>NC_056078.1:40449868-40751315 GCF_016772045.2 Ovis aries | reverse complement strand
TGGATCTGAACAAATCTTCCATTTCTAGTATAAATCTCATTTGGTCACTATTTCCCTAATGTAGAGTTAGATTTTGTCTACTAAAATCCTGTTTAGACTTTTTACATCAATAATCATATATAATACTGGTCTCTATTTTTATTTGTAATGTCTTTGTTTGGTTTAGGTGCTAGTGTTATATTTGCTTTATAAAAGGAATTGGGAATGTTCTCCTTCAATACTCTGGACTAATTTATACAGTATTGGAATTATCTGGCTTTGAAGGTTGGGTAGTATTTCCTGTGAAACTATTTTCAGACCTGGCCCTCTTTTGTATGGCAGTTCCTTAGTAATTTTCTCTATTTCTTCTATAGAAACTGGTGAGTTTAAGCTTTCTTTCTCTAATGGGATCAATTTTGGCTATCTGTATTTCCCTATTCTATTCACATACATTCATTCTTTTTCAGACACTTTTTTCATACATGTTATCACAGAATATTGAATACAGCTTCCTGCGCTGTATAGGAGGTTCTTGCTGGTTGTCTGTCTCATATATAGTGGCCTGCGTATGTTAATCCCAAGCATACCTGATTTATCCCTTCTCCCTAAATTCCCGCTTTGGTGACCATGTTTGTTTTCAATATCTGTAAGTCTGTTTCACTTTTGCAAATTAGTTCATTTGTATCATTTTTTAAAAACTTAAAGATTCCACATATGAGTGATACCATATAGTTGTCTTTCTCTATCCGCTTTACTTCATTCAGTACAATAATCTCGGTCTATCCACGTTGCTGCAAATGGCATAATTTCATTCATTTTTACGGACGTAATATTCCATTGTACACATGCTCCTTATCCCTTCCTCTTATCAGGGGACACTGTCTTGGCCATTTTACAGACAGTGCTGCAAAACACACTGACGTGCATGTCTCCCTTTTTTCTTGATCAAATTAGCTAGCTGGTTCATCTATTTTTTTGGAAACAAGATTTATCATTAGAATCATTTATCATTTTAAAATGCCCATTCTCATTAATCACTGCTTTTACCTTTACTATTTCATTCCTTGTTTCTCTGCTTTGCTTTGTTGTCCTTCTGCCAGGTATCAGAGTTTAGAATTTAATTCATGTATTTTTACTCTTTTATTATTATTGATAAAAAAGAATTCAGCTAATAAGTTTTTCTTTGATAATTTTCCTTAAATGCATCCCAGATGTTCTGACATGCAGTGTTTTCATTATTATATTTTTAACTCTATAATATCAGTTTGCATTTCCTTTTTCACTCACAATTTGTTTAGCAGGCATAAAATTTCCAGATATAGGACCTGCTGCCGCTGTTGTCAATAAATTCTAGTTTGGGGACTTCCCTGGTGGCTCAATGGTAAAGAATCCACCTGCTAATGTCAGAGACACAGGTTCGATCCCTGGTTTAGGAGGATCCCTCATGCCGCAGAGCAATTAAGCCTGTGCACAGCTACTGAGCCTGTGCTTAGAGCCCAGGAACTGCAACTACTCAGCCCACGTGCTGTAACTACTGGATCCTGTGTGCCCTAGAGCTTGTGCTCCACGATGAGAGAAGCCACCACAATAAGCAGCCTGCACAGCACACCTAGAAAGAAGCCCGTATGCAGCCACAAAGACCCAGCACAGTCAATAAATGAATAACATTATAAAAAATTAAAAAGAAATAAATTCAAGTTTTATAGCATTCGACCAGTATGTTTGTAATAACTCCAGTTTATAGAAATTACTAACGTTTTCTTTATGACCTACAGGGATCAATCTTTCTGACTGTACTCTGCGCACATGACAAAAAGGCATATTTCCATCATTAGAATGGAGAAGTCAGTTTACACCTGTAAGATACACCTTATTCACAAGATCTACAGGGCTCACTATACTGTTTAGATCTCTTATTTCTTAGTCACATTCTGTCTATTAGATCTGTCTTGTGCCATTAGAGAAATGCAAGTTAACACCACAATGAGATATCACTGCACAGTGATCAGAATGGCTAAAATTTTACAATCGGACAATACCAAATGCTGACAAGGATGCAGAGAAACGACAAGGTACATTGCTGGTAGGAAGCTTAAGTGGTGTAGCCACTCTGCAAAATAGTTTGGCAATTTCTTATAGAACTAAACACGTATTCATCACACAGCCTCCTCTTTTCACTTCCTCCAGAATTCCAGGGGCTCAGAACTTCTATGGAAGAACTTCAGAGGTCCATGGAATCACTTGGAATGATATGCAAAATTTTATATCTCCCTACTTAAGTCTATTTTTCTTAAGAAACGGCACACACCTTCTCAAAGAGGTCTATGACTCCCTAAAAGGTTAAGAATCACGACAACATTGACTCTAAGAAAAAGAAAACATATCATGAACCCCAATATTTCTTAAAATAAATATGATTTATACTGTACAAGTTGATTTTTATAAATTCTATTTTCATTCTTACTGAAAATAAACCAATACCTTTCAGCTAACCATTTAGAAAATATTTTGTAACATTGCCATTTTAACTCTACTTTTTCTCAATATGTGTATATACTTTAAATACTAAGAAATTATTATATTTAAATTTAAAATATGTCTTACATTCTTCGGGCTGGACAGATGAATAACTCCCAAGATTTAATAACTGACTGGTAAATGTTGATTGCAGTACTGTCTCACCAATCCAGTGATCCTCATGGATAGTGACATCTACAAAGGGGGAAAAAAGTTCTAATCATGCTAAAAATTCTGTCACACTGGGATTAATGTATTCATCATAGCAAAATACCATGCATGCCTCTCACATGCCAGGTAACTGAAGTCCAAATAGGGTAAATGCTCTCTCTAAAGGCATAAAATGATAAAATAGCAAATTTGATCTCTGAACCTAGGAATGTCTGTATGTAGATAAAATAACAAAATTTCTTCTGTATATTCAAATAATCTCAATATGGAAGCTCTGCTCCATAGAGAAAATTTTAATGGTTTGTTCACTTAAGGCAAATGTGTAATATATATTTCTGATAAATTAAAAGTAAATCATTTAGGATCAGGAAGCAACGCAGGGTTCCAAAGCAGTAGTTCCTAGAAGAGTAAAACATATTTAGTATGCATTTATTTCCTCTGCTATAAGCCATATATAAATATAAGGCATTCTTAAAGAACTTTGATTACTTTTCCCTAAACTGAATGATAGTTACCTTCTATAGATGTTAAAAATGAAATACTTTGAAGGTAAGGAACACTTCCCAGAAAAAAGAGAGCTGCATGATCTAAGATGGAAAAACAAACAGTGGAACTAAACACACCAACTGGGAGAAACAATTCTAGGTAGAACAAAAATTAAGTATAAGACAGAGACAGATCCATCCCGGGCAGGATATAATCAGTGTGTAAAATGTCAGAGGTATGAAGACACACTAATGGCAGCAAAATAATCAAAGGAAAACAAGGATGCATAATTTCCAAGTAGTTACTTCCAAATTTATATCCCAGATCCTCTCCTCATCTTCAAACCCATTTACCCCTTTATCTACAACTGCCTAATTGACATTCCTGACTGGATATCCCATTAGCTCCCCAAACTCAGCCTTGCTCGAATCCGCTTTTCTTCTTGTACGCCCCATCTCATTTGTTGGC
Source organism: Ovis aries (assembly GCF_016772045.2). NCBI lineage: Eukaryota > Metazoa > Chordata > Mammalia > Artiodactyla > Bovidae > Ovis > Ovis aries. Next base: position 40,747,694 of record NC_056078.1, on the reverse strand, counting down.
ACTATGCTGCTGCTGCTGCTGCTAAGTCACTTAATTGGAACATGACATCATCCTGAACTTCTACTTCTCCTTTCCATCTTTGTCTCGACCCAACTGTTGACTCCGCCTCTGGACTCTGCCCGCAGCCCTGCCTCGGCTACTGTTTTGCATCAAACATTCTTCTCTCTCCAAGCAGGTACCCTTCCTATCTCCAATCCATGTCCCATGACGCTAACGAATGATTCATCAAGGACATTAATGTGATCCACTGACTTGATTAAAAACACTCTCAGTGGCTCCCCATGGCCTGGTCAGGGACAACCAGCACAGCATCCGAGGCTTTTCAGGATCTGACCTTTGGGATGCCTGCTCTTCAGAAAGGAACAAACAAGGAATTTCAAGGAGAACTTTCAGAAAACCATACTGTAAAACCTACGTTCAGACTGGTAAAATGTTAAACACTGGGGACCGGATGGAGGGAGTTAAGAATTCAGCCCGTGCCCCGCCTTTCTCGGTCCATTCACTGACACGGTTTTCTATTTGCTCTTTATGTACTGGTTTCCCAGGGAGGTCCCAGGCCTTCGCTTTTAACTCTCGTCACTAGTCTCCTTAGAGACTATACAGACCATATTTAGAGCATCTTTTCAATCTATCGCTAAAGTGTAGTAGAAAAAGATCCATTGCTGAATGGAATGTGATTTGGAATCCATCTGTTACACAGGATTGTTCAGTTTTGGGTGGGTATCAGTAGGTAGTATGAGATATCCAATAGAGATATAATCATCTGCTGCTGCTACTAAGTCACTTCAGTCGTGTCCGACTCTGAGCGACCCCATAGACAGCAGACCACTAAGCTCCTCTGTCCCTGGGATTCTCCAGGCAAGAATACTGGAGTGGGTTGCCACTGCCGTCTCCAATGCATGAAAGTGAAAAGTGAAAGGGAAGTTGCTCAGTCGTGCCTGACTCTTAGCGACCCCATGGACTGCAGCCTACCAGGCTCCTCTGTCCATGGGATTTTCCAGGCAAGAGTACTGGAGTGGGGTACCATTGCCTTCTGCGATAATCATCTGCAACTAGATGCTATTAATTAAAGTGGGATTTCATTCATACATTTCTCTGTAAATGTAATCTCACTGCCTAACTTGGAAAATAGAAAAGTACCAATTTCTCTTTCCACAAAGTTTTCATCTGTTCCACACAAATAAAAGAAACTAGATATCTGTAAACTATTTTTTAAACTATTTTTTTAACTAAGGAAATAAAGCAAAACAGAAACAAACAAACAAACAAACAAAACCCATTTTAAAAAACTGGTGCCCACAGAAATAATCTAAACATTCTATAATAGGAAAATGGTTGAGTAAACTTTGGTAAAGTGACCTCACAGAATGTTACCTACTTGTTATCAACTGTATGGACACTAGGGAAAAAGAGAGATAGTTGGGTTGAGTTTCCATCTGCTAGAACAGGCCTCCTGGGAGGCTCATACAATGACAGCAATGCCTTGGTAACGTAATTGTGGTCCAGGGTCTAACCTACTCTTTACGGTCTTGGGAACCTCATTTTCTTCAGCACTCCAAAAATAGATTTCGGCTCTGTAGCACAAGCTTGTATTCAAATACATTAATGAGACAAACAAACAAACAAAAACAACAGAACACAACCTTTTTGTTTAAATATACAAAACTGCCAAAGAAACACCTGCAGCCTGCTCTCACCTCGTAGGTAGTTTTACATCTTGGAAGCCGAGTCATAAGCAAAGGGCTGCTCGGCAAGCACTGAATCAGAAACAGCAAGTTGGATGACTTGAGCTGCCAACAAAGAAGATACCACCCGTGGGACAAGACTATGCAAAGCTGACACAACCTGTGCCCAGCTCTCCAGTAGAGGCTGTACCTGACGATGTTCCACAAACACCAAAGTATACTGGCTAAGGTCCTCACTCCCTCCGCAAACCATCTGGCAGGAATTACCAATGACTGCCTTGATATTTTCTCTTTCTAAGCTTTTAAAGCTGACCCACACCTCTTCCCTACCACCTTGTTTCTTTCCATATGTTATGCAGCTTAATCAACTTTGTACTGGTGTAGGATGCATTCTTAAGATGACTGGTATCTCTGCTCTAATACACTATGTGTAAATCAATATAGGACATGCAACACACTGTTAGATTTTGTTTTTCAGGTGAAAAAGCAGGATACAAATCATTTTTCATGATTCAGTTCAGTTCAGTCGCTCAGTCATGTCCGACTCTTTGCAACCCCACGAATCGCAGCACACAAGGCCTCCCTGTCCATCACCCTCCTGGAATCTCCTCAAACTCAAGTTCATCGAGTTGGTGATGCCACCCAGCCATCTCATCCTCTGTCATCCCCTTCTCCTCCTGCCCCCAATCCCTCCCAGCAGCAGAGTCTTTTCCAATGAGTCAACTCTTCGCATGAGATGGCCAAAGTACTGAAGTTTCAGCTTTAGCATCATTCCTTCCAAAGAAATCCCAGGGCTGATCTCCTTCAGAATGGACTGGTTGGATCTCCTTGCAGTCCAAGGGACTCTCAAGAGTCTTCTCCAACACCACAGTTCAAAAGCATCAATTCTTCGGCGCTCAGCCTCCTTCACAGTCCAACTCTCACATCCATACCTGGCCACTGGAAAAACCATAGCCTTGACTAGACGGACCTTAGTCAGCAAAGTAATGTCTCTGCTTTTGAATATGCTATCTAGGTTGGTCATAACTTTCCTTCCAAGGAGTAAGTGTCTTTTAATTGCATGGCTGCAGTCACCATCTGCAGTCATTTTGGAGCCCCCCAAAAATAAAGCCTGACACTGTTTCCACTGTTTCCTCATCTATTTCCCATGAAGTGATGGGACCAGATGCCATGATCTTCGTTTTCCTAATGTTGAGCTTTAAGCCAACTTTTTCATTCTCCTCTTTCACTTTCATCAAGAGGCTCTTTAGTTCCTCTTCACTTTCTGCCATAAGGGTGCTGTCATCTGGATATCTGAGGTTATTGATATTTTTCCTGGCAATCTTGATTCCAGCTTTTCATGATTACAACTATATATTGAGAGTAGGGATTCTAGAGTCTGGGTGAAGCCCTGATTTGCCACCCCCTAGCTGGCTGACAGCAGGTAAGTTACTTCACTTCCCTGGGTCCGTATTTTCAAGCTGAAAAATGGGGAAGATAAGCAGTGCTCTCCTCATACAATTGTTACATAATGAGTTGAAAGATATGTAACGTCTAAAACAGGGACTAAGTTCCCAGTGAATGTCCATCATTATCCATATGCAGACGTGATTGAGGAGCACAGGCAAGGTAACTGGAAGGCAAAACTCCCACACTCCACTGGCAGTTACATGCGGCTGGTATAATATCGGCAGTTTCTCCTTTCCATATTTCCAAATGTGATCAGCAGTGACCCCTGGATAACACAGAGCTGACCCATCTATTGCTTTAGCCAGCCCTCTGAATCTCTTGCTCTTCTGCATCCATGGATTCAACCAGCAATGGTGGAGCACTGGAGTGTTCACTACTGAAAACCACACACACATAAAGGGGCCTGTGCAGTTCAAGGGTCTTTGGTAATTTTAATAATTTAAAAATGCAATAGAAATTCCATGTTCCCTCAGTAAGAATGTAGTGTGCACAGCTTTACTAGGCATGGAATAGTAGAAATGTCGTCCTGTTAACAAAGCTAAAGAAAAGGGTTACAAATAAGACATACATAAATGAAACCGTAAGAAAATAAAGAGCGAGCCCGATGAGACACAACATGAATGCTAGCATAGTGAATGAAAGGAGGAGAAACCAGAGAAGACTCCTCAAAGAGGAGGAGGAACAGGAGGGACAGGGCGAAGGAGGCACAGAACAAAGAAGGACAGATAAACACCCAGAAACGGCAGGGCAGGGATGAGGAGACCAACACAGGTGCTCTGAGGGACTCTATCATGCTCGAACCCTAAGGAGCAAATGGTAAGCAAAGAATCCTTAAAGGACTAAAGTGGGAGGGGGAGAAAAACAACAGCTTTGTAAAATAGAAAGATACTTCCCATGATGACCTTACCTGTGAGTAAAATTATATCTCCAAGAAACACAGTAAGTCCCCAGAATGCTGCAGTCCTCCACAGAAACACCTTCTTCTTAATTTCCGATTGGTCAGTTACCACAATTGTTGCTAAAGGCACTTTAGAGCCAGAATTTGGTCCAGATTTTATATTTATTTCTTTCATGTGACATGGAGATAACACCATGACTAAGCAATTGTATTTCTGACGTTCAGAATCACAGTTTTTTATTAATGAGGTTTTTTTAATGCCCTTAAATCCAGACATGTTCCTCTGGTCCACTGTTACAGTATGATCTCTCTCATTAGAAAACAACTTAATTTTCTTAGCTACGTGGGGGACTTCAGAGAGAGCCTGAGGATGGCCTGATTTATCTTCAGAGGTCCAACTTCTCTTACCAGAACTTTTGTGGAAGGTGTTTAGTTGAGAACACAGTATTCCTGAGTTACATGACTCAATGCGTATCTCATTTGGTTGAAATTTATCATCAAAATTAAAAAGTTCTTGAGATCCTATGTTTTCTTCAAGATCCTTATCAGCGTTTAAGACAGTGTGGCTACTTTTCGTTTCAGGACAAACAGGACTAAAAAGTTCAAGGGAACAGGCTTGGTTCTGTCCATCTTCATTTCCTTCTGCAGAATCATCTTTGGACCGAATCAAATTATCCTCAGTTATTCTGATTTCCCCATAACTTGCCTCTGGTTCAGTCTCCATGTTTATTGTCCCTTTATTTACAGACTTCTGCCCTTTATTTTTCCTTTGAGCTAAAAAAGCAACCTGGCTGGAGGTCATTATACTAAGAAATTCAGTATCAGTGGATATTTTAAGACCTGCCACCTTCCCAACTGTTCCCTCAGGCCTCGGTTTGTCTACTGTGTTGGAGGGAAAGACCTCCAGACACTGGTTCTGCATTTCGTGATGCTGTGTTGGTGCACGGAGGACAGCTTCTGGCATGTTGGTCTGTTCAGCACCACAGACCACATCCAATATAGCTGCACACTTATGATCTGAATGAAAGGAATTTTTTGGAATGTTCTGACCACATATGTTTGATTGATCATGCTGTTCATCTGTGGTTTTCTTAAGTTCACTGGAAAGCTTTTGATACTTTTCTTCTTCAGTAATATGCTGAACTCCTCCCGTGAATCCACATATTTGCTCACTGGAGCTGGTTCTATCACTCATTCCCAAGAGGTAACTCTTCTGGGACTTTACAGTTTGTGTTTCAGAAATGCAATGTGTGGTGTCATCCTTCATGTGAACAGACCTGCTCATAGAATTTGCTGGAAAACGACCATGAGGAAGATCTGGAAGGCCCAGAGGTTTCAGGGCCTGATAGTCCTCGAGATTTTTGTGCCTGCATTTTTCATCCTTCAGCTTTAAGGAATGGTGATTGTACAAAACCTGAATTTCTTTCCAGGTCTCAGCACTGGACGCTAAAGAAGTTGGTTCCTGTGAGACTGTCATTTCCAGTGGACTGACTGGAGCACCCCAAAAAATGTGAACTTGAGATCCTCCACTCATAGTTTCTGAAAAAAAGAAAAAGAAAAAGAAAAATCTAAAATAAGCATTTTTCAGAAATTTTTATATATTGAAATTAACTTATAATAGCCTGGACAGAGCAGCATGGTGGGCTGCTGACCATAGGGTCGCACAGAGTCAGACATGACTGAAGTGACTTAGCATGCATGCATGCACTGGAGAAGGAAATGCACCCCACTCCAGCGTTCTCTCCTGGAGAATCCCAGGGACAGAGGAGCCTGGTGGGCTGCCGTCTATGGGGTCGCATAGAGTTGGACACGATGCATGAAAGTGAAAAGTGAAAGTAAAGTCGCTCAGTCGTGTCCGACCCTCAGCGACCCCATGGACTGCAGCCTTCCAGGCTCCTCCATCCATGGGATTTTCCAGGCAAGAATACTGGAGTGGGTGCCATTGCCTTCTCCGAACAATAACTATACATTTCCTTAAAAGTGCCACAGTGGCTCAGACTGTAAAGCGTATGCCTACAATGCAGGAGACCCGGGTTCGATCCCTGGGTTGGGAAGATCCCCTGGAGAAGGAAATGGCAATCCACTCCAGTACTCTTGCCTGGAAAATCCCATGGATGGAGGAGCCTGGTAGGCTACAGTCCATGGGGTCACAAAAAGTCAGACACAACTAAGTGACCTCACTATACATTTCCTTAATTTCAATTTAAGCTTTCAACTCACTGACTACTTTCTCCTGTCTTTGACTTGCTCCCTCTAAATGGACAATGACAACAACTCTTTGACCACGTGGGATCTATGTTGAACACAATGATCATAAGTCATTTTTACAGCCTCATTCTTCACTTCCCTCCTTAAAATGCTTAGATTCCAGGGTCATTATAATCACTCCCTACCATACTTCTTTAATTCTGCTACTCTCCTCTCCAGCTAAACTCAAGCCCTGGTTCAATCACACCCACTCTACAACTGTACCCAATGAAAACTAGTCTCATTTTAAGATCATTACTACTAACCTCAAGGTGGTACCCAGAAACCTTATCTTTCCCTGTCCATTCATTTTTCAAGATAACTCTTTTATACTCTTTAAAGCTCAGCATCTCCTCCCCTATCCTTGTGCAGCTGATGACCATTTACAAGTTGTCAGCAACATACCTACCGACCTCTACCGTACCCATATACTTCGCCCACTTTATTACTATGAATAAACTGTTTGTGCTTCTAAGGCCATCTCTTCCTCACTTAGACATTAGACCTTATAACCTCTTTCCTACCCAGGCTTCAGCAATTCTCCATTTCTCTCCTACACCTTGACTTTTCTTCTTTACCGGAGCATCTCCATCAACATACAAACAGGTTGTGACTGCTCCTCATGCTGTTGATCCTCAGCTTCTCTACTCCTCCACTTACTGTACTGCTTTTCTGCTCCCCTCTACAGCACAATTCCCTGAAAGAACTGTCTATATTCCCTCTTACCCCATCTTCTCTTAAATCCACTCCTATCAAGCACTGGTCCAAAAGACTCTGCTGAAACAACATATTTCAAGGTCTCCAGTAACCTCCATACTGGAATCAGTCAACTCCCCATTTTCAGCTTACACTGTCAGCACTGATCACCCCTTTCTTCCTTTCATCTGGCTTTCGGAATACCGCAGCCTCCTGATTCTCATCCCAGCTCACACACCTCACCATACGCTCATTCTCAGCCTCCTTTGCTGCCTCCTTCTCCTCATCTCCTCAGCTTCTTGCTCAGGGCCCCAGTACTTGGGTCTCTCTCTGGACTCACTCCCTAGGTAACTGTCATCCAGTCTCAGGATCTGAATACCTTCTTTCTAATAACTAGCAGATGTATGCCTCCATCACTAACAACTTCCAGATGTACATCGGATATGATGGCTAATGACTACCCGATGTACATCTCCATCACTGATGCCCACCAGATGTTTATCTCCATCAGTCTCTCTTCTGAATTCCTGACTCCTTACCCAGCATTCTTATCCATATTCTACTTGAGATACAAGCACTGGGCCCCTGAGCAAGAAGCTGAGGAGATGAGGAAAAGCTAGCACAGGAGAGTGAGCAGGAGCGTATGGTGAGGAAGTGTGAGGTGGGGTCAGAGTCAGGAGGATGTGGTATCCCTAACAGGCACCTGTGCGGAAGAGAGTTAACATACCAAGCCTGAGACTACCACCCTTAAGAAGCCCCGCTTGTAATGTGGGCCCTTGGCAGGCATTTGTGCATTTTGATTTCAGGAGGGTTCCCACTATTCCTTGATAAGAATGGCTCACTGTGCCTAAACTATCTAATAATCACTTCTTTTCCTTCTAAGAGACTGGCATTTTGGTATGTGATAGGCAGAGGGTGGCTGCAACACCAAGTCTCCTTAGAGAAATGGCTGATTCTAGATTTGGGGCAGGAAATATACAAGATGAGCCTGCAACATCTCATCATACAAGAGAACAATCGAAGACTAGTGGGACTCTGTCAAAAGAACTGAGGAGCCAACTTAAAGAGGCTCCCACTGCCAAAACTGGGCAATCTGAACACAGTCAGGATGACCGCCGAGACGGACTGGAACAAATCTGACATGCGTGTATCCATCAACTCACACAAACAACTAAAACAAACTCACTCAGTGATCACCTTCAGAGGACACTGTGACTGTTTCGAAACAGTTGGTGAATAAAAGGAAAACATTTTACCCTGTTTTTCTTTACTAAGAGAATCTCAGGATGGCCAAATACATGATGAGAGGAAGTCTCTCTTTACAGTGATATTCTGCTAATAAACAGCCACCAGAAGAATGATAGACCCCTAAGGAGTCATGGATTTTCTAGGCAATAGCCACTAATGACTACTAATATAACCAGGAAGATGTTATGAGGGACAGCAGAGGGAATCTGTAGATTGAAACCAGTTACAAAGTGTGGACCTCATTTAGATTTTGATTTGAAGACACAAGTGTAAAAATATAAGGCAACTGGAAAAACTGAAACTTTGGTATTTATAACATTAAGGGATTACTGGGTTTTTAGTGGGACCTAAGGCTACATATGAAGGGCTATGTGCCAAAGATGCAGAATGACTACTCGCATGTGAAACGGTGTGACATGCCCTAATTTCCTTGGAACACCAGGAGGGGAGGCAGGATGGGGTTGCAGCTTTAACAAGATGGGCCGTATGCCCAGGCAGGCTGACGGAGCATTCTCTAGTCTCTCTGCTTTTGTACATCTTCTGAATATCCTGCAATACGAGCCTTCTCTTCTGTTGTTGTTTTTAAGAAAAATTTTTTCAAACTTAGGAAAGAGTTGAGCAGTCTAATCATACCCAAGGTTGGGGAACTCTTACACAGCTCTGACGAACAATCTGGAGAAGGCGAGGATGCTCATACCTCACAACCAAATAATGCCACTTCCAAGTTTCTGCTCTGGAGAACGCTTGCACGTATCCACACAAGAATACATGTGCAAGAATGATCATGGGGGACTTTATAAAAAAAAAAAATTCAGAACCTAAAAATCCATGAAGAGGAGATAAGTCATGGGCTATCCAGAGAATGACTGCTATGTGGCAGAAAAACAAATGAACACAAGTTACATATCAACATGGATACATCTTACAAACATAATTTTAAATGAAAGAAGGAATCTGAAGAGTAGACAACTTATGATATCAACATGTTGAATTTTAAAATATGTCTCAGATTAAAACACAAAATCCAGGATTGTGGTTACCTTCAGGAAGGAAGAATGGGGATGTGATAGGTAAAGTAGACACAAAGGGCATCAACTGTACCAACCACACTGATTTTTCTAACTAGGTAAATATATTCCTTATATTGTTCAGAAATATTTTATAACCTTAAAAAAACCCTAGAAAGAAAAACTGAGAAGCAAGACTAAAGATGATTTTTCAAAGATGTCTATATTTTAAGTTTTATTGTGATGAATGATGAATGGTTATTATTTTCATAATAGATCTTTTTTTGTTTGATAATTCAGGCTTTACTTTCACAATCTTCAAACTGGACATGATGTTCCAATACAACAATGGACCTAAATCTAATATTGCTGAATGAGAGTTGACAACAAAGATGGCAAATTTTAACTTATTACCAGTTAAAACAAAGATATACTGCTATTTTCAAACAGTCTTATAATAGTGAATTATTACTAAGGAAACAAAATTATAGTAAGTTTAGGTGTATTGACCCATAACTAAACACAGAGGGCTAAGTATCATTAAGCACTATAGGCACATATACCGACCTCATCTAATCCTCAGAGAAATAATAATCTGCAGAAAAAATAATTGATATATTAGATCTAATTGATGGTTTATTATTTATATATTGGGCTTCCCTGGTGGTTCAGACAGTGAAGAACCTGCTGTAATGTGGGAAACCTGGGTTCGATCCTCAGGTTGGGAGGATCCCCTCGAGAAGGAAATGGCAATCCACTCCTGTATTCTTGCCCAGAAAATCCCATGGACAGAAGAGACTGGCAGGCTACAGATCCCAAAGAGTCAAACATGACTGAGAGACTAACACTACACTTTTTAAAAATTTATATATCACTAATAAATTGGTCACTAGGGGGCTCCAAATAGCACAGCAAAAAACACTCTCAAAAGATATACTGACATCAACACCAAGTGGAAGAGGGAGGAATATATTATCCAGAAACGCAGGCAGAAATACTTCAGTTCAGTTTAGTTCAGTTGCTCAGTCGTGTCCGACTCTTTGAGACCCCATGGACTGCAGCATGCCAGGCTTCCCTGTCCATCACCAACTCCCAGAGTTGACTCAAACTCACATCCATTGAGTCAGTGATGCCATCCAACCATCTCATCCTCTGTCGTCCCCTTCTCCCACCTTCAATCTTTCCCAGCATCAGGGTCTTTTCAAATAAGACAGCTCTTTGCATCAGGTGGCCAAAGTATTGGAGTTTTAGCTTCAGCAGCAGTCCTTCCAATTAATATTCAGGACTGATTTATTTTAGGATGGACTGGTTTGATCTCCTTGCAGTCCAAGGGACTCTCAAGAACCTTCTCCAACACCATAGTTCAAAAGCGTCCATTCTTCAGCACTCAGCTTTCTTTATACTCCAACTCTCACATCCATACATGACCACTGGAAAAACCACAGCTTTGATTAGACAGACCTTTCTTGCCAAAATAATGTCTCTGCTTTTTAATATGCTGTCTAGGTTGGTCATAACTTTTCTTCCAAGGAGCAAACATCATTTAATTTCATGGCTGCAGTCACCATCTGCAGTGATTTTAGAGCCCAAAAAAATAAAGTCTGACACTGTTTCCATTGTTTCCCCATGTAATTGCCAAGAAGTGATGGGACGAGATGCCACGATCTTCGTTTTCTGAATGTTGAGCTTTAAGCCAACTTTTTCACTCTCCACTTTCACTTTCATCAAGAGGCTCTTTAGTTCTTCGCTTTCTGCCATAAGGGTGGTATCATCTGCATATCTGAGGTTATTGATATTTCTCCCAGTAATCTTGATTCCAGCTGTGTTTCTTCCAGCCCAGCGTTTCTCATGATGTACTATGCATAGAAGTTAAATAAGCAAGGTGACAATATACAGCCTTGACATACTCCTTTCCCAATTTGGAACCAATCTGTTGTTCCATGTCCAGTTCTAACTGTTGCTTCTTGACCTGCATACAGATTTCTCAGGAGGCAGGTGAGGTGGTCTGGTATTCCCATCTCTTGAAGAATTTTCCAGTTTGTTGTGATCCACACAGTCAAAGGCTTTAGCACAGTCAATAAAGCAGAAGTAGACATTTTTCTGGAACTTTCTTGCTTTTTCAATGATCCAACAGATGTTGGCAATTTGATCTCTGGTTCCTCTGCCTTTTCTAAATCCAGCTTGAACATCTGGAAGAGCATGGTTCACGTACTGTTGAAGTCTGGCTTGGAGAATCTTGAGAATTACTTTGCTAGTGTATGAGATGAGTGCGACTGTGCGGTAGTTTGAGCATTCTTTGGCATTGCCTTTCTTTGGGATTGGAATGAAAATAGACCTTTTCCAGTCCTGTGGTCACTGTTGAGTTTTCCAAATCTGCTGGCATATTGAGTGCAGCACTCTCACAGCATCATCTTTTAGGATTTGAAAGAGCTCAACTGGAATTCCATCACCTCCAGTAGCTTTGTTCGTAGTGATGCTTCCTAAGGCCCACTTGACTTCACATTCCAGGATGTCTGGCTCTAGGTGAGTGATTATACCATTGTGATTATCAGGGTCATGAAGATCTTTTCGTATAGTTCTGTGTAGAAACACTCAGGTATCTTCAAATCAAAACATTAAATTACTATGCTAACGAACTTCCCTCTCTCGAATCTTTGGATTTTTCTCCAACAGTTTCTTCCCGTTAGCTTCAACTAATTATACCTATGGCTGATTCATGTTGAGGTTTGACAGAAAACAACAAAATTCTGTAAAGCAATTATCCTTCAATTAAGAATAAATAAATTTTAAAAAATAAATAAATAAATAAATAAACAAGCTTCCATATTGTTTCTTTGTTCTCCCTTCCCATTTACTCTTCAACCCACTTAAATACGGCTCTTACTTCAATCATTTTGTATAACACTTTTTACTATGGAAACCAATAACCCCTAGTAGCCAAATCCAAAGATCAGTTTTTAACTCTCATCTTACTGCCATTTGAAATTGATTATCAATTCCTCTTTCCTGAAACATTCTACTTTTTTGATTCTGTGAGATCATCAAATTAGAATACTTTTCTGCTTAAAAAAAACACACAGAAAACTATTGATCTATTCATTTATTCACTTAATAAATAGTAGTAGGTGTCAAGCATCATGCTAACAATAACAAAGAGCTTTAAAGAGCTTATATTTTAATGGGAGAACTAAATTAACAATTGTAAAATTGAGATACTGAACTATCACAGAAATACATGCAGGGTGTCCCTAAGAGGGAGAAGCCTGGGGCAATTCAACTGAAGTAGGACTGTCCATTACCTGCATTTTTCATAGACTCACTGGACTATGGTTAGTGACAAAATTTTGAAACTATATTTAAATAATATTCATAAAAAAGTAGTACAATATAGTCCCAAGACATCCCTCTTCCCCACCCCAAAATAGGGGCCAGTAAAGCACCCTCAGCTGTGTTATTCACGGGACAGACCAGCTATACGTGATCTCCAAAATGTTTACAGGGCGCAAGGCACTCACTGCTTGTAGGCCCTCACTTAACATGTCCTCCTAAATGTCCCGCAATCTGACTTCTATTTCCTATCTCTGTTAAGACAACAGTGAAGTACAAATTGTCAATTAAGTATCCACAGTACTTCACCACTCCAACTGTGAAAGTCTTTCCTTAATGTTTAGAACACTACTCTTTCCTAAATAATTCTTCTGCCTCTTTGATTTTTCTTTCTCTTTCTCCTTGGGCCATCTCATCTTTTCATTCCCTACAACACTGCAGAATTCCAGCCAACTGCATTCATTTTACTACCAAATATCCAATCATGCTTTACTCGTCTATACTGAACCAACCACTCTCCCTAACATCAGACTTATATTTCTAGTATCATGATACTAGCACAGTAGATGATTGAAAAAAAAGCAACGTTCTTATGGAGGTTTCTCAGAAACCTAAAAAGAGAACTACCATACGACCCAGCAATTCCACTCCTGGATATATACCTAAAAAACAAAAAGATAATTCAAAAAGACACCTGCACCCCAATGCTCAAAGCAGCATTATTTACTATAGCCAAGATATGGAAAGCAACCTCAGTGTCCATCAACACATGAATGAATAAAGAACAGATGGTATATATTATATACACAATAGGATACTCCTCAGCCATTTAAAAATAAGTTTGCTATTTGAAACAACGTGATGGACCTGGAGGATATTATGCTAAGTGAAGTCAGAGAAAGACAAATATTATATGACGTAACTTATATGTGGAATCTAAAAACTAAACATACTAACGAACGTTTAACAGAAAAGAAACAGACCCAACAGATACAGAGAACAAACTAGTGGTTACCAGCAGCAAGCGGGAAGGCAGAGGGCGAGATAACAGTATAAAATAAAATAAATAAGCCACAAGGATATAACACAGGGAATATAGCCAGTACTTTTTAATGACTATAAATGGAATATAACCTTCAAAAATTATGAATTGCTATGCTGTACACATGAAGCATATAGATTGTACATCAACCATACTTCAATTAAAAAAAAAGAAAGCCATGTTCTATTTAGTCTCTTTCTTGAAGGGAAAATCTGACTAAATGACTCTGTATCCAGACTAGATTACACAGTCCACAGATTCAAGTTTGGCAGGGCTGAAGGTTATGGGCCCAGAGGCTGCAGATTCCCAGATTCAGAGCTCTCCTTGCCCTCTAGGCGGGGGAAGTCACTGAGGCACACAGGGGTGCAAGAAAGCAGTCCAGAGAGCTCAGACAGGACGTCTCGTACAGAACAGGTCCAAAGCAGATTGAAACTCTATAAAACACCAGGTTATTTCTACATAACAATTATTGAGTATGCCTTTGCTTATTTGTCTAAATACACACCCCTGTATGTGCAGGAGCCCTACCTCCCCCATCAAAAAAAAAAAAAAACTGACTAGAAAGTATGGTCCTGTTAATGCAAAACAGTACTTTTTTTTTTTTTTTTCAAAGAAATAAGTCTTTACAGCTAAGGCTGTAGCTACTAACTCCTCTGATTTATAGGGGTTGGAGTCTGTGAACAGAGGGATGGGGTGTAGTGAGGGTAGAGGGAAACGAAATATCTATCCGAGCAAATACACACGGACAGAAGAGCTAAGTTGTGAACGCTGATGCATTTCAATGATTCTTGGATAATGCTTGGGTGGACTCCGAGGGTTAAAGCTCATTAAGATACCAGATGAAACCTGCAAGTACATATCCATTACCATAGTTAATAATTACACCATTTCTCAATCGGTAGAAGGCCATTTCAGTCGGAAAGACCAATGCAACCATAGTCCTTTATCTTTAGAGTGGTCAGAGTCTAATGAATGGGTCAAAGATTTATAAAACAGGATGAACCGTATCGGTAAGTTTGTCTTTGTAGAACACTACAACTAGAAATGCTTGTTACAAAATATAAGCAGTTAAAAGGGAGTGCTTTCTCCATCTTACCATCAACTTATAAACTCACCATTTTCATGCCTTTCCACATTCATTTTACCAAAACTACAAGCATCATAAAGCTACTCAAAAGTATCAAACGACAAAATGAAGAGGTGGCACAGGACTGTAATAATTAAAAGCATGGTTTTTACAGTAAGACAGATTTGGGCTAAAACCATACTCTGCAACTAGAAATGGTTGAAGCTACATGATATGTTCTTTATATTTCTGTATACAGTTGAAAACATCCCTAACAAAAAAATACATTTCTTTATATTTCCAGTGATAATTGCTTCCTTATCTGTCAAGTGAGAATAACATCAGTCCCTTTCTTACATTATCGCTGTGAGATGGGCACAAGAGTACTTATTCAACAAACTAAATTAAACACTGGAAACTCTATACATACATGCTTAGTGACATGTAAAAACCAAACCACTGTATTTTAGGGCTTTGCTTTTAATGTGTATTTTTACACAGTTGTAACCATAAAATTGATATAACTGTATATTTTGCTTTAATCCCTATAAGACTACTCTCTTTTATGTCAACCTATAACTTCCTAATCATTTTTAATGCTAGCTTAATGTTTTCATGATGAATCTAATTTAGTTCCCATTACTCTCTACTTCATTTATTTGTTCCTAACTTATCACTATTACAGCCATTTCTGCAATAAATAATTTGAGAAATTTAATACTTCATTTATTTGTTCCTAACTTATCACTATTACAGCCATTTCTGCAATAAATAGAGAAATTTAATTATTTTTCAATTATTTTCAATTACTTTTCAATTATTTTCTTGTGATAACTGCCCAGGTATGCAATTATTGGGTCATAGATGACATACATTGTTATAGTTCTTAATATTATCTCATTGTGTGCAAAAGAACTGGACAGTTTATAAAGCCCCAAACAATGGCCACGAGTTCCATCTCACCACAAATTTGTAAGCATATTAAAAAGTAATTTTACTAAGGAAATTAGTAGTGAGGGCACAAAGGTACTTCACTGGTGTTTCATTTGCATTTCCTTAATTATTTCCAAACTGAAAAAATAGTGAATTTTAAATTACATTTGGATTAAAATCCTTAATATATGAGGAGTATGAAAGAACAGACACACAAAGAAATAGAAAAATGGGTTAAGAAGATCACCAGGTTTATATCACAGAAAAAAAGCCATGGTTAAAAACAAAGAAAACATTCGTTCTTCTAATAAAATTAAATAAAAAATTATAAATTAATAAGAAAACAATTCTAGCTATCAAACAAGCAAACATTCATGAAAAAGGTACAAGGGTTCAGCAAAGTAACTTATACTGATAAAAATCTTTTCTGGAGGGGAATATGGCAATGTATGTTGAAAGTCTTAAAATTCTGTACCCCTTTAACCCCGTAATTATACTTCTGTTGCCAAAATCTTGGCTCTCTGTGTACCACTGCCAAACAGAAATACGGAGACAGTTATGCAGGAGAAGGAAAGAGTGGCTTTGTTACTTTGCCAGGCAAAGGGGGAACGCAGCAGCTCATGCCTCCAGAACTGCGCTCCCTCCCCTTGTTGAGCATGGAGAGCTTATGCAGTCAGGTAGTGACACTCCAGTCTTTCTTCTGCAAAGTTTCAAAAGGGTGGGGCTGTTGACAAGACCACGGTCTGTGCAGGGTCTTAGGTGACCTAGCCTCCTAATCTTGATGAGCCGCTCTGGCCCTTTAATCTGGCCTCACAGTGGTTTCACTGCTGTTCCTCCTCTGATTAACAACTGTTCAGCCATTTGGAACTGAGAGAAGGTCATGGAGGGTGGAATTTTGCCCATAAGAAAACTGAAAGTGTTAGTCACTCAGTCGTGTCTGACTCTGAGATCCCATGGACTGTTTCGTAGTTCACCAGGCTCCTCTGTCCATAGGATTCTCCAGGCAAGAATACTGGAGTGGGTTGCCAGTCCCTTCTATAGGGGATCTCCTCAACCCAGGGATAGAACCTGGGTCTCCTGCCCGCTGGCAGATTCTTTACCACTAGTGCCACCTGGGAAGCCCTCTAAGAAACAGGGGACAAAAAGACCTCTGTGCCTAGGAGTCCCACAGGGCCCTGTTCAGCATCACTTAGAGGGATTTAACCTGAAGGGGAAAATACCGTGCACGCTCTTAACAGATTTAGCTACAGGGATGTTCACAGCAGCACCATGTAACATGTTAGAAAGGCTAGGAAAACGCTCACTGACTGAGGTTTGACAAATAAATTATGGCACATCCATACAAAGGCAAACTGAATAGCCACTTAAAGTCATGAAGCTATGTACGATTACAAAAACTTTTCCTAAATATACTGATACATAAAACAAGGAGACTAACAAAGATTACATATGGACAGATTTTGTTTGTTTTTTAAAAAACAGTATTCAGTTTACTACTATTTATCTTGAAGTTAGAAACAATTGTTACAGTTTCTATGTGTTCTCCAGAGTGACTGATACAGCGGTGCTAAAAAAATAAATAATTATTCTATTCTTTAACTCCAGTCAATCAACTGAACTTATCTTAATACACCGTGCTAAGAAATAACTGAGTGCTAGCAGCCCACATACTATGTACATTCACGCTGAACTCTTTACTCTTTGCGGTTGTCGTTCAGTCACTAAGTCCTGTCTGAACTTCTGCGACCCCACAGACTGCAGCATGCCAGGCTTCCCTGTCCTTCACTATCTCCCGGAGTTTGTGCACATTCATGTCCACTGAGTTCACTGATGCTATCTAACAATCTCATCCTTTGCTGTCCTCTTCTCCTTTTGCCTTCAATCTTTCCCCTCATGAGGGTCTTTTCCAAAGAGTCAGCTCTTCGCATCAGGTGTCCAAAGTATTGGAGCTCCAACATCAGTCATTCCAATGAATATTCAGAGTTGATTTCCTATAGGATTGACTGGTTTGATCTCCTTGCAGTCCAAGGGACTCTCAAGAATCTTCTCCAGTACTGTAATTCAAAAGAATCAAATCTTCAGTGTTCAGCCTTCTTTATGGTCCAACTCTCATATCCGTACGTAACTGCTGGAAAAACCGTAGCTTTGACTACATGGATCTTCGTCAGCAAAGTGATGTCACTGCTTCCTTATATGCTCTTTAGGTTTTTCATAGCTCTGCTTCCCTCGTGGCTTAGTCAGCAAAGAATCTGCCTGCAATGCAGGAGATCCAGGTTTGATTCCTGGGTCAGGAAGATCCCCTGGAGAAGGGATAGGCTACCCACTCCAGTATTCTTGCCTGGAGAATCCCATGGACAGAGGAGCCTGGCAGGGTTACAGTCCATGGGATCTCAAGAGTCAGATGCAACTTAGCGACTAAACCACCACCAGCAGCTCTTCTTCCAAGGAGCAAGCGGCTTTTCATTTCGTGGCTGCAGTCACCATCCAGAGCGATTCTGGAGCCCAAGAAAATAAAATCTGTCACTGCTTCCACTTTTCCCCTTTCTCTTTACCATGCAGGGATGGGACAGAAGCCATGATCTTAGTGTTTTGAATGCTGAGGTTTAAGCCAGCTTTTTCATTGTCTTCCTTCACCCGCATCAAGAGGCTCTTTAGTTCCTTTCCACTTTCTGCCATTAGAGTGGCATCATCTGCATATCTATTGATATTTCTCCAGGCAGTCTTGATTCCAGCCTGCGATTCATCCAGCTCAGAGTGCCACATGATTACTCTCCTTTCACGTACTGCTGAAGCCTACCTTGAAGGATTTTGAGCATCATCTTACTAGCATGCAAAATGAGCTCTACTGTCCAGTAGTTCAAAAATGCTCTGGCACTGCTCTTCTTTGGGACTGGAATGAAAACTGACCTTTTCCAGTTCTGTGGCCGCTGCTGTATTTTCTAAATTTGCTGGCATCTTGAGTGCAGTGCTTTAACAGCATCATCTTTCTGGATTTAAAACGGCTCAGCTGGAACTCCATCACCTCCACTAGCTTTCTCTGTAGCAACGCTTCCTAGGCGCTTCCCACGTGGTGCCAGTGGTAAAGAATCAGTCTGCCAATGCAGGAGACATAAGAGACGTGGGTTCAATCCCTGGGTTGGGAAGGTTCCCTGGAGGCATGACAACCTACTCCAGTATTCTTGCTTGGAGAATCCCATGTACAGAGGAGCCTGGTGGGCTACAGTCCATAGGGTTGCAAAGAGCAGGACACCACTGAAGCGATTTAGCATGCAAGCAATGCTTCCTAAGGCCCGCCTGACTTCACACTTTAGGATGTGATCACATCCCAGAGTGATGACACCCATCGTGGTTATCTGGGTCGTGAAGATCTTTTTTGTATAGTTCTTCTGTGTATTCTTGCCAACTCTTCTTAATATCTTCTGCTTCTGTTAGGTCCATACCATTTCTGTCCTTTATTGTGCCCTCTTTGCATGAAATGTTCCCTTGGTATCTCTTAATTTTCTTGAAGAGATCTCTAGACTTTCCCATTCTATTGTTTTCTTCTGTTTCTTTGCATTGATTGCTGAGGAAGGCTTTCTTATCTCTCCTTGCTATTCTCTGGAACTCTGCAGTCAGTTGGGTATATCTTTCCTTTTCTCCCTTGCTTTTTGCTTCTCTTCTTTGCTCAACTATTTGTAAAGCCTCTTCAGACAACAACTTTCCCTTCTTGCATTTCTTTTTCTTTAGGATGGTTTTGGTCACTGCCTCCTGTACAATGTTACGAACCTCTGTCCATAGTTCTTCAGGCACCCTGTCTATCAGATCTATTCCCTTGAATCTATTTGTCACTTCCCCCGTATGATCATATAAGGGATTTGACTTAGGTCACACCTGAATGGCCTAGTGTTTTTCCCTACTTTCTTCAATTTCAGCCTGAATTTTGCAATAAGGACCTCCCAATCTTGTTTTTGCTGACTGTATAGAGCTTCTCCATCTTTGGCTGCAAAGAATATAATCAATCTGATTTCAGTATTGACAAACTATAGAGTTGTCTCTTGTGTTGTTTGAAAAGGGTGTTTACTATGTCCAGTGTGTTCTCTCAACAAAACTCTGTCAGCCTTTGCCCAGCTTCATTTCATACTCCAATGCCAAACTTGCCTGTTACTGCAGGTATCTCTGGATTTCCTACTTTTGCATTCCAATCACCTATAATGAAAAAGACTTTTTTTTTTTTTTTTTGGTGTTGGTTCTAGATCTTTTAGGTCTTCATAGAACTGGTCAACTTTGGCTTCTTCAACATCAGTGGTTGGGGCATAATCTTGGATTACTGTGATGTTGAATGGTTTGCCTTGGAAACAAACTGAGATCATTCTGTCATTTTTGAGATCGTATTTTGGACTCTTTTGTTGACTATGAGGGCTACTCCATTTCTTCTAAGGGATTCTTGCCCACAGTAGTAGATATAATGGTCGCCTGAATTAAATTTGCCCATTCCCAGCCATTTCACTTCACTAATTTCTAAGATGTCAATGTTCACTCTTGCCATCTCCTACTTGACCTCATCCAATTCACCTTGATTCATGGACCTGACACTCCAGGTTCTTATGCAACACTGTCCTTTTCAGCATCAGACTTTACTTTCACCACTAGACACATCCACAATTGAGTGTCACTTTCACTTTGGCCCAGCCACTTCATTCTTTCTGGAGCTATTAGTAATTGCCCTCCACTCTTCCCCAGCACCATACTGGACACCTTCCAACCTGGGTGGCCCATCTTGCATTTCCATATCTTCTTGCCTTTTCATCCTGTTCATGGGGTTCCCACAGCAAGAATACTGGAGTGGTTTGCCATTCCCTCCTCCAGTGGACCACACTGTCAGAACTCTCCACTATGATCCATCTATCTTGGGTGGCCCTGCATAGCACGGCTCATAGCTTCATTGAGTAATGCAAACCCCTTCTTCACCAGGACAAGGCTGTAATCGATGAATTTCAGTTCAGTTCAGTCACTCAGTCATATCTGACTCTTTGTGACCCCATGGACTGCAGCACACCAGGCTTCCCTGTCCATCACCAACTCCCGGAGCTTGTTCAAACTCATGTCCATGGAGTCGGTGATACCAACCAACCATCTCATTCTCTGTCATCCCCTTCTTCTCCTGCCTTCAATCTTTCCCAGCATCAGGGTCTATTCCAGTGAGTCAGTTCTTCGCATCAGGGGGCCAAAGTATTACAGTTTCAGCTTCAACATCAGTCCTTCCAATGAATATTCAGGACTGATTTCCTTTAGGATGGACTGGTTGGATCTCCTTGCAGTCCAAGGGACTCTCAAGAGTTTTCTCCAACACCACAGGTCAAAAGTATCCATTCTTTAGCAGTCAGCTTTCTTTATAGTCCAACTCTCACATCCATACATGACTACTGGAAAAACCAGCTAGACGGACCTTTTTTGGCAAAGAAATGTCTGCTTTTTAATATGTTGTCTAGGTTGGTCATAGCTTTTCTTCCAAGGAGCAAGTGTCTTTTAATTTCATGGCTGCAGTCACCATCTGCAGTGATTCTGGAGCCCCCCCAAAATAAAGTCTCTCACTGTTTCCAATGTTTCTCTATCTATTTGCCATGAAGTGATGGGACCAGATGCCATGACCTTCATTTTTTGAATGTTGAGTGTTAAGCCAACTTTTTCACTCTCCTCTTTCACTTCCATCAAGAGGTTCTTTAGTTCTTCTTCGCTTTCTGCCAGAAGCAATTTGAGCATTATTTTGCTAGCATGTAAGATGAGTGCAGTTGTGCGGTAGTTTGAACATTCTTTGGTGTTGCCTTTTTTCGGGATTGTAATTATATGAAACATACTCACAAAGCACTGGCTTAGGGTAGAAAGGTAAGGAAAGAACAGAATTTCAACACAAAGGGGTTTCATCATCAAAGAATTCCACTTAGAAGGTTTACTGTAAATCTGATAATGAAGTGAATAATATACGGTTTTGGAGAGGACCTCTCCCCCCTCCTCCGCCCTGGTAAATCGCATCCTTCATATTTGACAAATTCTTCCCCTCTCTCTCCCTCCCTCCCTTTCCCTCTCTCTCTCTTTAATCATTTAGCAATGGGATGGTAAGTTTCCAAGACATTAAATTTTTGTTGTTGTTCAGTCCCTAAGTCATGTCCAACTGTTGGCAACCCCAGGGACTGCAGCACACCAGGCTCCTCTGTCCTCTATCTCCCAGAGCTTGTTCAAATTCATGTCCAATGAGTCAGTGATGCTATCTAACCATCTTATCCTCTGTTGCCTCCTTCTCCTTTTGCCTTCAGTCCTTCCCAGCATCAGAGTCTTTTCCAGTGAGTCAGCTCTTCACATCAGGTGCCAAAGTATTGGAGCGTCTGCTTCAGCACCACCCCTTCCAGTGACTATTCAGGGCTAATTTCCTTTTAGGATTGACTGGTTTGGTATCCTTATAGTCCAAGAGACTCTCAAGAGTTTTCCCCAGCACAATTCGAAAGCATCAATTCTTTGGCACTCAGCCTTCTTCATGCACCAGCTCTCACATCCGTACATAACTATTGGAAAAACCAGTTTGATTATACGAACTTTTGGGGCAAAGTAATATCTCTGCTTTGTAATATGCTGTCTAGGTTTGTCATAGCTCTCCTTCCAAGGCGCTGGCGTCTTTTAATTTCATGGTTGCAGTCACCGTCTGCAGTGATTTTGGAGGCCAAGAAAATAAAATCTATCACTGCTTCCACTTTTCCCCATCTATTTACTGTGAAGTGACCTAATCAGATGCCATGGTCGAATTTTTTGAATGTTGAGTTTCAAGCCAGCTTTTTCACTCTCCTCTTTCATCCTCATCAAGAGGCTCTCTAGTCCGTGCCGTCCATGAGGCCCTTCAGGCAACAATACTGGAGTGGGCTGCGGCTTTCTCCTCCAGTGCGCCGTGTTTGGTCAGAACTCTTCACTATGGCGTGTCCATCTGGAGTGGTCCGGCATGGCATGGCTCATAACATCACTAAGCTCCACAAGCTCCTTTGCATGACAAAGCTGTGGTCCATGAAGGGGAGACATTAAATATTCAAATTTAAAAGCCTGTGGCTGGGAATTCCCTGGTGGTCCAGCGGTTAGTACTCTGCGCTTCCACTGCAGGGGGCACGGGTTGGATCCCCAATCAGGGGACTAAGACCCCACATGATGTGACTCAGCCAAAAACATGTAATAAATAAATAAAAATACGTTGCTTAGCGAGCTAAAATATACAGAGTAAATGAAACAAACCACAGATGACAGAGTTATCTTCCTGACCTGAACCACTTTCTTCCTTTGACCTTAAATACCCCAAAGCATATCTCAGCACCACCCCCTCAGCCTTAAACATTCTTCCTCTAGACTTTTGTTTACTATTTTTAAAATGTGAAGTATAATTAAACACTCAATAACAGGCACAAGCCTTAAGAGTTCCGTTTGATGACAACTGACAGTTGTCTACACCATGTAACCACCACGCAAAACAAAACACAGAACGTTCCTATGGGCCTCAGGAAGTTCTTTCATGTCCCTCTCCAAACAGCTTCCTTCCCTTTCCAATCTATAATTATCTTCTGATTTCTATCACTACAGAAGAGTCTTGTTTTTTTCTTGAACTTCATATAAACAAAACAGTGCATGTTCATTTATGTCTAGCTTCTTTTACTTAACAGAATGGTTTTGAGATTCACCTCTGTCGTTGGGCATATCAGGCGCTGGGTACTGTGAATACACCACAAGTTATTAATGAATTTCCTTGTAAACAGACATTTCAGTTGTTTCCAATTTGTAGCATTTATAAATAAGACTGCTATGAACATTGTTGAATTCATAATTTTGTAGACATCTGTCTTCATTTTCCTTCATTAAATATGAAGGGGTGGAACTGTCAAAGCATAGGATGGCTACATGTTTAACTTTAGTTGTTGCTGTTTAGTCGCTCAGGCGTGTCCGACTCCTTTGTGACCCCATGGACTGTAGCCAGCCAGGCTTCTCTATCCATGGGATTTCCCAGGCAAGAATACTGGAGTGGGTAGCCATTTCCTTCTCCACGGGATCTTCCCAACCCAGGGATCAAACCCACATCTCCTGCATTGCAGGTAGATTCTTTACCACTGAACCACCCGCAAGCACTTAACTTCAGTAGAAAATGCCAAACGGGACTTTCCCTGGTGATCCAGTGGCTACGACTCCAAGCTACCAATGCAGGGTGCCCGGGTTCCATCCCTGGTCAGGGAATGAGATCCCACAAGCCACAACTAAGAGTTCACACACCACAACTAAAGATCCCACCTGCTATAATTAAGACTCATCACAGCAAATAAGTAAATAAAAATTTTAAAAGTTAAAGACAATGCCAAACGGTTCTCCAAAGCAGCTGTTCCATTTTACACACCCATCAGCAATGGATGAATTCTAGTTGCATCACGTCACGCCCAATATTTAGCCTCTTCAGTCTTTCTTTTGTTAGCCACTTTAGATGGTATGAAATGGTACCTTATTATGAATCTACTTTGCATTATTTCCCTCTTTAAGTGACACTGACTACCTCTGCAAGTGCTTATTGATCATTAGTATCCTCTGTGGGGAAGTCTTTGTTACTGGATTATTTCTCTTTTCCTCATTTTATTAACGGGTTGTTGTGGTTCTTTACATACCCTAGAAAAAAGTCCTTTGATGGATAAATATGAAATATGCTGGAAATATTTTTTCCATACTCTGGGCTTACCTACTCTTTTTCTTAGTGGTATTATTTAAAGTGTCAATTTAGATGACGCCCAATTTATCCTTTTTTTTTTTTAACATATCTTTTTTCTTTTAGGATCTTATTCAATAAATATTTAAATACTTCAAGGTCATAGTGATGGTTTCCTTTTCTTTTTTCTAGAAGCTATGACATTTTAAAAATAGGTCCACAAATTTTTGATACTCTTCCCTTCAAGAGGTGAGGCTTAATTTTCTACCCTTAATTTTCTAAATGTGGATTGGAGCAATGAGTAAGAACATGGCGGGAGTGATGGTGACTTCCAAGAGTTTGTCATAAAAGGCAATGCCACTTCGTCCCTGTGCTCACTCTTTGATCACTTACTCTGAGGGAAGTCACTTGCCATATCATGAGGGTGCTCAAGCAGCCCTATGGATATGTTCAAGTGGTGAAGAACTGGGTCCTACCAATAGCCTGTAAGAGATGAGGCCTCTAGTCAGTAGCCATGAGAAACATACCATCTTAGAAGGGGATTCTCAAGCCCCAGTCAGGTCTTCAGATGATTACAGTCTTGCTAACATCTTGATTACCACCTTATAGGAGACTCTGTCCTGGAATTACCTAGCTAAGTTCCTCCTGTGTCCCTGACACAGAGTAATCGTTACATAAATATGTGTTGCTTTAGGCCAGGAAGTACTGGGTAATTGTTATGAAGCAAGAGAGAATACAGAAGTTGTATCGTTTTTGCTTTTTTCATTTTAGATATATGATCCTTTGCAAATTATTGATAGTTTCTCTGTATGGAATGAGTTAAGGTGGTAGTTCCTTGTTTTCCATATAGATATCAAGTTAGAGCCACATTTGTCTTTTTCTCCCCCCACTGGACTGACTTAGCACTTTAGTGGGAAAATGTATGAGTCTGTTTCCGAGATTTCTACTATGTATGGCTGATCTATATGTTCAACTTTATGCCAAGACTACACTTTCTTTTTTTTGGCTGCACCCCTTAGCTTTCAGGATCTTACTTCCCCAACCAGGGATTAAATCTGTAACCCTTGGCAGTGACAGCATGGAGTCCTAACCACTGGACCATCAGGGAATTACCCAACACTGTCCTGATGACGGTAGCTTTGTGGAAAATCCTGACATCAGGAAACGAAAGCCCTCCAACTGTGTTTTTCAAAATTATGTTGGTTACTCTTAGTCCTTCACAGCCTGATAAGTTTGTAGAATCATCTTATCTAATTCTTCAAACAAAGCTGGTCAGGGCCTTTCGGCTTCCCTGGTCAAGAATCTGCCTGCCAGTGTAAGAGATACAGGTTTGATCCCTCAGCTGAGAAAATCCAGCAACTAAGCCTGTGAGCCACAATTATTGAGCCTGTCCTCTAAAGCCCAGGAAGCGCAACTACTGAGCCCTTGAGATCTACAGCCCGCGCTCAGCAACATGAGAAGCCACCGCAGTGAGAAGCCTGTGCCCAGCAACTGAAGAGCAGATGCTCACCGCAGTCAGAGAAAAGCGAAGGCAGAACAAAACCCAGCACAGCCAGTGGATAAACCAAAACTGCCTTTTAAAGAAGCATATTAGGGTGTTAATGAGGACTGAACTGAATCTATTTATAGAGAGAACTCGATCTTAACAATGTTGAGTCTTCCAATCCATGAATATGTTCTATCACTATCGAGTTTATTTTAAATGTACATTAGCAATGTTGGATGGTATCACCAACTCAATGGACATGAGTTTGAGCAAGCTCCAGGAGATGGGGAAGGACAAGGAAGCCTGGCATGCTGCAGTCCATGGGGTCACAGAGAGTCAGACGCGACCAAGTGACTAAACAGCAACAAAAGCAATGTTTCTCCCTTTCGATTTTGAGGATACATCTTTAGATTTATCCACAAGTATCTGTCTGTCTGTCTGTTTTTAATGCTATCAGAAACAGCAGTTTTAATTTCAGTTTACAAATCATTCACTGCTAATACAGAGAACTAAAATTATTTTATATACTGATTTTGCTAAATTCACCTATTAAAATTGCTTTTTGCAGATTCCACAATTTTCTATGTACACAATCATAACACATGTAAATAAGTTTTACTTTTTTTTTCCTGATTTGTATGCTTAATTATTATCTTTATCTTGACTTATTACACTTTCTAGGACCATTATTTCAATGTCAAATAAAAGTGGTAAAAGAGAAATATATACCCATATAACTGTTTTAAAATCTTTAGCATCCATAGCCGTGGTTGGCAAATGTTTGCTACAGAATGTCAGAAAATAAGTATTTCAGGCTTTGCAGCCATATAGTCTGTTATAATTACTGTATACCATGGATACAGCAAGAAAGCAGCTGCAGACAGTACATAAACAAATGAGCATGGCCATGCTCCAGGAAAGCCTTATGGTCCCAAAAACGTGAATTTCCTGTTATTTTCACATATCACAAAATGTCAGTATTCTTTTCACTCTTTCTCAGTCACTTTATTGCATAAAATCCATTCTAGGTCACAAGCCACACAAGAACAGATGATCGGCTAGATCTGGCCTACAAGCTGAAGTTTACTGATATCTGGTTTAGACCACTGATTTGAGACCTTTCCTTTTTTCTAATATAAGAATTTAATACAATGCTTCCCTCCAAACACTGCGTAACAGCACTAATATTTGTATTATTTCTGTTTGTACTATTTTTTAGCTATTTCTATAGGATCACAGCCTTGTCATGGAGAAGGGGTTTGCGTAACTCAATAAAGCTATAAGCCATGCTGTGCAGGGCCACCCAGGATGGACGGGTCACAGTGAGGAGCCCTGGCAAAACAAGATCCACTGGAGGAGGGAATGGCAGCCACTCCAGTGTCCTTGCCGAGAGAACCCCACGGACGGCATGAAAAGGCAAAAAGCTGTGATACCAGAAGATACGTCCTCCAGATCGGAAGGTGTCCAGTCTGCTACTGGGGAAGAATGGAAGACAATTAGTAATAGCTCCAGAAAGAACGAAGTGGCTGGGCCAAAGAGGAAATGATATTCAGCTGTGGATGTGTCTGGTGGTGAAAGTGAAGTCCGAAGCTGGAAAGAACAATATTGTATAGGAACCTGGAATGTTAGGTCCATGAATCAAGGTAAATTGGATGTGGTCAAGCAGGAGATGGCAAGAGTGAATACTGACATTTTAGGAATCAGTGAACTAAAATGAACAGGAACGGGTGAATTTAATTCAGATGACCATTGTATCTACTCATGTGGGCAAGAATCCCTTAGAAGAAATGGAGTAGCCCTCATAGTCAACAAAAGATTGGACTATGCATTTTGGACATATGCATAGTCCAAAATGCAGTAGTTGGGTGCAATCTCAAAAATGACAGAATGATCTCAGTTTGTTTACAAGGCAAACCACTCAAAATCACAATAATCCAATTCTGTGCACCAACCACTGATGCTGATGAAGCTGAAGTTGACCAGTTCTGTGAAGACCAAAGACCTTCTAGAACTAATACCAAAAAAAAGAGAGATGTCATACCTGGAGTAACAGGCCAATCTGGCCCTGGACTACAAAATGAAGCAGGGTAACAGAGTTCTGTCAAGACATAACAAACACCCTCTTCTAATAACACAAGAGATGACTGTACACATGGACATCATCAGATGGTCAGTACTGAAATCAGACTGATCATATTCTTTGCAGCTGAAGATGAAGAAACTCTATGACTGTGGTTCAGATCATGAGCTCCTTATTGCAAAATTCAGGCTTAAATTGAAGAAAGCAGGGAAAACCACTAGGCCATTCAAGTATGACCTAAATCAAATCCCTTATATTATCACACAGTGGAAGTAAAAAACAGATTCAAGGGATTAGATCTGATAGACAGAGTGCCTGAAGAACTATGGACAGAGGTTTGTAACACTGTACAAGAGGCAGTAAACAAAAGCATTTCGAAGAAAAAGAAATGCAAGAAGGCAAAGAGGTATCTGAGGCGGTCTTACAAATTAGCGGAGTAAAGATGAGAAACAAGAGAGAATGGAAAAAGGGAAAGATTTACCCAACTGACTGCAGAGTTCCAGAGAATTGCAAGGAGAGATAAGAAGGCCTTCTCATGTGAACAGTGCAAAAAATAGAGGAAAACAATAGAATGGGAAAGACCAGAGATCTCTTCAAGAACACTGGTGATACCAAGAGAACACTTCACGCAAGGTAGGGCACGGAAAGGACAGAAACAGTAAGGACCTAAGAGAAGCAGATGAGATTAAAAAGAAGTGGCAAGAACACAGAGAACTTTACAAAAAAGGTCTTAATGACCCAGATAACCCCGACGGTGTGATCACTCACCTAGAGTCAGACATCCTGGAGTGTGAGGTCAAGTGGGCCTTGGGAAGCATCACTACAAGCACACTTAGTGGAGGTGATGGAATTCCAGCTGAAGTATTTAAAATATTAAATATATATATATATATGCGGTACTGAGTCACTCAGTCATGTCAGACTCTGAGTGACACCATGGACTGTAGCCCACCAGCCTTCTCTGTCCATGGGGATTCTCCAGGCAATACTGGAGAGGGTTGCCATGCCCTCCTCTAGTGAATCTTCCCAACTGAGGGATCGAACATAGGTCTCCCACATTGCAAGCGGATTCTTTGCCAGCTGAGCTACCGGAAGCCCTATACATATACAAAACTTGAGCTCCAAAATTCCCTGCTTCTTTGTCTTTACCAGTATGTTAAATAAAAATACCAGCCATCAATGTTGTATCTGAGATGAATTTCTCCCCAGTTTTACTGAAACATAATTGGTATAAAATATTGTACTGGTTCAAGGGCTACAGTATAAAGATGCGATATAGGTATATACTGCAAAATGTCTGCACTGTAAGCTTAGTTAATATCCGTCACTCTGCATAGCTATAAACACTTTTCTTTCTTGTGATGAGAACTTTGAAGATTTCTCCATTTGTAATTTTTAAATATTTAATAAAGTATTGTTAACTATAGTCACCACACTGTACATTACATCTCCAGAACTTATTTACCTTATAATTGGAAGTGTGTACCTTTTAATTGATGTATTTATTTTTGTGGGAGCTGCTCTCTAACTGCAGCAGGCGAGCTTCTCACGATGGAGGCTTCTCTCTCGCGGCAGAGCACAGCTCTAAAGCATGCGGGCTTCAGCAGTGCGGCCCCTGAGCTTAGTTACCCCAGGGCATATGGAGTCTTTCTGGACCAAGAGTCAAACCCGTGTCTGGTGCACTGGCAGGGGGATTCCCAACCACTGGATCACCAGGTAAGTCTGGAAGTTCCTACCTTTTGACCACCTTCACCTATTCCCCTCCGCCTCTAACAACCACCAATCTGCTCTCTTTTTCTGTGTCTTCAGTTTGCTTAGATTTCACATGTGAGTGACATCATACGGCATTTGTCTTTCTCTGTCTGGTCTATTTCACTTAGCATACGCCATTGCGGTCCATCCCTGTTGTTGCAAATGGCAGGATTTCCTTATTTTTGTGGTTGAATGATACTCCATAGTATATACACATACCATGCTTCCTTTATCCACTCAGCCAACAACGGAACACCTACATGGTTTCCATGTCTTGGCTATGGTAAAGAACACCGCAGTGAACACAGGGATGCAGATATGTCTTCAAGATAGTGATTTCACTTAGAACATATTTCCGAAAGTAGAATTGCTGAATCACACAGTAAATTATTTTTTATTTTTGTGAGGTAAATTTTGTAATCTAAAATTTACATTACAGGGTGGTAGAAAGCATTTTCTGTACTACTTCTAGTCAGTAAAGAAAGTTATCAACTGAAAAATTAATATGACAGACCAAAAAAATACATAAAAAACTTATTAAAAGGCTCAATTTTCAAAGAAAAATCCTAATTAAAACCCAATATTTATCTAGTTCTTTACTCAGGCATTCCAGAAATGAAGTAGATAAAATTACCCAACAAAATACCATAAATTATATTAAAAACAAAATAACTGCAAAACAACTGAAAATTACCAGTTAAAATTATAGAATTTAGTAGACAATATATTCGATGTCCACATTGCAAAGCTAACTTAGAGTTTACCTAAACAAGAAACTCCTTAATTTTTCATTACTCAAAGAATATGACTCAATCTCTGTGATACATCCTTGAAAGGAATAAGGATCAATTTATCCTAGAGCACCAGGGTGCATATCAAGCTTTATGAAATGACTGATAATCACATTTCTTCTTTCAAATATAAAATTCACATGGACTGTTACCTTAAATGAGACAGGCTTGAAAAGCACTTGTGTGCTGATCTAATATCAGAAATCATTTCATAAGTATTGTTTCTCTTGAGTGTCCCTTCTGTTTTGAAAGTCTATTTCCCTAATGAAACAAAAATACTTTATTTCTTCCTACTAATTTCATTTCATGTAACTTTATGAAGGCTGTATAAATCTTTGTTAGAACAAGTGTGAAGTTTGTTTGAACAGCTGATTATGACCGCGGAAAACAAAAGACAGGGGCAGCCGCCTCAGCAGATAAGACAGAAGCGTCTCTAAACCACCCATTACAGTGACACAAAATAACTGAGGTCTCTACGTGATATTTTTAAAAAATATTTTTATATCTAAGAAAGTTGAAACAGAATTCAAATCTACTTTGAATTTTATTTTTCTATTTTGAATTTTGATTAAGAATGTTTTCTGCAGAAAGAACAATGCTCAGTTTCTCTGCTTTAGTAAACTGCGTAATACAATATGAAACTCACTAAAGAGAAGCAAAGCAGGAAACGTAATACGTCACTTTCAGTCACATATTCATTATGTGAAAGTAAACAACACCAATTCCAAGTATATTCCAAACTTCTAAGAGAAATGGGCAGGTAAAGGAGTGAGAGAGCATGAAAGACGGCACTGCTCCTATGATGCGCGTCCACGTCTTAGTCTTTCATTCTGTGCAGCAGGTGAGACGGACTGAGACCTGCATCCGGTTTGCCAGAATGGCCCTCATGAGTACTAACGTTCTTAGGTGAACACTTTCATAAACTTTTTCCTCATTTCTTCCAAGAGTCTTGAATAACATTAAAAACTATATAACATGACGCAGCTGCTTCAGAAAAAAACACTTTAGCAGTTTATCAAAACGTTAAACACAGAGCCGCCATCAGTCCAGTCGCTCAGTCTGTAAGCAGGTCAGGAAGCCAACAGTTAGAACTGGACATGGAACAACAGACTGGTTCCAAATAGGAAAAGGAGAGCAGCCGTATAACCTAGCAATTCCATCTCAGGTATATACTAAGGAGAACTGAAAACATGCACACACAAAAACTTGTACACAAATGTTCAAAGCACCATCATTTCTATCAGTCAAAAAGTGGAAACAACCCAAACATCCATCAGCTGATGAATAGATAAACCAAATGTGGTATATCCTTACAATGGAATTATTCAGCCCAGAATAGCTACAAACTACTGCTATGGATGAAACACAAGCTGGAATCAAGATTGCTGGGAGAAATATCAGTAACCTCAGATACGCAGATGACACCACCCTTATGGCAGAAAGGGAAGAAGAACTAAAGAGCCTCTTGATGAAAGTGAAAGAGGAGAGTGAAAAAGTTGGCTTAAAACTCATCATTCAAAAAACTACTATCAAGGCATCTGGTCCCATCACTTCATGGCAAATAGATGGGGAAACGATGGAAACAGTGACAGACTTTATTTTGGGGGGCTCTAAAATCACTGCACATGGTGCCTGCAGCCATGAAATTAAAAGAAGCTTACTCCTTGGAAGAAAAGCTATGATCAACCTAGACAGCATATTAAAAAGCAGAGACATTACTTTGCCAGCAAAGGTCTGTCTAGTCAAAGCTATGGTTTTTCCAATAGTCATGTATGGATGTGAGAGTTGGACCATAAAGAAAGCTGAGCACCAAAGAACTGATGTTTTTGAACTCTAGTGTTGGAGAAGACTCTTGAGAGTCACTTGGACTGAAAGAAGATCCAACCAGTCCATCCTAAAGGAGATCAGTCCTGAATATTCATTGGAAGGACCGATGTTGAAGCTCCAATACTTTGGACACCTGATGCAAAGAACTGACTCACTGGAAAAGACACTGATGCTGGGAAAGATTGAAGGCAGGAGGAAAAGGGGACAACAGAGGATGAGATGGTAGGATGATATCACTGACTCGATGGACATGCGTTTGAACAAGCTCCGGGAGTTGGTGATGGACAGGGAAGCCTGGCGTGCTGCAGTCCATGGAGTCGCAAAGAGTCAGATACGACTGAGTACCTGAACTGAACTGATATGCCACGTTACAAGTAAACTCTGAAAATACACTATGTGAGAGAGGAACCAGACACATAAGGCAATATATTGTATGACTCTCATTTATATGAATTGCTCAGAAAAGGCAAATCCACAGAGATAAAAGCAGAGGTATGGCTGCCAGGGGCTAGGAGAAGGGAGAAAATTTAAGGGGGTGTCCTTTGAGGGTGATGAAAATCTTCTGGAACCAGATAATGGTGATAGCTGCATCACAATGAAAGTATTCAAAGCCACTGAAACTGTTATGTTCTGTGAATTACATTCTAATAAATGAAAGAAACCCTACAAAACAGAAAACAGATGTTAACATCTTATCAGAGGGTTACCTCCCCAAACAAACACTGATCTTTTAGTATCCCTTTAAAAACCTTATTGTTAAGGACATTAGGAACATTTTCAAAAGTAAACCTTTTTCTACCATGCTCAATAATCTTTTCTATTTGTCAGGAGTTCACATAAAATTCTTATCACCAGCTTTGCAATGCTTGATCTGCCACGGTAGAAATCGATTTTATATTGTATCTAAACAATTCAAGTGAATTTTAAAATGGCAGAATGTTTTACTAAATTTGGCTTACCAATATCATATGTTGAATTTTAGTAAAGGGGAGGAACATGTTTATTTCTAATGAAGAAGATCAACAAAATGTGAAAAACTTTACATAGCAAAATTTACCTGGTCTCCTTGAGTTCTCATGAACCTGTCTCTGACATTCATTTTCTAAAATTCTGACATTCAAAAA
Organism: Ovis aries; assembly: GCF_016772045.2. Lineage (NCBI taxonomy): Eukaryota > Metazoa > Chordata > Mammalia > Artiodactyla > Bovidae > Ovis > Ovis aries. Next base: position 40,714,344 of record NC_056078.1, on the reverse strand, counting down.
AGACAACATCAGAAAACGGCCACGCCACACGCAACGTTGTTGTTGCTTAGTCGCTCAGTCGTGTCCGACTCTTTGTGACCCCACGGACTGCAGCCCGCCAGGCTCCTCTGTCCGTGGGATTCTCCAGGCAAGAATACTGGAGTGGTTGCCATGCCCTCCTCCAGGAGATCTTCCTAATCCAGGGATCAAACCGAGGTCTCCTGCACTGCAGGTGGATCCTTTACAGTCTGAGCCACCAGGGAAGCCTAGTGCAATAATAACCCCACTAATTTATTCTACTTCAATTACAATAGAAAATACCGCTTCTGCTGAACCTAATTTGTTGTTTTTGTTTAGTTGCTAAGTTGTGTATGACTCTTGTGACTTCATGGACTACAGCCTGCCAGTGTCCTCGCTCCGTGGGATTTCCCAGGCAGGAATACTGGAGTAGGTTGCCATTTCCTTCTCCAGGGGATCTTCCCGACCCAGGGATCAAACCCCGGTCTCCTGCATTGGCAGGTGGACTCTTTGCCACTGAGCCACAAAGGAAGCCCCAAGGCCAAATTCAGTTGCCTACATGATAACTGTCCCAGTGTCCACTGACAGTCTTCCTGTTTGCCCTTAGTGGGGCTTGAATAGAGTAGGCTCTAGAGCTACATGAATCAATTATGCAAATTAGCAGACTAAATGACAGTTTCAACTTAAAGAAATAATATCTATTTGGGGCTTATGCAAACCAGGCAATGAACTAGAGGCGTTATATATTTTGCTCATTTCAGCTTCATAATACCTTACAGGGAGGCTAAATAACTTCCCTAAGGTCCCAACACTAAAGACAAGATTCAAACCAAAGTCTAACAAACATACAATCGTTTTTTTGCCAAAACATTTCAAGTATGGGCTACAAAGGAATATAATTTCAGTTTAATAAACATTCATTTTTTTCAAGAGTGTAAACACCCTTGAATACAACTAAATATTTAGGTAATGAGAAACAAAAAGAGTGCTTGAAAAGAACATTATTGAGGTATCTGGGGAACACGCCCTGTGCTGGGCTGGCCATTTTAATGCACGAACATTTAACTATTACAACAATCCTGGGAAGTTAATATTGATACTTCTTCTTTTTTTTTTTTTTTTTACTTAAGAGGAAATGGAAGTTTAGAAGGTGCGAGAAAGTCCAAGGTTACAGAAGTTGCAAGGTATATGGCTGGGATTAGAAATCAAACTCAATCGGTCCATAAATATTTGCTGAGTGTTTATGATGTACCTGGGCTATTCCGAGGCACTTAGAATAGAATGTTAGAGAACCCCTACAAACAGCTCAAGGGCTTCCCAGGTAGCTCAACAGTAAAGACTCCTCCTGCAAGGCAGGAGCCTCAGGAGACGTGGGTTCAATCCCTGCGTCGGGAAGATTCCCCTGGAGAAAGAAATGGCAACCCACTCCAGTATTCTTGCCGGGATAATCCCATGGAGGGAGGAGCCTGGCGAGCTATAGTCCATGGGATCATAAAGAGCCAACACAAGTGAACACACACACAGCTCAACCCAAACCCACCTTGTTTTCGGTCGGGCAGTAAATCACTATGAAATTGAAAACGCCCTATAGATTTCTCTTGTAGCTTTGTTTTAAATGATTGTGCATACTTTGGTTACATATGTTAAAAATACTTCTCCTAAAGCATAAAGTCGATTGCCATAAAAACTGAATAATCCTCCAGCAGTAAATGTGAAAACATAAGCAATTCCGTCCCCCTGCATGATTTTGAGCATATTGCTAGATAGAGAACACCGCTTTGGAAAATATACTTTCTATGTTCTGAAGGATGTTTTAAACCATTAAGCATTTTACAAAGCTTTTGAAGTCTGTCAGATTTTAAATGACAACAGTGAAATTTCAAAAAGAACCGGAGAAGTCAGCACCAAAGCTAGTTTAACATTAATAATAAGTGATCTAATAAATAGGCCTATGTTTGCCCAGTCAGGTTTTGCGTATTATGTCAGTTGGAAAGCCGGAAGGAAACTGGTTTTAACTCCCATACAACCTGTATCATGACAACATCACTTTATCAGAAATGTAGCTGATATCAGCATAAACACTGAGACAGTTTAAATTTAAAACTGATTTTTCTTTCCCAACTGTTTTCATAATCATTCATGGTAAAGAACTGAGATGCCTTAAAAAAAAAAGGGTAATTAACACTGACTGAGACCCTTCTATTTGTCACGTACTACATGATTTTTTCATTTAGTTCTCACAGCCACTTTGTAAGATATTAACCTTTTAGAGAAAGAAACAGAAGCTTTGAGAAATGCAGTACCTTTTCTAAGGTCACCTAGCTAACAAATAGGCAGAGCCAAGGTTCAGACTCTGATGCCCATCATTATAATGCTCCAGGGAACTACCTGTCAGTTTCTTAATTTATTTCACTATGATAATATAATATCAGAACAGAGAAAGCAGAGTAGAATAATGATTTCGATTATGAACTGTTTTAGTACCTCAAAAGTACTATAGGGTGATGTTGACCTTTTAAAAATTCCTAGGACAGTCACTGCAAAAAAGAATATACAAATACCTTCAAGGGGGTCCAGTGGTTAAGACTCTACACTTCCAATGCAGTGGGCACAGGTTTGATCCCCAGTTGGGGAACTAGGATCCCACAGGCCACGAGACACAGTCAAAAAGTTAAAAAAAAAAAAAAAAAAAAACTTCCATTTAAAATAGGCTTTCAAGTAGGGAAAAAAAGCAACAAACAAGTTTGAGAAATGCTGAACTTCACTGGTAACAAAAAGTACGACATAGTACCTGGAGCCTGGAATATCTGGGTTTGAATCCCAACTCTTCACTTCCTAGCCTAGCCATCGGATTTTGAGCATGACATTTCACCATTCTTGGTGTCAGTCTTCTCATCTGTTAAAAAAGAAAAAAAAAAAAAGGAAATAACTGCAGAAGACAGACTTGCTAAAAAGATTAGAATGATTAATACATCTGGGGTTCTTGGAACAGAGCCTTAAAATAGTAAGTGCTTGATACAGGTTAAATTATTAGTACTAAAATAATTTCCCTGAGTCTCTATTAAGCTGATAAAAGTTGATGTTCATTATAAATGGCCAAGCAGTCAAGGGATATTTATAGAATGCAGTTTCCCAAACTTATACGATAGAACCCACTTTTCACAGGCCATCCTTCAAAAAGACTGGTTAATGTTTTTAAACTAAAAAATTTTTTAAACAAAAAAAATGTTTTTAGCAAAAAAATTAAAACAAACAAAAAGTACCCTGAGAAACAATAAAGAATTCCATCACTAAAATTAAATCTGTTTAAAAAAATAGCAAGGTTAACGCTTCCCAGGTGAACACAATGAGGTGCTGGAAGGGTAGTGTGTCGGACGATTGCCCAGGAAGCTCCACACTCCTACCCCCCTACCTTGCTCTACTCATCGCTTCCATCTGGATGTTCCTATGTTGTATCTTTAATTTGTGGTGGTTGTTCTTTAGATGCTCAGTCGTGTCTGACTACTTGTGACCCCATGGGCTGCAAACAGCCAGGCTCCTCTGTCCATGGGATTACCCAGGCAAGAATAATGGAGTGGGTTGTCATTTCCTTCTCCAGGGGATCTTCCCGGCCCAGTGATCAAACCTGCGTCTCCTGCAAGTCTCCTGCACTGCAGGCAGAATCTTTACCACTAAGCCACCAGGCCAGTAATATCTTTGCAGATTGTAGCATATGGGTTTGGTGACTGGAACTGGTACATGTAGTAGAATGGAACATCGTTTTATTTTCCATTCTCATAACCTTCACTGGCTTCAACTGATCATGTCTCATCACAGTAGTCATTCAATTATCTACAATACTGTGTGGAAACTATTCGTCCTCATCCAATCTACGGCCATTTGAATAAAGACATGTATGGTTTCCATTATCAAGATATATCTAAGTCTCACATCTGTTGCATAGACTTGAAGTCAATATTCAGATCATAGTGTTTTTCCATTTGGTATTTATTGTGTCCATTTGGCAAATTTAGTCACTACCAGGCTTCCCTGGTGGCTCAGTGGTAAAGAATCAACCTGCCGAGGCAGGAGACACAGTTTCAATCCCTGGGTCAGGAAGATCCCCCGGAGCAGGAAATGATAACCCGACTCCAGTATTCTTGCCTGGGAATCCCCATGGACAGAGAAGCCTGGTAGGCTACAGTCCACGGGGTAGCAAAAAGAGTAAGACATGACGTAGCCACTAAACAGCAACAATCATTACCGGAAGTGCTAATTATGCTATGCTTCCATTTAAAATTTTTTCTAAGCAGTATGTGTCAGGATATTCAGAAATGCTTACATCCTTTGATCAAACACATTAATTCTCAAGAATCTACACTATGAAGATAAATGAGAATACAAGATAAAATCTTATATAAATACACATATTACAACATTGTTTAATATTGTGGAAAATTAGAAATACTGAAAATGTCTAGGGAACTCCCTGGAAGTCCAGTAGTTAGGACTCCACGCTCACTGCTGAGGGTGTGGATTCCATCCCTGGTTGGGGAACTAAGATTCTGCAAGTTGTGCGGCGCAGCCTTTAAACAAGCACACAAAAGTCTAATTTTAGGGGAAGAATTAAACAAAGAGTGGCACATTAGTTGCACTATACAGTCATTACAAATTCTATTTTAAAGATGATGAATAATGCTATGCGAAAAAGCAAGTCACTAGTTTACTTTTGAAGTATAAGCATAATTTTATAAAAGCCAACAAAACACTAAGGAATCAAAATTTAAGAGAAAAATTCAATCTAAAAATACAGCCAGACATCAACTATGGTTGATCTGAGCCATAAGGTGAGCCTTCTTCCTACTTCTCTCTGTTTCCCAAGTTTCTTTACTGAGTATATCGATTTTGCTTAAGTCTAACTTGACACCACTTGCCTTGGAGCTAAAAAGTTCTACTAAATGACAAAAGAAACAGTGAGAAGCAAACTGGCTTAGTGGGCAAAGATGGGAAAAGTGCGAAATGTGATTTCTTTCAAAGGTTCTTTCTTATTTTGCGAGAGGCGGAGACAGTCACACATACAAAACAGCCATGTTTTCTTGCTAGCAAAGCTGTTCTTGGTTTGTACAGTGAAATCCCACACATCAATATTTCTTTTATGTGCGTGTGTGTGTGTACGCACAGTTGTGTCCAACTCTTTGCCAACCTGGGAAGCTCCTCAATATTCCTTAGTTTTTCTTCCAAGTTCAGTTCAGTTCAGTTCAGTTCAGTCACTCAGTCGTGTCTGACTCTTTGCGACCCCATGGAATGTAGCACACAAGGCTTCCCTGTCCATCACCAACTCCCAGAGCTTGCTCAAACTCATGCCCATCAAGTCACTGATGTCATCCTACCATCTTATCCTCTGTCATCCCCTTCTCCTCCGCCTTCAATCTTCCCCAGCATCAGGGTCTTTTCCAATGAGTCAGTTCTTCCCATTAGGTGGCCAAAGTATTGGAGCTTCAGCTTCAGTATCAGTCCTTCCAATGAATATTCAGGACTGATTTCCTTTAGGATTGACTGGCTTGATCTCCTTGCAGTCCAAGAGACTCTCAAGAGTCTTTCCCAACTCCACAGTTCAAAAGCATCAGTTCTTCGGTGCTCAGCTTTCTTTATAGTCCAACTCTCACACCCATACATGACTACTGGAAAAACCATAGCTTTGACTAGATGGACATTTGTCAATCAAGGAACATCTCTGCTTTTTAATATGCTGTCTAGGTTGGTCATAGCTTTTCTTCCAAGGAGCAAGCATCTTTTAATTTCATGGCTGCAGTCACCATCTGCAGTGGTTTTGGAGCGCAAGAAAATAAAGTCGGTCACTGTTTGTTGTTCTAGAGAAACATGATGAATCATGATTCAAAGTATTCTGTGATCTGAGACAGTCTGAAAACATATTTTAAATATGCCAAAGATTAATGTAGTATAACCTTTGGTTTTAAGGCATTTGGGGAGGTAAAACACTTAAGAGTTTCACAACTTTATGAACTGATACATTTTCAAAATTCCAAAAATAGATATTTAAGGAATTGGTGCTTTCACTGCTGTGGCCCGAGTTCAATCCCTGCTCAGGGAATCAAGATCCCACAAGTCATACAGTGCAGCCAAAAAAAAAAAAAAAGACATTTAATATGTAGCATTTCAGGTTATATTTATAACTTAAATATGGATTAGCTATTGCTACAATGTTACTAAATTCACATACCTCTAAAGAAATCAAGAACTATACATATTGCTATTTGTGACCTCCTTTTGTGATTCAGAAACTTTTACACTCCTCAACCTGGTGTCCACTGTGCAAAGGTCTGAAGACCTAAAGATTTCTCATTTCAATTTGAACTTAGGCTTATCTCTACCTATATACAAACCCCTTAGAGACCAGTTTGTCAAGGTCAAAAAATCAAGTGAACACCAATCAATTCCACCCCTGCCTTCCTCCTTTCCCAAGGCTAAGCCTTGCCATAAAAGAAAACAGTCCCATGCTAGGGTTTTTTATGACATTCTGCGCAAAGGCCACAGACAGCTAAACGCTGCCAAATAGACCTGAAAACAATGAAGTCATCGAGCTTTGTGCATAACCCAGAGTTGCAATCTGTCAGCATCAAGGCATTTTCCCAGAAAATTAATAAAAATTTTGAGATTAGCTAAGACCACCACGTTCTTACAATCATCCGAAATGTACGCCCCTTCAATTAATCCCTCTTTCCTGCTGCACTCTGATCTCATTCCTACTCGGTACTCTCTCCCTCTTTGACCATCACACACCTCCCATAGCTGTACTTCTTAATAACCCTTTCCACTGTTTCACTGCAAATACCCTAAACCCCAACCAACTTAAATTGGTTGCCAGCAGTCTTGTTCTCAAAACTAATCTGGATGCAAGCTAATCTCTCCCCACTCAGCAAACATGAAGCCTTGCGACCCCATGGACTGTAGCCTACCAGGCTTCTCCCATGGGATTCTCCAGGCAAGAGTACTGGAGTGGGGTGCCATTTTCCTTCTCCAGGGGATCTTCCCAACCCAGGGATTAAACCCGGGTCTCCTGCATTCCAGGTGGATGCTTTAACCTCTAAGCCACCAGGGAGGCCATGGGAAGCATGGCAGTTAGGCCTTACTCACCAGCACAGTTCTTCACCCTCAAATAAAAGCACATCTTCTGAGAGTTAGGCCATCTGTTAGGTCTCTCCCCTTGTCATCGCCTGTCCTCCTGGTCACTCTTTCACAATCACTAACAGCTTTGGAACATGGTTCAGTATCTTTCCACCCCTTGCTCTGCCACCATTCTGAGCAACTCACTTCCTGTTTAGCTGACTCCTATAAAAGTTTAGCTCTACAGTTTCCTTATCTCCTCCAACTCCAGGAATCTTTACCATCTCTCCACTTCAGAAACCCATAGCCAGATCTCACCTTCAGCCATACCAGCAAGGGCTTCTCCTATTTAATCTCAAATTCCAATACCCACGTCTCAGCCACTACTACAGAAGCTACTTCCTGGTTTCATTTGTTTCCTACTCCGCCTATCCTCAGTGGCCCAGAACTCCAAATGCTCATACTACTGAAATTTCTTTCATCCTTTGTCTGCTACACTGGGCTTTAAACTCAAACTAAAATCAGTCCAATTGCTCAGCTTGTCCGCTCAAACCCTCAGGCTGGTGAGGCCTGAGAGATAGGGGGGAAAAACCACCTGGCAGCTAAACATACCAGAGCCGTGAAAAGTCATTGCGATTCTCCTAAGCAACAATCCAATTCAGTGAGCCCTCTCACTTCTCTCAATGGCCTTCTTGAAATTCTCCCTTTCTGCATTTCCCTAGTGGCCCAGTAGTTTAGAATTCACCTTGCAATCCAGGAGACACTGGTTCAACCTCTGGTCTGAGAACTAAGATCCCACATGCCCTGGGGCAACTAAGCCTGTAATACCATAACTAAGATCCCACATGCCTTGGGGCAACCAAGCCTGTAATACCATAACTAAGATCCCACATGCCTTGGGGCAACTAAGCCTGTAATACCATAACTACCCCACGCCCAAGGAGGAGGAGGGCCTAGAGGAGCTATTCCACATTCAAGGTCAGGAGGGGCGGCAGGTGAGGAGATACCCCTCATGCAAGGTAAGGAGCAACAGCTGCGCTTTGCTGGAGCAGCCATGAAGAGATACCCCATGTCCAAGGTAAGAGAAACCCAAGTAAGACGGTGGGTGTTGCAAGAGGGCATCAGAGGGCAGACACACTGAAACCATAATCACAGAAAATTAGTTAATCTAATCACACTATGCAGGGTTCCAAAGAATAGCAAGAAGGGATAAGAAAGCCTTCCTCAGTGATCAATGCAAAGAAATAGAGGAAAACAACAGAATGTGAAAGACTAGAGATCTCTTCAAGAAAATGAGAGATACCAAAGGAACATTTCACGCAAAGATGGGCTCTATAAAGGACAGAAATGGTCTGGACCTAACAGAAGCAGAAGATATTAAGAAGAGATGGCAAGAATACACAGAAGAACTGTACAAAAAAGATCTTCACATCCAAGATAATCACGATGGTGTGATCACTCATCTAGAGCCAGACATCCTGGAATGTGAAGTCAAGTGGGCCTTAGAAAGCATCACTATGAACAAAGCTAGTGGAGGTGACAGAATTCCAGTTGAGCTATTTCAAATCCTGAAAGATGAGCCTGTGACCTGTTTAACTGGAGAGAAGCCTGCACACCACAACTAGAAAAACCCTCACGTCAGGACTCAGACACACCACAGCTAAATAAATAATTAAACATTAAAAAAAAAGAACTTCTCCCTTTTCCCTCAAACTCTCTCCTACAATCATCATCTCCTATGATCTCGGCTGATGAGGTGGTCCCCCCACTTCATGAAAAGCTCATCAAGCCTACTGACGCCCCGCATCCCTCACTCTTCTCCATCCGCACCATCCTTCCTTCCTTTATCCCTACTGTGGTGGGATCAATATTCCTATTGCCACTCAGTCCTAGTATCCTCATTCTGCTCTCTCCATGCATAAGGACAATGTCAACCAATTTCACACACCTCCTCCTTCTTCCTGTATCATCAACTGCTCCCTTCCTCTGACTCTCTCCGTTTAACACATAAATATGCTGAACTTTCTCTTGATACACCATGCCCTCTACCTATGGTCCTATAGCTCTATAAGCTTTTTGAAAAGAATATCTGCACTTACTGCTCCCACTCTCTCACAACCATTCACTCCAGTTCTCAACAACCTGGCATTTATCTCTACCACAGAGATTTCACTGAAATTATTCCACCAAAGATGATCAATCACCTACTTGCTGCTCTGTCCTCATTGCAGCCAAACTATTTTCTACATTTGACACTGCTGACCACGCTTTTCCTAAAACTTCTCTGTCTTCATTTAATGACATTTACTGAAAACCTAGTTTATGATAACAATTGGGGATAAAATGATGAATATGACAATCTTAGCCCTCAAGAAACTTAGAATCAAGTTGGGGAAACTTCTATGGCAACTCATATTCTTCTTTCAGCCTCTCACATCATCCCTTCCTTTCTCTATTCAGCCCACAGATGCTTACACTTCCCCATGGCTCCCCTCTACGCTCATCTCACATCCATCCCAGGATTACTATATTTATGCTATCTACTCACCGATGATGACAAAATGCACATCGATAGCTGAGAATTCTGTCCTGAGTTCTAGAATCAGGATTTCATTGGTTTTATTCTCTATGAAAAGATATAGGTATTTGTATATTTCACTATCTTGATAACATCCCTTGATAACCAAAGTTTTCAATTTTGATGAAATCCAACTTATCTATTTTTTTCCTTTGGCTACTTGTGCCTTTTGTGTCCTATTTAAGGAAGCTCTGACTAATCTAAGATCATAAATATCTGTACCTACATTTTTTCTAAGTTTTTTTTTTTTTAATAGTTTCAGCTCTTTTAATTAGTTCTTTAATCCACTGAAACCATCACTTTTGAAAGCTAAGCATTTCAATGGCAGTATCTGAAGGTTTAAGAGTAAAAAGAGTTTTTTAAACTCTAAAACCATGGCTTTAAATATCACACCCCAAGGCAAGGAAACTGCTGGCAGACTTTACACGTAAGGGAAGTGAATGAAAGTTGCTCAGCTGTGTCCGGCTCTTTGCAATCCCAGGGACTATACAGTCCATGGAATTCTCCAGGTCAGAATACTAGAGTGGGCAGCCTTTCCCTTCTCCAGGGGATCTTCCCAACCCAGGGGTCACACCCAGGTCTCCCGCATTGCAGGCAGATTCTTTATCAGCTGAGCCACAAGGAAAGCCCAAGTATACTGGAAGGGGTAGCCTATTCCTTCTCCGGTGGATCTTCCTGACCCAGGAATTGAACCAGGGTCTCCTGCATTGCAGGCGATGCTTTACCAACTGAGTTATCAGGGAAGCCTTTATACTTTAAACTATAGCATAAAGAAAGTGGCAGGTGGTGACAAAAATGCAATTCTCCCACAACAAATGAGAGGACATAAAAACCTAGGGAAGGAGTACAGAGAGAAAGAGGAATTGGGAGATAGCTTAGATACAAGTTCAAAGTTTCTATCTCCTGTCCCAGCTGGGGCTAAGGCTGGGGTGAGGAAGATCTCCAGTATGTTTGTGGGGGAGGATCTGGAATAGAAGATAATTATGTTTTCCTTTTCCAAGTCACGGATGAGGGAACTACAAGCCTTTTGGCAAAACTTTACAGCTAACACTAATCCAATGCAGTAGGGGAGCAACAGCCAATAACATGCCCAGACCACACTCCTGAAAAGCTACCTCAGAGTCCCAAGCATGCCAGCATAACGTGGAACCCACTAAGGAGTTTGCTTTGGGCCAATGGACCCAAAAAAGCCTGGGATTAAGGAAGACCCAGCATACACAGACTTGCCGACCAGGACCAGAGGCCATGGACATCAGCCTCAGATGCAGCGGAGCAGACCGTGCCATTCAGGACTAAGCCAGTATAAGATACAGTCTCACAGTGGCCAAGGGCACTGCTGCTGCTAAGTCGCTTCAGTCGTGTCCGACTCTGTGCGACCCCATAGACAGCAGCCCACTAGGCTCCTCTGTCTCTGGGATTCTCCAGGCAAGAATACTGGAGTGGGTTGCCATTTCCTTCTCCAATGCATGAAAGTGAAAAGCAAAAGTGAAGTCGCTCAGTCATGCCCGACTCTTAGCGACCCCATGGACTGCAGCCTACCAGGCTCCTCCGTCCATGGCATTTTCCAGGCAAGAGTACTGGAGTGGGGTGCCATTGCCTTCTCCAGCCAAGGGCACAGGATGGCACAAAGGTGAGAGGCCCCACCTCTATGGCAGAAAACATTACATGGCTTCTCTGTCAATACTTCCCACCCCAGAAATAAAAGAGGGGGCGCTGTATGAGAAAACTGAACACTTATCTAAAGGACTGATTATTTACCTGAACATCTGAGTTAACCTGGAATTAACTAAGTTAAACCAGAAGGTACTGGCAAGACTGTTTTCTATTATGTAGTAGAATAAGAAGCCCCAGAAATAAGGTAATTTTAGTTATAGAGAGAAAATGAAAATTACATGTTTGCACATTCAAATTTGCAGCTTAGAAAATTTATGCCCACTATACTTTCAATTAAGTGTCTCACTGGACAAAAAGTGAAAAGGTAAAGCCCTTGCTGACATGATCTACCTCTCCAACATCACAGCATGCTGTTCTACAGCTGGACAACCAAAATCACTCTGGTTCCCAAGATGTGTCAAGGTCTTTCCTCCCTCCCACCACCTTCCCAGGTGGTGCCAGCGGTAAAGAACCTACCTGCCAGTTCAGGAGACATGAGAGATGCCAGTTCGATCCCTAAGGTGGGAAGATCCTTTGGAGTGGGAAATGGCAATCCGCTCCAGTATTCTTGCCTGGAGAACTCCATGGACATAGGAGCCTGGCAGGCTAGTGCCTATGAGGCTGCAAAGAGTCGGATATGACTGATTGTGTGCACAGACACACACAGACACCCAGACACACACATACACACTCTTCCTCTCCCCTGGTTTTTGCACACGGTGTTTTTCCTTCACTTATACCCAGAGCTCTTTACACAGGTTGCTCCAACTCAGCCTTCAATTTCAATGGGAATGTTTCATCCTTGAAGAGGACTCTCTGGCCACCCTATCTGAAGCTGCACAGGACCCTGATACTTCCTCTCCAGCACTCCTTGCAATCTAACCTCCAAAGTTCTTCCTTGTCTGTCTTGTTCACCTCAGGGTCTGGTCACTAATAGGTGCTCAATAAAGAGTTTTATATAAATGAATGAACAAAGGAAAATGAGAGAGTCAAAATAAACTTTAAAATCTTCTAATAAATCTGAGTATTAAGGAGTTAAAAAAATTAAAAGTAGGACTTCCCTGGGGGCATGGTACATAAGGATCTGCCTGCCACGGGTCCCCTGTCCCCTGCCTGCCAGGGGACAAAGGGTTTGGTCCCTGGTCCGGGAAGATTCCATTTGCCTCAAGGCAGCTAAGCCTGTGCTCTAGACCCTGAGAGGCGCAACTGCTGAAGCTTGTGCACCTCGAGCTCATGCACCACAACAGAAGCAGCCACCACAATGGTAAGCTCATGCACCCCAAGGGAAAGCAGCCCCCGGTCACCGTAACCAGAGAAAGCGCGTGCAAAGCAAGGAAGACCCACCATAGCCAAAGTAAATAAATAACGCTCAAAAAGAGGCTGTACTGGCTATTCAAGAGTCTTCGAAAAACAGGTAAAAGCAGACAACCACCACATTTCAATTTGGATGTCAAAGTCATATAAACGACCATAAGTAAGTCCCTATTTCTACTTTAAGAACAATGCAATTACAGAGTTTTACAAAGATGGTATGTAAATCCAGAGGGTGCCTTCTCCAGGCGAAAGCCACGAAAACAGAAACACAGGACAGAAACAGATCTGACAAAGAATCAAGGCAAGTGTCTTTTAAATTAAAATAAATAGAGTCCATAAGAATGAAATGCAGCCCATAAAAACTCTGAAGAACAACAGAGTCTGTTTGAATACAATGGAAAGTGCTTCATCCTCTTTCATGGTTCGGTGATAATGTAATAGGATATCAGTTCTTTCCACGTGAATTTATAGCACTAATGTAACTTTAAGAACACAAAAGTATCTTATACGTGTCTGTGTGTGTTTAAGTTAATCACGATAAACAGCAGACAAACTAAAGTATGTGAATAGCAACATAAGCTCCAGTTCTCCAAAGTGATGATCAAGATTCAAGCCAACTCACCCTATGAAAACAACTAGAAACATTAGGCAAAACATAAAAAGCAAATTCTTAAAAGTCACTAAGCCATAATAAGAGAGTAAGGAATACCAGTTACAATTCTGTGAGAAAACCAGGAACCTACCATAAATTAGCACTGGAGCTGCTTTTGATCTGAGGGCATTCGACCTTGAGGAAAAATAAAAATTTTTGTTTGATGGTGCCGTAGGTTGTAAGGAACATAATTCAACACACAGGACCCACATAAGATGGCAAGTCTAATGAGAGAGTATCCCCGCAATAACCGAGAATGCCAAAGGGCAACACTCCTACGGTAACAGTCACCCGGAAGTGAACCAGTCCCCAAAGTCCGGTAACCAAGTCTTGCATGGTCTCACGGTCCTGGGAATTACAAACCTTGGATTAAGGTGGCACTTTGCCTAATCCCAGGTGCCTATAGAATAAAGCATAAAAAACTAAAAAGTTGCATATAAAGAATAGATAAGATACACAGAAGATACAGTGAGAGATGATAAAATTGGGTCGAGACAGTATTTAAAGGGGTTAACAGCTGAAATTACCCTGGAACCCATGTCAGATCCCCACCTCTAGAATCAAAACTCACAAAGAACACACACACAACAGAGTACATCGGTAAAGTCGATGAATAACACGTAAACTCACACTCCAACCACAGTGAACTACGACGTAGCTATGGAATTCATGGGATTCCCTGATGGCTCAGCAGTAAAGAAGATGCCTGCACTAGATGAGGGTTTGATCTCTGAGTTGGGAAGATCCCTTGGAGAAGAAAATGGCGGCCCACTCCAGTATTCTTGCCTGGGAAATCCCGTGGACGAGAGGAGTCTGGCGGGTTACAGTTCATGGGGTCGCAAAAGAGTCGCTTACAACTTAACAACGAAACAACAACAAACTATTTCATACCATTTTGATCAGGATTTTTTTGTTTTGAAAAAGAAAACACTTGGACCACATTTAAAAAGTAGAGCAAAGATATTACAAAGATACACATAAATGAGAAATGAAATTAAAATTAGAAAGTCATCTTTCTGACCACATCGCATCACAAGTTTCTGGCTAGCATTTAGATTAGCCATGGCTAGCCAAAAGGCACGTGCTGTCCAAAGGTACCTTCCCAAAAGGCAGTCAATCATCTGCAGCCTGAGGAACAAGGGATTAAGGTCACATGACCACCTGAAAGCATGTCCTGCTGTGAGGACAGAGCAGTGACCTCAAGATCAATAGTATAGCCACTCTCACATCCGTACATGATTACTGGAAAAACCACAGCTTTGTCTATATGGACCTTTGTCAGCAAAGTGATGCCTTTGCTTTCTAACACTCTATCTAGGTTCATCATAGCTTTTCTTCCAAGGAGAAAGTGTTTTTATTCCAAGGCTGTGGTCACTGTCCGGTTGCCACAGATTGTCAGGAGAAATATCAATAACTTCAGATATGCAGATGACACCACCCTTATGGCAGAAAGCAAAGAAGAAGTAAAGAGCATCTTGATGAAAGTGAAAGAGGACAGTGAAAAAGTTGGCTTAAAACTCCGCATTCAAAAAACTAAGATCATGGCATCCAGTCCCATCAGTTCAGTTCAGTTCAGTTGCTCAGTCGTGTCCGACTCTTTGCAACCCCATGAACCACAGCATGCCAGGCCTCCCTATCTATCACCAACTCCCAGAGTTCACTCAGACTCATGTCCATGGAGTCAGTGATGCCATCCAGCCATCTCATCCTCTGTCATCCCCTTCTCCTCCTGCCCCTAATCCCTCCCAGCATCAGAGTCTTTTCCAATGAGTCAACTCTTCACATGAGGTAGCCACAGTATTGGAGTTTCAGCTTTAGCATCATTCCTTCCAAAGAAATCCTAGGGCTGATCTCCTTCAGAATGGACTGGTTGGATCTCCTTGCAGTCCAAGGGACTCTCAAGAGTCTTCTCCAACACCACAGTTCAAAAGCATCAATTCTTCGGTGCTCAGCCTTCTTTATAGTCCAAGTCTCACATCCATACATGACCACAGGAAAAACCATAGCCTTGACTAGCCGGACCTTAGTCAGCAAAGTAATGTCTCTGCTTTTGAATATGCTATCTAGGTCGGTCATAACTTTTCTTCCAAGGAGTAAGTGTCTTTTAATTTCATGGCTGCAGTCACCATCTGCAGTGATTTTGGAGCCCCTCAAAATAAAGTCTGACACTGTTTCCACTGTTTCCCCATCTATTTGCCATGAAGTGATGGGACCAGATGCCATGATCTTCGTTTTCTGAATGTTCAGTTTGAAGCCAACTTTTTCACTCTCCACTTTCACTTTCATCATTAAAAAGCAGACGGATCTTTGGCAACAAAGATCCATCTAGTCAAAGCTATAGTTTTTCCAATAGTCATGAAAGCTGAGTTCCGAAGAATTGATGCTTTTGAACTGTGGTGTTGGAGCAGACTCTTGAGAGTCCCTTGGACTACAAGGAGATCAAACCAGTCCATCCTAAAGGAATCAGTCCTGAATATTCATTGGAAGGACTGCTGCTGAAGCTGAAACTCCAACACTTTGGCCACCTGATGTGAAGAACCGACTCCTTGGAAAAGACCCTGATGCTAGGGGGAAAGATTGAAGGTGGAAGGACAAGGGGACATAGAGGATGAGATGGTTGGATGGTATCACCAACTCAATGGATGTGAGTTTGAGTAAGCCCTGGGAGTTGGTGATGGACAGGGAAGCCTGGCATGCTACAGTCCACGGGGTCTCAAAGAGTTGGACATGACTGAGTGACTGAACTGAACTGAACTGAACTGAACTGATGGGACTGGATGCCATGATCTTAGTTTTTTGAGTGTTGAGTTTAAACCAGCTTTTTCACCCTCCTTTTTCACCTTCATCAAGAGGCTCTTTAGTTCCTCTTCACTTTCTGCCATTAGAGTAGTGTCATCTGCATATCTGAAGTTGTTGATATTTCTCCCAGCAATCTTGATTCCAGCTTACAGTTCATCCAGCCCAGCATTTCACATGATGTACTCTGCACAGGGCTTCCCTGGTGGCTCAGATGATAAAGCGTCTGCCTACAATGCGGGAGACCAGGGTTCAATCCCTGGGTCAGGAAGACCCTCTGGAGAAGGAAATGTCAACCCACTCCAGAAAATCCCATGGTCGGAGGAGCCTGGTAGGCTATAGTCTATGGGGTCGCAAAGAGTTGGACACAACTGAGCGACTTCACTCACTCTGCATATAAGTTAAATAAGCAGGGTAACAATATACAGCCTTGATGTACTCATTTCCTGATTTGGAACCAGTCTGTTGTTCCACGTAAGGCTCTAACTTAACTATTGCTTCTTGACCTGCATACAGGTTTCTCAAGAGGCGGATCAGGTAGTCTGGTATTCCCATCTCTTTAAGAATTTTCCAGTTTGTTGTGATCCACACAGTGAAAGGCTTCAGCGTAGTCAATGAAACAGAAGTTGATGTTTTTCTGGAATTCCCTTGCTTTTTCTATGATCCAATGGATGCTGGCAATCTGATCTGCCTTTTCTAAATCCACTGTATATCTGGAAATTCTCAGTTCACATACTGTTGAAGCCTAGCTTGAAGGATTTTGAGCATTACCTTCCTAACATGTGAAACGAGTACAACTGTACAGTAGTTTGAACATTCTTTGGCGTTGCCTTTCTTTGGCGTTGCCTTTCTTTGGGATTGGAATGAAAACTGACCATTTCCAGTCCTGTGGCCACTGCTGAGTTTTCCAAATTTCCAAAGTGCAGCACTTTTAACAACACCATCTTTTAGGATTTGAAAGAGCTCAGTTGGAATTTCATCACCTCCACGTGCTTTGTTTGTAGTAACACTTTCTAAGGCCCACTTGAGTTCATACTCCAAGATGTCTGGCTCTAGGTGAGTGACCACACCATCATGGTTATCCGTGTCATTAAGACCTTTTTTATACAGTTCTTCTGTGTATTCTTGCCACATCTTTTTAACCTCTTCTGCATCTGTTAGGTCTTTACCAATTCTGTTCTTTATTGTGCCCATCTTTGCATGAAATATTCTGTTAGTATCTCTAATGTCCTTGAAGAGAAGTCTAGTTTTTCCCATTCTATTATTTTCCTCTATTTGTTTGCATTGTTCAATTAAGAAGGCTTGCTTTCTTATCTCCCCTTGCTATTCTTTGGAACTCTGCATTCAGATGGGTATATCTTTCCTTTTCTCCTTTGCTTTCGCTTCTCTTCTTTTCTCAGCTATTTGCAAGTCCTCCTCAGAGAGCCATTTTGCCTTCTTGTATTTCTTTTTCTTGGGGATGGTTTTAGTCACAGCCTCCTGTACAGTGTTATGAACCTCCATCCATAGTTCTATAGGCACTCTGTCTATCAGATCTAATCCCTTCAATCTATTTGTCACCTCCATTGTATAATCATAAGGGATTTGATTTAGGTCATACCTGAATGGTCTAGTGGTTTTCCCTACTTTCTTCAATTTAAGTCTGAATTTTGCAGTAGGGAGCTCATGGTCTGAGCCACAGTCAGCTCCCAGTCTTGTTTTTGCTGACTGTATAGAGCTTCTCCACCTTCAACTGCAAAGAATACAACCCATCTGATTTCGGTATTGGCCATCTGGTGATGTCCATGTACATAGCTGTCTCTTGCGTTGTTGGAGGAGGGTGCTATAACTAGGGCACTGTCTTGGCAAAACTCTGTTGGCCTTTGCCCTGCTTCATTTTGTACTCCAAGGCCAAAATTGCCTGTTACTCCAGGTATCTCTTGACTTCCTACTTTTGCATTTCAATACCCTATGATGAAAAGGACATCGTTTTTTGGTATTAGTCCCAGAAGGTCTTGTAGGTCTTCAGAGAACCATTCAACCTCATCTTCTTTGGCATTGGTGGTTGGGGCACAGACCTGGAACACTGTGATGCTCCATGTTTGCCCTGGAAATGAACTGAGATCATTCTATCATTTTTAAGACTGCGCCCAAGTACTGCCTCCCGAGAGCTCCCCCGGTGGCTCAGATGGTGTGGGAGACTCAGGTTCAGGCCCTGGGTCAGGAAGATCCCCCGGAGAATGGAACAGCTACCCACTCCAGCATTCCTGACTAGAGAATTCCATGGACAGAGGAGTCTGGCAGGCTACAGTCCTGGGGTGACAAAACTCAGACACGGTTGAGTGATTAACAATTTCACTTTCACAACATTTCGAAGAATGGATGCTTTCAAATTGTGGTGCTGGAGAAGACTCTTGAATGTCCTTTGGATTACAAGGAGATCAAACCAAGTCGACCCTAAAGAAAATCAACCCCGAATATTCATTGGAAGGACTGATGCTGAAGCTGAAGCTCCAATAGTTTGGCCACATGATACAAAGAGCCAACTCACTGGAAAAGACCCTGATTTTAGGAAAGTTTGACGGCATGAGGCGAAGGCAACAATGGAAGATGAGAGACTTGGACGGCATCATCAGCTCTATGGATATGAGTCTGAGCAAACACCAGGAGACAGTGAAGGACAGGGAAGCCTGGCATGCTGCAGTCCACAGGGTCGCAAAGAGTCTAACATGACTGAGCACCTGAACAACAACAGCTACAGGTAATTTGGCAAAAAACATGTTAGTTAACATGATAATTTGACTGAAATGACAATCAAAAATAAACATACTTGTACTGACATTAATTCCTTACTTTTGATAAATGTATCATGGCTATGTAAGATGTGGGCAGTAGGGAAAGATGGGTAAAGGGAACTCTCTGTAGTATCTTTACAACTCTTCTGTAAATGTAAAATTATTTCTAAAGAAAAATTATTATAAACAAAATTATTCAAAATAAAAATCAATTCTCAAAAGTGGAAAAATTGAAAATACTTAGTCTTTTTTGTTTTCAATTGCAGTGTTCTCCTATTATATGGAAGTAGAGCATTCCTCTGAAATCTTTAAGCCAAAACAGCATAAATCGAAGAAGCAATTACCTTAGGAGACAGCTAGCTAAGGGATGCATAAAATAAATCGAGATAGGAACAGTTCAAAGCTATGGTTGAGCGTGTTACCAGAGAAGGAGTTTGGTGGTGGACCACCCCTATAACAGCTGGCTCCCTTCAACACAAATGCTGAATGCTATTTTCGCTTTTTGCCTTTTTCCATAAAAGTGAAAATCCTCTTCAGATTGCTTTCAGTTATTAAAAATAGGTACTAATGTAGGTCTTTCATAAAAGTGGAGTAAATCGAACTTCCCAAAAGTGAGGGATGCTGTACATGTATCCATCCCTTAATTATATCATGGACTGCTTATATGATCCTATATATATATATTTTAGAATTATTATTTCATATTTCAAAATTTCCAGGTTTTATCCTACTGTTTAAAATTCTAATTGATTTTTTGCCAATTATTACGGCTTTCACTGATAACGACAGAGAAAAATTAGAAAAATATAAATCTTCCATATTGAGAACCAATATGAAAAAACTGGGATTTACATTAGAAATAATATGAATCTATACAATCAGGTTAGGAATAAAATCTGAGCATCCCTTACTATCCCATCTATCCTGTTTCTGAGTTCAGACACCAAGAGCTGGGTCAGTGGGGAACACCTGTAATTCAAAATGCACAGGTATTATGGACTTATGTATAGGTTTTTGTTATTCTCATTTGTACACTTTTGCAGTTTTCTCTAAGGAAATGTTAAAATAAATTAAAACCATAAGAGGCAAGGATTTGGAACTTCTCAGGGCTTGGGTTTTTTTTTAGCTTTTTCCACTTAAACTTTTTCGAAGTAATTTAGGGAGCCAATAAATAAAGCCAATTGTAATTGCTTCCTGAAGGTAGTTTAGTTCACTTTTCTGGTGTTTGTATTGAATTTTTTTTAAAGAGACTAAAAAAAAAAAAAAAAAGAAATTACAGAAGATAGTCAAAGTCTATAATTAATTAGAATAGACTTGTAAAAATATACCAGATTATTATTCAAAATAAATTCATTTTTACCTGACCTAGAAAAAACACACGAAGGTAAGGATAAATATTTGCTTTAACTTGAACCTTTCATCACAAATGTCCTACATTCTTGATGTCTAGATACGTGTTCTTTGTGTATTAGCAGCTTTTCACTGACACTTCATTTTTTTCTTTTTTTTTTAAATAGCTGACTGAAATTTTCATTGGGGATGGCTGGCAGATATCAACTTCTAGAATCGAAGATGTAATCCCCTTTTGTTTCTTTGATTTACATGACCCTACAAGAATGCAATCATGAAGATTCTATGGTTGATTAAGACACTGTGGAGGACGAAATGACCTGAAGGACACCTTTACATACTGACCCCACTCTCAGGCTGTGCTTCTGACCATATGGTACTCTAACAGTGACTGTGATGAGGCTGTCATTTCCACGCCTGAAACAAAGATAAGAACTTCCGATTTCAACATAGAGGTCACACTAGTTATTTTCATTTAAGCCACTTGCCTTATGTGTTACTCCAAGGACAGTAAGTTGCTGACAGCAGCTTCATCTGAGCATTTGATATTTCATTATAATTCTCAAGATTTTTCCCAGAAGTTAAGGATGGGTTTCTGTCCTAGCAACAGAGTAAACCCCATAGCGTGGAGTTATTGCTGTACAAGCTATCAATGGTAAAAAGCTTTTCAAAAAAACAGGAGACATACTCTTAAAACTATCATCGTTATATAAGATGTCAAAGGGAACAAGACTCTGCAAATTTCTCAATACAGAGAACACAAAACACAGTGACAGTTAGTTCCAAAGGTACTGGAACCTGCAGATTCCTCAGTGTAGAGAACACGAAACCGTAAGCATGACAGTTCCCAGTGTTAGGAATGTTTCACCCATCTTAAACTGTACTTGTATTCTAAAAATATATATTATTACAATAAGATAACACAGACAGCATTAGTTACTTTCAATGGTAAATATGGCAAAAACTGTTGGCTACCAATTTAACAATTTTTCCTTCCACAACTTTCTCCCTTGCTGGCACAGCCTGCCTATACCTCAGAAGCTAACAGTGCCAGAAAGTTCTCTTTCTAGCCTCTGTTATGGCAAGAGCATGAATTAATAATCCTATCTACTGGGGCCTCAGAGAGTTGCAGCTGGCCAGCAGGCCTTTGGAAAAGGCTTTCTTCACCAATAAAGAGATATGTAGGACTTCCCTGGTGGTACACTGGATAAGAATCCATCTGCCGACGCAGGGGACTCAGGTTTGATCCCTGGTCTGGAAAGATTCCACATCCATGGGAAAACTATGCCTGTGCGCCACAACTCTACTGAGCTTGTGCTCCACAGCCCGTGTGCTGCAACTGCTGAAGCCAGCGTGCTCTGGAGGCCTGCAGGCTGCCACTACTGAGCCCGTGTGCCAAAACTACTCCAGCGTGCACGTCCAGAGCACATGCTCTGCAATAGGAGAAGCCACAGCAACGAAAAGCCCACCCACCATAGGAGAGTAGTCCCAGCCTGCCGCAACTAGAGAAAGCCCTCACAAAACGATGAAGATCCAGTGCCGCTTAAAACAGAGAGAGAGGGGGGTACAGGAGGAAACTGCTGCCCTAGGTAACGCTTGGCGGCATCTGCATGGGACCCCTAGAAAACTGCAGAACCTCACAACCCTAAGGAAAGATATCACCACGTTGCTAAAAATAACGCTGAGAAATCACTGGGTAACTAAGCCCTGTACCAACAATGAATATCCTTGCATCCAGACTTCTTGTGCTCAGCTGCTCAGTCGTGTAGGACTCTCTGCAGCCCCACAGACAGCCAGGCAGGCGCCTGTCCATGGAATTTTCCAGGCAAAAATACTGGAGCAGGTTGCCATTTCCTACTCCAGGGGATCTCCCAACCTAGGGATCAAACCCACTCTTCCTAATGTCTCCTGCACTAGCAGGTGGATTCTTTATCACTAGCGCCACCTTCTCGTCCGGTAAGTTATTAGTTTATGGCTTTAGTTTAAGCCACCTTTATCAGGATAGTGTCACTTGCGGGCCAGTCCATCTGTTCACTGCATGCTATCAGGATCAGGCATTTGTGTGTGTCAGTCGCTCAGTGGTGTCCTACTCTTTGCAACCCCATGGACTCCTCTGTCCCTAGGATTCTCCAGGCAAGAATACTGGAGTGGTTTGCCATTTCCTTCTCCAGGGCATCTTCCCAACCCAGGGCTCAAACCTGGGTCTCCTGCATTGCAGGCGGATTCTGCACCGTCTGAGCCACCAGGGAAGCAAATATCTATTCACTGCAAGCTATCAAGATCGGGCATTTAGACTACTGCTACTTAGCTGACTCCAGTCATTACTGTTACTCGAAAACTGGGTAGGCCTCTTGGTGGGTGTCTAGCCAGTATGATAGGGATAGAACAGAATAGTTATACAGGTAGTTGTAGAAGTCCCAGTAGGGGACTATAGATGGAGAAGGAAACCTCAAGAAAGCTACTGGGACATTGTTCAATGAAGCAGGCTTGCTCAACCATAAAACTATAAACAAACCCACAAGACATGCCCCAGGCCATTAGATGGAAGAAAAACATCACCACCATTCTAGAGTCAGACACTTTCCTGCCAAGTATGAAGGAGGATCTAGTGATGTATGCCTTACGTCTGCATCTCTGTCTACTTGAAGAAGGTGGTCTTTTCCCCTCCCACTCTTGTTCACTATAAAATGGGTAGCCCACTCAATCCTTAGGGCAGAGCTCCCTTGCCTGCCCACCTGCATCTCTTATAAGTATCCTGTATGAACAGATCCACTTCTTGCCTATCACTTTGTCTCTCACTGAACTCCCTCTACACTGAGACTCAGTAAGTCCAGACATAAGGTGAGTGATTCTAATTAAAAGATCATGGGTTAGAGTCCCAAACTGGGTTTTGGCTGGGTTCCAGTCCTGGCCTCATGGGTTCAAGTCTCAAACTAGGTTTTGGCTGGGTTTGAGTCTCAGCACATGGGTTCAAGCCCCATTCTGAGGTAAATGATTTCAAACAGGCACAGCCAAGCCAAAGATCAGGAGATCTTTGTAATCTTTGTAATACATCCAGATCCTTCTTTATTACTTGCAGCAAGTAAGGAGGACACCTGGGAACTTTCCCAAAGTAGTCTTTTCCCAAACAGCAAAAGTGGGGAGGTTTTGTTTTGTTCTAATTTATTTGTGTGAAAGTCACTCAGTCGTGTTCAACTCTGCGACCCCAAGGACTATTCAGTCCATGGAATTCTCTAGGCCAGAATACTGGAGTGGGTAGCCTTTCCCTTCTCCAGGGGATCTTCCCAATCCAGGGATCAAACCCAGGTCTCCCACATTATAGGCGAATTCTTTACCAGCTGAGCCACAAGGGAAATGAATAATTTATTTATTTGGCTGCACCAGGTCTTAGGTGAAGTATGCTGAATCTTTAGTTGCATTGTGAGAACTCTCAGTTGTGGCATCTATCTCCATGACCAGGGATCAAACCCAGGCGGCAGGGAGTCTTATCCACTGGACTACCAGCGAAGTCCAAAAAGTGGGGAAGTTTTAAGCTAAGGGTACATGCATATTCGTGAACAGGCCTGAGTAAAGGAGAAATTGGCATAAAATTGGGACAAGGAATTTCAGGGTGGTCCAGTGGTTAAAACCCCTCATTTTCACTGCAAGGGTACAGTCAATCCCTGGTCGAGTGAACTAAGATCCCACAAGCTGAGCAGTGTGGCCAAAACAACAATAAATTGGAGCAAATTGGGGCAAAGATCAACAGAGCCCAAGCTTTGGTTGGTTAAGGTCAGGAGGCTCAGCATCATTCCATCCTCTACCTGGGTGGGGGCCTTAGTTCCTGCAGAACTCAAAGCTACCCTATGTACATCTTGTGAGGAGGAGCTAGGACTCTGCTTTATCACTGCACTACTGTTTAACTGTCTTTTCTCTGTCCTGTATTCCCCTACTTTCCTTAAGGTCATAATTACTGCCAGACTTCTTCCATGGGCAAGCATTGTAACCAGACAGAGATCACAAAATGGCTTCTCTTATGTCAAGAAAGTGGTTCCCGGTTCTTCTCCAGAGACTGCTTAACTTACCTGTTTACATTACCAGTGTCTCAGATACCTTACTCCCTACTGCTTCGTTCATTTTTCTTTTCTGCCTTTTACTAAGGGGCAAACTCAGTATAATATACATATACTCATGGAGTCACAGAGTCGGACACAACTGAGCAACTAACACTTTCACATGCTTCAAAATAAAGTCTATGCTTCCCCTGTAACTCTTCATCCCGGTCAACGGGAAGGTACTTTTTGCCTCCAGTCTATTTTTCAGTTATGACTGCTTTTATTAGCATCAGAGACATGTTGCAATTTTTAGCTTACACTTTCTTACTATTGAAAACAATTTCATGTTGAAATCAAAACTGATCTAAAACTTCTAGAAAGAAAATGCTAAAGACAGAATAAAGATTTGCATTTACATGTCATCTACATAGATAAATAAGTGGAGCTGAATGGTGAGGCACCTTGAATAATAAATAATTGAATGTACTATCTTTTTTACCTATAAAGAAAACAAACAAAAAGAAATGTCAATTTAAAAAAAGAGACAGAGACATTATGAATTACATACATGTGAGCTCAAAATCCTGGCTTACAGTTAATTTTTAACAGCGCTCTTAAAAATTGTTTCTTGCATGCTATGCTTAAAGGGATAAAGATACTACCATGATATTCATGTTTACTCATAACAGGGAAAGAATCCTTAAGCAAGACTTGAGAAAACCTTTGCTGAATATTATTCAGTGACACAGTAAAACGAAAACTTAGCCAAACTAGCCAAACAGATATAACTGACATTTGATTTATTAAGGGAAAAAAAAAGGTTTTTAGAAATAAAAAGACTATAAATTCTGAAAATTTCTGGTCCTTCTCTTTGATATACTTTCTGTTACTATTTTTCTGCTTATTACACAAACACACTAGGGGAGAAAAAAAATTACCCTTTTCTGAGTATCAGTCAGAAGCATAAAAGCAAATATTAGAAAAAATTATTCTAAAAACTATGACACACAGACTTGGAAAACAATTTCAGATGCACCAAAATTACTGATCAGTTCAGTTCAGTTGCTCACTTGTGTGCGACTCTTTGTGACTCCATGGACTGCAGCACGCCAGGCTTCCCTGTACATCACCAACTCCTAGAGATTACTGCTCAAACTCATGTCTACAGAGTCGGTGATGCCATCCAATCATCTTATCCTCTGTCGTCCCCTTCTCCTCTCACCTTCAATCTTTCCCAGAATCAGGGGCTTTTCCAGTGAGTCAGTTCTTCCCATCAAGTGGCCAAAGTATTGGAGTTTCAGCTTCAGCAGCAGCCCTTCCAATGAATATTCCGGACCGATTTCCTTTAGGATTGACTAGTTGGATCTCCTTGTAGTCCAAGGGACTCTCAAGAGTCTTCTCCAACACCAGAGTTCAAAAGCATCAATTCTTCAGCACTCAGCTTTCTTTATAGTCTAACTCTCACATCCATACATGACTACTGGAAAAACCATAGGTTTGACTAGACAGACCTTTGTTGGCCAAGTAATGTCTCTGCTTTTTAATATGCTGTCTAGGTTGTTCATAACTTTTCTTCCAAGGAGCAAGCATCTTTTAATTTCATGGCTGCAGTCACCATCTGCAGTGATTTTGAAGCCCCCTCAAAAATAAAGTTTCTCACTGTTTCCATTGTTTCCTCATCTATTTGCCATGAAGTGATGGGACCAGATGACACGATCTTAGTTTCTGAATGTTGAGCTTTAAACCAACATTTTCACTCTCCACTTTCACTTTCATCAAGAGTCTTTACTTCTTCTTTGCTTTCTGACATAAGGGTGGTTATCATCTGCATATCTGAGGTTATTGATATTTCTCCCAGCAATCTTGATTCCAGCTTGTGCTTCATTTGGCCCGGGATTTCTCATGATGTACTCTGCATATAAGTTAAATAAGCAGGGTGATAATATACAGCCTTGGGAAAGTACTCCTTTCCCAATTTGGAACCAGTCTGTTGTTCCATGTCCAGTACTAACTGGTGCTTCTTGACCTGCATACAGATTTCTCAGGAGGCAGGTCAGGTGGTCTAGTATTCCCATCTCTTTCAGAATTTTCCACAGTTTGCTGTAATCTACATAGTCAAAGACTTTGACATAGTCAATAAGGCAGAAGTAGACGTTATTTTAGAACTCTCTTGCTTTTCCATGATCCAACGGATGTTGGCAATTTGATCTCTGGTTCCTCTGCCTTTGCTAAATTCAGTTGGAACATCTGGAAGTTCACAGTTCATGTACCAATGAAGCCTGGCTAGGAGAATTTTGAGCATTACTTTACTAGCATGGGAGATGAGTGCAATTGTGCGGTAGTTTGAGCATTCTTTGGCATTGCCTTTCTTTGGAATTGGAATGAAAACTGACCTTTTCCAGTGCTATGGCCACTGCTGAGTTTTCCAAATTTGCTGGCATATTGAGTGCAACACTTTCGCAGCATCATCTTTGAGGATTTGAAATAGCTCAACTGGAATTCCAAGACCTCCACTAGCTTTGTTCGTAGTGATGCTTCCTAAGGCCAACTTGACCTTGCATTCCAGGAAGTCTGGCTCTAGGCCAGTGATCACACCATCGTGGTTATCTGGGTCATGAAGATCATTTTTGTATAATTCTTCTGTGTATTCTTGCCACCTCTTCTTAGTATCTTCTACTTCTGTTAGGTCCATTCCATTTCTGTCCTTTATTGTGCCCATCTTTGCATGAAACGTCCCCTTGGTATCTCTAATTTTCTTAAAGAGATCTCCAGTCTTTCCCATTCTATTTTCTTCCTCTGTTTCTTTGCATTGATTGCTGAGGAAGACTTTTTTATCTCTCCTTGCTGTTCTGTGGAGCTCTGCATTCAGATGGGCATATCTTTCCTTTTCTCCTTTGCTTTTGCATCTTTTCTTTCCTCAGCTATTTTGTAAGGCCTCCTCAGACGGCCATTTTGCCTTCTGCATTTCTTCTTTTTTTTTATTGTATTGGTTTTGCCATACATCAACATGAATCTGCCACGGGTGTACATGTGTCCCCCATCCTGAACCCCCCTCCCCTGCATTTCTTTTTCTTGCGGATGGTCTTGATCACTGCCTCCTGTACAATGTCACAAACCTCCGTCCATAGTTCTTCAGGTGCTGTCTATCAGATCTAATCCCTTGAATCTATTTCTCATTTCCACTGTATAATCATAAGGGATTTGATTTAGGTCATACCTGAATGGTCTAGTGGTTTTCCCTACTTTCTTCAATTTCAGTCTGAATTTTGCAATAAGGAGTTTGTGATCTGAGCCACAGTCAGCTCCTGGCCTTGTTTTTGCTGACTATATAAAGCTTCTCCATCTTTGGCTGCAAAGAATATAATCAATCTGATTTCGACCTGTCTTCAGACCTATGCTAATGATCTTTCCTTTATGGGGTATACTCTTCTCTCCGCTACACTCATCTGGGTGAATAATGAGGTACTGACAAGCACTTGTGAACTAAACCCTATAAAACTCAGTAACATGGGGACCTGATTAGAAAAAAAAAAAAGATTTTTAGCTCCTTGTTTTAAAAGCCCTTGTTAAAAAATTAAATTTGATTTTTTATATCAGCTGGTTTTATGTTATCATTTTTAATATCCAAATAGGACAATGATTTTTTTCAAATATGAACTAAACAACTCTGTAAGTAAAATTATGGTGACTACTAAATTCTTTCTCAGTTCAAATTCACTACTCATACTTAAGACACTAAAGAAGACCTGAGATGAAGAGTTTGGAAACCGATATTCTATGTAATAGGTTATTCACCACAGCACTGCTGTTACTTCAAGAAACTGGAAAGAACCTACATGACCATCAGTGAGAGACTAGTTAAAAATAATTATGGCACATTCATACAATGAAATACTATACAACATTAAAAAAAAAAAGTAAGGGGCAATCAGGCAATAAAGTAAAGCCCATCCAGATTGGAAAGGAAGAAATAAACCTATCTGTATCTGTAGATGACATGATCTAGTACACAGAAAATCCTAATGAATTCACTAAAATAATTATCAGAACTAATAAATGAGTTCAGTCAATAAATGAGACCTATATTGATAAAAGATCAATATAGGGACTTTCCTGGTGATCCAGTGCCTAAGTCTCAGCACTCCCAATGCTAGGGACCCAGGTTGGATTGCTGGTGAGGAATTAGACCTCACATGCTGAAACTAAAGACCCTGCATGCTGTAACTAAGACCCAGGGCAGCCAAATAAATATATAAATGAGTATTTTTTTAAAAGGTCAATATATAATATTCAACTGTATTTCTGTATACTTGCAACAGATAATCTGAAAATGGAGTTAAGAAAACAATTCCAGTTATAACAGCATCAAAAAGAGTAAAATATTTATTAACAAATTTGAGAAAAGAAGCACAAAACTTAGATACTCTGAAAAGACAAAACATGAATGAGAGAAACTTCAAAAGACTCAAATAAATTAAAAGACATGTTCATGTTCTGATTAAAATGGCACCACTCTTCAAGTTGAGCTACACATTCAACATTAAGCCAGTCAAAATTCTAGCTGGCTTCTTTGCAGAAATAGACCACCTGATCCTAAAATTCATACGAAAATTCAAGACACTAAAAAAAAAAAAAAAGAAAAAAAGAAAATTCAAGACACTAAGAAGAACCAAACAATCTTGAAAAAGAACAAAGTTGGAGCGAAATCACACTTCCTGATTTCAAAACTTACTACAAAGCTCCAGTAACCAAGACCATGTGGTACCAGCATAGGGAGAGACACATGGCCGAGCGGAAAAGAAGTAAGGAATGAAGAAATAAATCTTGACGTTTAGGTCAGTTGATTTCAATAGAATTCAAAGACAATTCAATGGAGGGAAAAAAATAGTCTTTTGTTGAACAAATAGTGCTGGGACAATTTGTTATCCACATGCGAAAGAATGAAACTGGATTCCTTCCTCACTTTTTGTACAGAAATCAACTCAAAATGTAAAAACTAAAAGTATAAAACTTTTAGAACACAGGTGCAAATCTTCCTGACTTTCGATTAGACAATCATTTGTTAGACATGACACCAAAAGCACAAGCCACGAAAGAAAGCATTTGTAAGCTGCACTTCATCAAACTTAAAACCTTTAAAAGGACAGCATCAACAAAGTGAAAAGACAAGCCCCAGAATGGAAGTAAACACTTTCAGATCATATATGTGATAAAGGATTTGCCTGTAAAATATGTAAGAGCTCTCAAAAGAAAACAAAGCGAAAATAAATCACTCTTACAAAGGGGCTTCCTTGGTGGCTCAGTGGTAGAAAGTTCACCGCACAAGAGATGCGGGTTCTATATCCAGGAAGATCCCACATGCCGCAGAGCAACTAAGTCCACGCGCCACAACTAATGAGCCAGAACTCAGTGCGCCGGAACTACTGAGCCAGCCCTCGACAGCCCTCGAGTGGCACCTACGGAGCTCATGTGCCACAGTTACTGAAGCCCACACACCCTACAGCCCGTGCTCTGCACCAAGAGAGGCCCCTGTAACAAGCCCACACACCACAGCCACAGAGTGGCCCCCCACTTGCCGCCATCAGAGAAAAGCCTGTGCAACAACCAAGACTCAGAGCAGCCAAGAGTAAATTTTTAAAAACTCCAAACTCTTACAAGTCAACAATAAAAAGACAATCCAACTGAAAAGTGGAAAAAGGATGTGACTATACATCTCTCTTTAAAAATACATACAAATTGTCAGAACTGCCATATGACCCCAACAATCCCACTGCTGGGCATACACCCCAAGGAAACCAGAACTGAAATAGACATATGTACCGCAACGTTCATTGCAGCACTATTTACCATAGCTAGGACATGAAAGCAACCTAGACACCCATTGATAGATGAACGTAAAAGGAAGCAATGGAATATTACTCAGCTATAAAAAGAAATGCATCTGAGTCAGTTCTAATGAAGCGGATGAACCTGCAGCCTATTATACACAGTGAAGTCAGTCAGAAAAAGAAAGACGAATACTGTATATTAATGCATATTTATGGAATTTAGAAAGACAGTACCGACCATCTTACCTGCAGAGTAGCAAAGAAGACACAGATGTAAAGAACAGACTTTTGGACTCAGTGGGAGAAGGCGAGGGTGGGACGATTTGAGAGAATAGTACTGAAACATGCACATTACCATATGTAAAATAGATGACCAGTGCAAGTTCTATGCATGAAGCAGGGCACCCAAAGCCAGTGCTCTGGGACAACCCAGAAGGATAGGGTGGGGAGGGAGGTGGGGGTTCATGATGGCAGGGAAACACATGTATACCGACGGCCAATACATGTTGATGTATGGCAAAAACCATCACAATGTCGTAAAGCAATTATCCTGCAATAAAAATTAATTAATATATAAAATACATCTATATATATAAACTGTCAATAAGTATAATAAAAGATGCTCAACATCATTAGCCATCAAGGAAATGCAAATCAAAATCAAAATGAGTTATACCTTTAAACCAGATAATAACAGGTGTTTGGGAGAATAAAAAGAAGTTGGAATCCTCCACTGGTAGGAATTAAAATGGTCCAGCTGCTGTGAAGAGCAGCTAGGCAGCTTCCCAAAAGGTTAAACAGAGAGTTACCCTATAATTCAGCAATTCAACTCTAACAGGTGTGAACCCAAAAGAATTGAAAGTATCTGTCCACACAAAAGTCTACAAGAACATTTGTCGTAGTGTTACAATAGCCAAAAAGTGGAAATAACCAAACGTCTGTCAAAGATTGATTTAAAAAAGAGGGCCATAGAACTTTTTGATGGTCCAGTGGCTAAGCCTCTGTACTACCAAGGCAGGGGACCAGGGTTCAATCCTTGGTCAGGGAACTAGATCCTACATGCTGCAACTAAAGATCCTGTATGCCAAAACTAAAGGATTCCACATGGTACAACAAAAATCAAAGATCCCATGTGCCACAACCAAGACCTGGCACAGCCAAATAAAATTTTTAAGAAGATATATATATACACACACACACATATATAGACACATATATATACGAAAATGGCAACTGGCTGACTTTATTTTGGGGGGCTCCAGAATCACTGCAGATGGTGACTGCAACCACGAAATTGAAAGACGCATACTCCTTGGAAGAAAACCTATGACCAACCTAGATAGCATATTAAAAAGCAGACACATTATTTTGCCAACAAAGGTCTGTCTAGTCAAAGCTATAGTTTTTCCAGTAGTCATGTATGGATGTGAGAGTTGGACTATAAAGAAAGCTGAGCGCTGAAGAATTGATGGTTTTGAACTCTGGTGTTGGAGAAGACTCTTAAGAGTCCCTTGGACTTTAAAGGGGGTCCAACCAGTCCATCCTAAAGGAAATCAGTCCAGAATATTCATTGGAAGGACTGCTGCTGAAGCTGAAACTCCAATACTTTGGCCACCTGATGCGAAGAGCTGACTTATTTGAAAAGACCCTGATGCTGGGAAAGATTGAAGGCGGGAGGAGAAGGGGACGACAGAGAATAAGATGGTTGGATGGCATCACTGACTCAATGGACATGAGTTTGAGAAAACTCTGGGAGTTGGTGATGTACAGGGAAGCCTGGCATGCTGCAGACCATGGGGTCACAAAAAGCTGGACACAACTGAGCAACTGAACTGAACTGAATATATGTGAAAGAGGGCTATAGCCATACAACGAATACTATTCAACCATTAAAAAAATGAAATATTGATACATGCTACAATAGGTATGAATCTTTAAAACATACATGAAATGAAAGAAGCCAGTCACAAAGGACCACATATTGACTGCATGATTCCGTTTAAACAAAATGTCCAGAATAGACAAATCTAAGACAGTATATATTACCTTTTCTAATTAAATTATTTTTGAAAACAACCATGTTGTTCCTGTATTTATATGCTATGTCTTTCTAAATCCTAAAATAATTCTTCTAAAATAATTTTTAAAGCACTTGAAAGCACAAAAGCATGCTATGAATCAAAGAGAAAAGGCCTGGAATTTTGAAACAGCTAAGGAAAATGCATAAAGGCAGAAAATGAACTGTCTTTATTGAATGTTATCAAATGACCAAAATTCCTTTCAAGTTAAATTCAAGTCTTCCTTTGAACTGAAAATTATTATCAATAATTAAGCTTTAATTTGCAAAATATCTGTATATTTTATAAAGGCAATCATCAGTGTAAAGCTGAAACTTACTAGATTTACATCACAGTAAATAATTTTAAACTAAATACAACACATAATTGAAATATTTCTTGGAATACTAGAAATGGCAGAACTTGGAGTCAGATATATAGTTTGAATTTTAGTCTGCTATTTATCATCTAGGTGATCAGCTATTTACTTGGTCTCTGCAAGCCTCAGTTCCGCCTCCTGTTAAAATCAAGAATTATAATACCTACTTCAGTATGAAAAGAAGCATTCCAACTACTTACTAAATGGGAAGGTGAGGAGAGGGGTAGTGTTTGATTTCACTCTTTTTTAAAAAAATCTATCTTTACCGTTTGAATTTTTTGTACAACTTGTACACAATTTAAAAACATAACAAAGATTCTAAATACTTAAAAATCGACTTTAGGAGGTTCTTTTAGAGATATTTCATAAGACATCGGCACATAGCACACTCGGTTAAATTTCCTCACTCCTTCCATTGCCTCTCTATTAATAACTTCTTGAATTCAGGTGAACAAAACTTGGAAGAAGAAAAGTTAAACATTTATTTTTCTGAAGGCTGTCGTTATCAAGAAGGAGATAGAGAAGTGCAATAAAACTAAGCTTTTAAAACACTTTCTTCAAACCATACCTAAGAATTTAATCTGAATTTCCATGTTTACTGATTCTAATCATTTTATTCTGATACTTTTTAAGGTTTTCGGTTGTTGTTGTTTTTGCAATATACAATAACACTATCCAGTGAAAAGGAAACTTGATACCTTAATCCTTTGACCAACAAGACAAATTCAGGATTCAGTCCAGAGAACAGTTACCACTGAAAACACAATACAAATATAAATGACTATTAACTGTCTAGCAAATAAGATAAAACATAAGCTCCACCTTTTTTTGTTTTGACAGTACACTGAATAGATGAAAGTAATTTAATTGATCTAGGTTGTCACCTTATACTTCACAGAAAATTGTAAGAATTAAAACATTCTCTTCCATATGCTAACAGATGAATAAAGTGAACGTCAGGAGGCAAAGTCGTTTTGCAGGTCAAAAAGGTACTATTTTAAAATCACCAACCTACACTGGAACCACTTAAGTTGGTAATGTGGCCTTTGATAGCTTGTCTTAAAAACTGAGTCATCAGACTTTTACAAGCATCTAACTGTACCCATAGACGTCTATTAACTAGCATTTCTCATCAAGTTTGTGTAAGTACATAATTAAACCCTGATGTCTTTTAACCTTTACAAATTCTATTCTGGACTATTAGTACATTTGCTACTGAGAAAGAATATCCTGGCGTATTATTGCAGTTCTATAGTGTTGTTTTTTAACTATTTCGAGAACGTATCTCTGAAATGCGGAAACACTCAGTAAATTTCAGAAAGATACAACGATTCACATAACTATCTCAACATCACGCAGTGGTTGAATGGGACAAAATCTAAAACTTAAAGCGGTGAAAGCCAATAAACAAGGGAGTCCCCAGCTCCCAAGCCTTCTCCTTTCCATTTCTTGCAAGACACTTTAAAACTCCAACTCCAAAGACCAAAGTGCGTCTCAGTCCCAGCGGATAAAGACAAGCTCTTAGCCCGACCTCCAAACGGTGCTTCTCGCTGCCACCCGAAGACAGGCGCAGGGGTGACAGGATGGCCGCCCCGCCCGAGCGCGCGCGGGCGGAAAGGAGGGACACCCATGACTCACCCACCCTGGGCCCACCGCCAGGCCGCCCGCGGGCTTGGGACCGGACTCTCAGCGCCCCCACGAGGCGGGTAGGCCTCTTCCACGGAGGGCCCCCCCCCCCCCCCCCCGCCCGCAGTTAAAACCCCTCCCCGGGAGAGGCCCGGGCTGCGCACAGACCTGCGGCTCCAGCTCTTCCCCGCAGATCCCAGCCCCGTGCGGGAGCCCTGGCCCCGCCCCCCGCCCTGCGAGCATGCGCGTCCGGCCCGACCGCGACTGCGCGCCCCCGAGCGTGCCCGCCGGCTCACGCCGCCGCCGGGGAGGCCGGGCGAGGCCGCGGCGGAGGCGGAGGCCCGGCTCCCTGGGCGGTGCGCGCCCCCCGCCCTGCCATTCACAGGCGACATTGGCCCGTGGCACCCAGAGTCCGTCCTCCCCGTTAGGCGGCTAGCGCCGGAGGGGAGGGGATAGCCAGGAAGGCAGGAAGCTGTGGCTTAAAAGGGCAGCCCGCGCCGGGCCCGTCCTCCCTCCGTCCGTCTCCGGGCCTGTGAGCGCGCCTCTCCTCCGTGGCCTCCGTCCCGCCGCCATGTACCGGTGCCTGGGTGAAGCGCTGCTGCTGTCCCGCGTCGGGCCCGCCGCCCTGGGCTCCGCGGCTGCCGACTCGGCCGTGCTGCTGGGCCGGGCCCGCGGGCAGGCTGCCGCAGCCGTCGCCGCCCCGCAGCCAGGGCCCGTGCCTCCCGCTCGGCGACACTACAGCGAGGCGGCGGCCGACCGCGAGGACGACCCCAACTTCTTCAAGATGGTGGAGGGCTTCTTTGACCGCGGTGCCAGCATCGTGGAGGACAAGCTGGTGGAGGACCTCAAGACCCGGGAGACCGAGGAGCAGAAGCGGAACCGGGTGCGTGGCATCCTGCGGATCATCAAGCCCTGCAACCATGTGCTGAGCCTGTCCTTCCCCATCCGGCGCGACGACGGCTCCTGGGAAGTCATCGAGGGCTACCGGGCCCAGCACAGCCAGCACCGCACGCCCTGCAAGGGAGGTGAGCCCCTTGTGTCCTGCCCCGCCCCGCCTGGCCTGCAGCCTCGGGGGTTCACCGCTCAGCCCAGCCCGGGCTGGTACCGTCGCCCTCGCACGCTGTCCCCGTTCCCCCAAGTCCCGGCCTCAGCCGTGTCAGGCTCCGATGGATAGTGAATTTTCTGCTCCATCACCACCCCGTAGTTGGTCCTCCCCCCGCGAGCTTGATGCTGTATGCAGAAGACACTACATTGCTCTTTTGATCCTAGGCACTGTGACAAACAGTGTGGGTCTTGACGAAGAGCACTTGTAGAAAAGAAAATGACAGCCCCATCTGTCTGCCTCTGCAAGATTTTGTGATCTTCTATGACTCAAGCGAATGCAAAGCATGAAATAATTGTTCTCAGATTTTTTCACTCTTTCACAGTAGTGACAGATGATACAGGAACATAACAAAATGAATCGAAATCTACAGTTTTACTAACTAAATGAATTTATTAATTATAGTCCATCTTTTAAATTATTTTCCTGCTGTGGCAGCTTTGCGCACACACACAAAATGGTCATACATGAACAGTGTAACATCAGACAAACACCGAGGGTAGATCTGAAGGGTGTAGACTGCAAGACCGCCTGCCAGCCAATGGAATGAAGTAGCTGTGGGGGTGTGTACTGGTCCAGGCTAGCACCACATTTGAGTTTGAGGGGGGAAAGTACTTGAAGAAAGGGGTTGAATCGGCTAGAATTTGATAGTCACCAGATTTGTAGTAGTTCTTGAATGTCTGTAGATTTGGCTTCTGCAGTCAGATTGCTTTTTTTGAGCAAAAAAAAAAAAAAAAAACAGGCTCCCCTCTCTTTTTTACTCCTTAAAATCGCACAGTGCATTTTTAATCGTGCTTAACAGTGGCAAAACCACTTTTTTTCTACTAAAAAAATGTGTAGAATAAAGAACTCGGGGAGGTAGAATCCAGCTGGGGATTGCCTAATAAGCACAGAGGATGTTGGGCTGGACCCTTTGTCTGAGTAAATCAGGTCCAGTGTTCTGTTAATACTGGCTGACTTCTAAGGATGAGTTTTAGAAATCTCTCTAGGAGGAAAGTTTGCGCTCTGCTGGCATTCTTAGCCCAGGAACAAAGGTTGCTTCAGACTGCTTAATGATTTACTTTTACTTCTTGCTAAATTTGCATTGACCCCACCCACTTCTAGGACTTAACCTTTAGAGCTTAATTATCCTCTAGCTCTCAATTTCCTCTTTTAAAACCAACTTTTGAACTTCTTTGATCTCTGATTTCCCATTGCAGCCCCAATACTATATAAAACACACTCTGTCCATCTACATCGCCTGCCTTCTTTCTGTCCACTCCCTTATTCTCAAAACCAGCAATTCACATTCCGGCTCCCTAGAGAAGCAAAGATGTTAGAAGAGGCCAAGTTAGCAAATATTAAACTGTAGTTGCTTCTGAAGAGTGGACATCACGTTTATGTGCCTTGTTGACGTTGTTTTCCAGTTGCTTAAGAGAGACGCAGCTAAGCCAGTATATTTGTTTTCCTGCAGGATCTGAGTCCATTTCTTTGAAGTTCTTTATATTCTGTTTCTTTATGCCATGTCCTCCTATGATGAGTCACAGCTCCACAAACTCACGAAAGCAACTGAAGTTTGCCCTAGTTTGTTAGTCCTCTTCATCTTGCCATAGTTTTTAATACCAAAACATGAATAAATGGCATCAGCTATAGAAAGCACTGTTATTGTAGCGCTTGTTTCTACTAGGTTCTAGTAACTGGAATGTTAAGATACAATTCTCTGTTCTTTTTATCCTGTTTACAAGAAGGTTTGCTCCTGAAAGCACTGCTAAATCCCAGCATATAAACAGAAACTGGATTGCCCCTAATAAGCAGTAGCAAACATTGCAGGATAATACAAAAGAAAATCAGCGTGTATAAACTGATGAGTATATTATCTTAAGGAATACAGAGGGAGCGGGATTGGGAAGGATTATGTAGCTATGAAGGCTCTTCAACATATTTTAGATTGCTTAAGATAATGAACAGGATACTAAATAGATGATTTGCAAAACAGGTACTATAGACATCCATACTTTGCTTTCATGACACTCTGGAATCTTCCTAGCCATTTATCATCCCCATCTTATTGCAGAGAATGTATATTCCAAGAAGGACTTATTTTCACTGGGTTTTTCTTTTTCACTTCTAACTAAATACTACAAGGAAGTTATTAACTATTTTTAGAAATACAACATGTATTAGGTGATTGAGACTTTTTAAATGCTTTGGATTAGCCATGTGAATTTACCCTCCTAAGCATGCTTCTCTCCCCATCTTCACTCAACTGCCTTCTCAACCAGCTTGTTTGAGTTGGGGAGGACCCTTATCTGCTCTAAATCATTGTTCTCTCCAATCCTCAGCTTTCTAATCTTTCTTCAAGAGCAACCTTACACCTGAGTTTCCCAACATAAAATTCTTAAGGTTGAAACAAAACAGCAATCTAATTTATAATCTCTGTAAGGGAAACAGGTAGTTTTAAGAACTGAGGGTAGCTAATGTGTACCAAGTAAATATTTAATAATACAAATGTTTTTATGCTTCTCTTTTCCCACATACCATGTTTAAAGGAAGCCAGTAGGTTTGCATCTGTTAAGGATTTGCAAAAGAGTGTGCTTCATGCTCTGACGGAAAGTTTCAAGAGAGGCCTGAGATATTTTCAGCAAAGATTAATCTTGTGTAATTCGCTTTGAGAAGACTCTTTCAAACATGCTGAAAACATTATCAGTGATTATTCCTATTAACTTTCTCAGAATAAACCCTCTGTGTTTTATTGGCTATGGTTCTACCTGAGATTAATGTACCTCTTTAGGAGAAAAATCATTTAACTCATTGGAGAGAAGCAGAGAGATTGATGAGAGCAGTTCATCGATGCAAGAGTCAATTTGTTTTCTCTCCTCTCCAGTCCTCCCATCCCCCACTCCCTTTTAGTCCTCAGGCTAAAAATGTTGAGTCCAAATTCCTGTGACTGACTTTTCCTCTCCGAACTTTCTAAAATTATCATTTAAATAAAGCTGATGTAATTCTGATACATTGTCTTATTTAGCTGCAAATGTCCGCACCCAAAAAAAGTGTATATTAACCCATTGACTGACTTTTTAAGAACCAAAATGCAAAAAAGAAACAGTAGGAGGTAGATGGTCTTTGTTGTTGTCTTTGGGCAGCTGAATGTAGGGGGTGGGGCAGGGAAGCCCGATGAGGGTTGGAGTTAATACAGTATTGAAGCCCCCTTCAGCCTTTGGGATCTGATTTTGTGGTAAATAGTAGTACTTCGGGGAAAACTGTAGAAAGTACTGATACTGTTTCAAAATGAGACTTCCTCTGCTTACACTGAAAAAAAAAAATGTTTCAGATTTATTTCTCTTAGGCTGAATTGACAACGGTCAAAACATAGGTAAGTTTGAATAAATTCACACCGTGTAGTATGTTTAGAGTGAGTCTGTCTATACGTTTAACTCAGTCTGAAAGGTCATTTAGAGCACAGGTAGCTTATATGTCTTCTGCCCTCTAGCCCTTAGCCCTGTGGTAGTAGCCCTGTTGTTCTTTTTAATATTGTTTAGTTAAATATGAATTGGTGTTGCTGTTATAAGAGTCTTTTTTTATTTCATGGAGCCAGATGCTTTCCCCGGAAATACTAGGGAATGAAAAGCCCTGATAATGGAGGAGACCCATACAAGAGACCTGATTGTCCTTCCGTCTTCCTGTCGCTTGGTGTGAATTCCTCTGGCTAGTTTGCTTTGGCAGTAAAAACCCTATATGCAGAAAGACAAACACTTACTACTTACTCATTATGCAAAGGACACGTTGCAGGAATTGGGGCATCAAAAATTTGAGGACAAACATCAATAGTATGTATCAAACTCCAGTAAAACTGACATGTAAATTGCTACGTGTAGAGAATTACGTAGACTTTATAACTTATATAGTGGGAAGAAATTGGCTTTAGCGCTGTTGGTGATAATTTAGATT
The DNA here is from genome assembly GCF_016772045.2 of Ovis aries. Lineage (NCBI taxonomy): Eukaryota > Metazoa > Chordata > Mammalia > Artiodactyla > Bovidae > Ovis > Ovis aries. Next base: position 40,675,173 of record NC_056078.1, on the reverse strand, counting down.
GCTTAATAAAATTGTTTCTTTTCCAGTTATGTTAAAGATAACTGAGGAATAAAGCCTAAAATATCAACTTCTGGATGTTGAAAATTCCTAGGCTATATAGTCTCTGACATGAGACTTTTTTTTTTCTGATTATTTTGCATAATAATTAGATTGTTATAAATAATGAAGGGGAAAACCTTTAAATAGCACTTTAATGAAGCATGTTGATTCATAAATGGGCCCATAACTGCTCCACCCTACAAATCCCTGTTAAAATACAAATGTTCTAATAATCTGTGAACATTTGTGAATAATTTTTGTGAATGTTTGTGAAAGTTATAAAATGAAGCAGCTCTATTCCCAGTCCTTTCCTACAAGATAACCGTGAACAGTCTTCAGACCACAACTGTTCTCTAAAACTGACCTAGCTATCCAGATGAATCAATGTTTTCGCCTTTCCAGAGGCAGAAATTAATGCAGATTACAGTACACACTATCAAAACTGAAGTGTTAATACTACTAATAAAGGCAGGAAAGGTTTTCTGAAGGGCAAGAAGACAGTCTGGGAGAGGGCTGCTCAGAATATTTCTGATTACCTTTCAAAAGGCAACTGTACCTGGGAGAGTCTGCTTTCACAAAGGTCAGCTGGCAAAACAAGGGGCTAGATAACATTTGTTGAGTCTTACACCATTCATTTCGCTAAGAGCGTTTCATACATCACTGCTTTGATTCCTCAAAACCACCTCATGAATGCACTGTTGACCCAGATTTCCTGATGCAGATACCAAGGTGAAAGAATGTCTTCTTTGGGGAGGGGTTCACGGCAGTAAGTAGTAGGCTTCAGTTCAGGTTCTAGCCATGTGATTCCGGCACCCACCTTCTGAGTCTTTACTGTGTGGGTTTATTCATGTAAAAAGTTAAAAATTGAATCATGTAAGAGTTAATCAAAATTTGTTACTAGTCAGTGCAATAATTTTTAAAATAGCTTTCTTCTGGGTGTCTCTTCTATAAACCAAGCAGACTTGATCGTGAATCACTATTACTTCTCTTGACTGTTCCTGGTGAAAGTCTCTCGGACCCTCTACTTTTGCTGAGTTGCTTCTTGGCTAGTTGAAAATGTGAAAGATGACACAAATGAAAATTATAAAGGTTGATTTTCCTTTCCTAAAAAGCGTTAGCTGTTCAGTCGTGTCCGACTCTGCAGCCCCATGGACAGTAGTCCACCGGGCTCCTCTGTGCATGGAATTCTCCAGGCAAGAATTCTGGAGTGGTTAGCCATTCCCTTCTCCAAGGGATCTTCCCAACCCAGGGATGGAACCCTGGTCTCCTGCATTGCAGGTGGATTCTAGTGACACAGTTGAAAGCACTCTAAATAATATGTTGCTGCAGTAGGAGTTCAAGGAAGATGCCAGAGAAAAACTGTCTAGAGGTAGGTAAAGCGGGATAGGACTTAGATTGGAAAAACGTCATTTCAGATAAAGAGATGTCAAAGAGGAGGTGACCATAGGTCTAGCAGGAGGCAGGACTGTGTGTGTTGGGGCCGTGAGGACAGACTGTGTTTGTCAATAGTGAAAAATAGGGTTTTATAGCATAAATATTCATTTGATTACTAATACAGAACTTTTAAAACCCGTGTAGTTTCCTGAGTGATAGGGGTTCTGAGCGTGCCCATTGTGTCAATATTTGGCCTTCGACTCTGGTTGCTAACACAGCCCCTGAAATCCTTGTAATTTCCAGAGTTATGGGGGTTGGCAGGAGCATCCTATACAGAGTCCCTAAAGCCCTTAGAATTTCCTGGGTGAATAAGAGCACCTTTTGTTCTGATGAACCAATTATTGGCTCCTTGATAGCTTCGGGATTCCCCTGCAGGTAGGGTGCATGGAATGGAGAGTCAAAGATAACTTGGTTGGTTTTCTCCTGTGAGACACTGATAGAAAAACTGGTATTAGGGAAAGAAGTGTTACGAGGAAAGAGGATTGGGCTTTGAAAATAAAGGAACTCTGGTGTAAAATGGTCCTTAGGAAAAAACACAGGCATGTATTTTTCTCAGCTTTATCCTTGCAAAGTATAGTCTCTCTGGCACCTGTCCCTACCTTGCCTCCAATATCCCCATAATTCTCTTCCTCTCTTAAGATCCCTCTCAGATATCTCCTAGACTTGTAAATAATAGATATGAAACTAGATATCTGAAAATGTGAGCCTTTACCTCTTTGAACCTTTTTATAACAAATTGTCTTTTACTAAACGTTACCTACTGTATATTCACAAGTCTTACTAGCATCATTCCCAAGACCTATTTGGTATGAAGGTGTGACTAAGTTTAGTACTATTATCAGAGTAAGGAATCAATAAAACAAAAATTAACAGAATCTTCCCTCTCCCCCTTAATGCATATTCTGTCCTCCATCCGTTGGGCAGTAAGTTAAATACTTAAGCATAAAACAGAGCTATATGTTCTATAGATATGTATGTACATAAATGCAGGGAAATGACTTGGAAGGATACATATACATTTAAGTTGCTAAGAATATTCACCCCTAGAGAATTAGGTCATAAGTGGTAATCAGGAGACATCTGCTTTTCCGTATTTGAATTTTGATGAAGACAGGCATATATGTTATGTAATTTTGAAATTTCAATGGAAAGAAATACATTTTCCATTCCATTTTTTTCAGCATCTGTTAGACATTCACTTCCAGAAGGCAAATTTTGATAATAGGTTAAAACTGTGAAGTGTTCGCTGCCTTCTTACATGGATACTTTCAAAAGCAGTCCTTAGCTCCTGAAGTAAATACTCCTTCCTGAGGCTGAAGGAATTTTTGTGAGACTTTGAGTATTTTATATGGCCATTACTTGCTGCTGGGTAGGTACTGGTTTCTCACTGCTTCTTTGCCTTCTCTCCTCATTTTAAATTAAGTTATGTTCTTTCATTGTGAATTAGGGGATTATGTTATTGAGAAAATAGGTTCTAATGAGTAAATGGCAAGTGTGGTAGTGCGTGAACATTAGTAAGAGTTGTAAGTCCTCTTTGCCTTTATAGGTTTCTATTTTTGTGGCAGAACTCTTGGTTATTGAGTATAGTTTCTGAAAAGACAAAATACAGATGGGAATCGAATTTCTAATCCATAAATCAAACCCTATTAAAAGATCTAGGTTCAAGTGACATTTAAAACCATTTGAATTTACATGAATGTATTATTTAGTTAATGATTCATCATAAAAAAACAAAGCTTCCTCAGTCGCTAAGAGCTTTTTGTATGTTTTGATTTTGAGTCAGCTAGGAAAAGGAAGAAAAATTCAAGCTACTCGGCAGTGGTTTTCACTGCATCTTTTTCAGCGTAATCAGCTGGTGTGTTTTCTTTATCACCATAGCAACGTAGCCAGTTTTTGCTTTCGATTTTTTTCCTTCTAGAAAAACTTAACTGTACACCAATCTTAGGCTCTTGAAGGTAGTAAGGAAAATCTTTGGGAATTACGTTAAAAGGCTGAGAAACATTTTGTGCTGTGCATGGTTTGCAGATGTCTGCATTTCACTGATGTTCTTTTCAAACATCTGGATACTAGTTAGCTCAAAATAAGTATATATTAGGTTAACTTCTCTGGAGAATCAAAGGAGTGATTACAAAGTTCTATTACCAACCCTTCCTCCAATGTTACTAAGTTTGATAAATAATGAACATTGTCCTGGGTGGTGTTTCTTTAGTTTACTCTGGTGAATTGAAAGCACAGATCACTGCGAGCCATAGTCCTTGACTTCAGACCCCCTCTCTTTCTCTTTTTCACTTTTCGTTTCATATTGCAGTAGAGTTGATTCGCAGTGTTAGTTTCAGGCGTACAGCATAGTGATTGAGTTATACGTATGTTTATTTCTGTTTTCAGATTCTTTCCCACAGAAGTTATTACAGAGTACTGAGTAGGATTCCTATACAGTAGACCTACCTATACAGTAGGTCCTTGTCGATCTGTTTTATATAGTGTGCATATGTTAATCCCAACCTTCTAATTTATTCCTTTCCCCAGTTCCCTTTCTAGTGCACCCAGCAGTGGAGTTAGGCTTTCCATTGGAAGCATCTACCTCCATTATTACATCTGTTGTTCAAAGACCCAATTGATCTCTTCGCAAACACTAGTAGTGCTGATGTCAGCATAGGCTCTGAGACTTCAGGGTACCCAAAAACTCTCTGTTGGTCTTGCTTACCTTTAGCCTTCTCTGCCACAGAAAAGAGGGAAAGAAAGCCTTGGTTCTATAAAAAATGAGAATATTCATACTGAAAATAAGGTCCTTCTTGCTTCATTTTGGTTTAAAATGTTTTTAAGTTTTTCTGATTTTCTTTTATGCATGTGGGTATTTGGCTTTATGCGTAACTTTGTCTTAATGCGTAACTTTGTCTTAATATAGTATCTCCCAATCCACTGAATTTACAGATTTAGTGGAAATATTGTCTTCTTTGCAGTCATATTCTTAACATCAGTTAGAATGTGATGAAGAATTTTTCAGATGGCAGTATATTTTTAGTAATTTTCTTTGATTTCCAATCCCAAAGGAAGAAGAGTAACCAACTATCCCTTGGGTGTAGGTAATTTCCTGTATTACTAGAGTTTGTTAACCTGTTATCTCAAGTGTTTAGTGCGGAGTACTTGTTGAGGTTGTTTTTTTTCCCCCTCAGATTAGTAGTGTGAGTCACTCTGTACTAGTATATCTGCTGATTTCCAGAATTAAAAACATTCATGTATTACTAGTTAGAAAGTTAAAATAAAAGCATGTGTCTTCTTTAGCCCAGGCACCCCTTGCACTGGTTTCTAGGTTCCTCTCTGTGTCTACCCTTATCTGTTCCAAGGCTTATTCCCCTGACTCCACTACTTTCCTTGTAGTCATCCCTTGCCTCAATTCACTGGAAGTCGTCATTGGTTCCTAGCCTGCAGAAAATGCCTGTGGAATGAGAGGTAATTTATGTAACTTCTTCAGTGTCTTTGAGTTGAACTCTGTAAATGGGTGTGGCTAGGAAAGAAAATTTCACTTTACAAACAGGAATTCCTGGGTGCCATCCAGTGGAAACATGTTTTTTCTTACATGCACAGTTTCTGACTCATCATTCCACGACTTCTGCAATAAAATAGACGTTTTGTTTACACCATGTAGAAAGAAGGGTCTGGTTTCCAATGAGCATGTAAGTCTAGAACTTAAATTTCTGTATGATTTCTGAATGTTAATGTTTCAAGCTGTTTTTCGTTGAAGGCACTAGTTATAAGCACTGGGAAGGGAAAGTATAACTTTTTCCCCACTTAAGAAAGGAAGGGGGGCTTCCCTGGCGGTCCAGCAATTAAGACTTCCCCTTCTAATGCAGCGGGTGCTGGTTTGATCCCTGATTGGGGAGCTAAGATCTCACATGCCTCCTGGTGAAAAAACTAAAACACACAACAGAAACAATATTATAACAAATTCAATAAAAAAAAAAAAACTCGTTCACATTTTAAAAAAATCTTTTAGAAAAAAGAAGTTCATATAATTTAGTGACTACTTGCACAGACTCATATATTTAACTTATATGCGGAGTACATCATGAGAAACGCTGGGCTGGAAGAAGCACAAGCTGGAATCAAGATTGCCGGGAGAAATATCAATAACCTCAGATATGCAGATGACACCACCCTCGTGGCAGAAAGTGAAGAGGAACTAAAAAGCCTGTTGATGAAAGTGAAAGAGGAGAGTGAAAAAGTTGGCTTAAAGCTCAACATTCAGAAAATGAAGATCATGGCATCTGGTCCCATCACTTCATGGGAAATAGATGGGGAAACACTGTCAGACTTTATTTTTTGGGCGGCTCCAAAATCACCACAGATGGTGACTGCAGCCATGAAATTAAAAGACGCTTACTCCTTGGAAGAAAAGTTATGACCAACCTAGATAGCATATTCAAAAGCAGAGATATTACTTTGCCAACAAAGGTCCATCTAGTCAAGGCTATGATTTTTCCAGTGGTCATGTATGGATGTGAGAGTGTGACTGTGAAGAAAGCTGAGCCCTGAAGAATTGATGCTTTTGAACTGTGGTGTTGGAGAAGACTCTTGAGAGTCCCTTGGACTGCAAGGAGATCCAACCAGTCCATCCTAAAGGAGATCAGCCCTGGGTGTTCATTGGAAGGACTAATGCTGAGGCTGAAACTCCAGGACTTTGGTCACCTCATGCGAAGAGTTGACTCATTGGAAAAGACCCTGATGCTGGGAGGGATTGGGGGCAGGAGGAGAAGGGGATGACAGAGGATAAGATGGCTGGATAGCATTACCAACTCAATGGACATGAGTTTGGGTGAACTCCAGGAGTTAGTGATGGACAGGGAGGCCTGGCGTGCTGCGATACATGGAGTCGCAAAGAGTCAGACACAACCGAGCGACTGAACTGAACTGAACTGCACAGACTCAAAGCACACTGATAAAAGGGCTTTATATATAATAAGAAAAATGCTGGTTCTTAATAGTGCACTACTTTACCACCCATATGAATTTATCTTGAGAAGTTAAAGTCAAAGTTCACTGAACTGCTTAAAATGCTATCCATTTAGACTTTTGAAATGTACATTTCTTTGCTATTTGCCACTACTTTGTAATACTTACTATAGAAGTGAAAATAGTTGAGAGTGAAGTGTTGACCACATGCAGACACCACGCCAGCTGCCTCATACACACTATCCCAAGCAATTCTGGCGTGAGGCCCAAGAACACTGCTTACACCTCATTGCCCAGCCAGGTGAGCAGGTGCAGACATCCATTGCAGTTGCTGTTTGAGTGGGGATTCACTTGTTAGAGAATGATGGGCACTGCACCCAACCCAGATTCCTGGCCTAGCTTAGTTTCCACTAAATGATATGCCTGCTGCTTAGTCATTTCAGTGACGTCCAACTCTGTGCAGCCTGCCAGGCTCCTCTGTCTATGCAGTTCTCTAGGCAAGAGTCCTAGAGTGGGTTGTCATACCCTCCTCCAGGGTATCTTCACAAGCCAGGGATCAAACCCAGGTCTCCTGCATTGCAGACAGACTACTGCTGAGCCACCAGGGAAGCCCCATTAACATGCCTAAGTAATGCCTATTCATTCAGTTCAGTCGCTCAGTCATGTCCGACTCTTTGCGACCCCATGAATCGCAGCACGCCAGGCCTCCCTATCCATCACCAACTCCCAGAGTTCACCCAAACTCACGTCCATCGAGTCAGTGATGCCATCCAGCCATCTCCTCCTGCCCGCAATCCCTCCTAGCATCAGAGCCTTTTCCAATGAGTCAGCTCTTCGAATGAGGTGGCCAAGGTATTGGAGTTTCAGCTTTAGCATCAGTCCTTCCTATTCATTAATTTGTATAAACACATTTTAGTATTTAAGCAATTTTTTAGCTTAACCAAGGAGATAAAAGATCTAAGATGTTTTTGAAGGAAATTGAAGATAAAAAGAAGTGGAAAATATCCTGTGTTCATAGATTGGAAGAATTCATAATATTAAAATGTCCGTAATACCCAAAGTAATCAATGGGTTTAATGCAACCCCTATCAAAATCTCGTAACAGTTTTTCAAAGAACTAGAAAAAAATAATCCTAAAATTTGTATAGAACCACAGAAGATCTTGTATAGCCAAAACAATCTGGAGAAAAAAGAATAAAGCTGGTGGTATCATGCTCCCTGACTTCAGACTATACTACAAAGTCACAGCAATCAAAACAGTGTGTTTCTGGCACAAGAAAGACACATAGATCAATGGGGCAGAATAGAGAGCCCATAAATAAGCCCACACACTTACAGTCAGTTCAGTTCAGCTCAGTTCAGTTCAGTCGCTCAGTCGTGTCCAACTCTTTGTGACCCCATGAATTGCAGCACCCCAGGCCTCCCTGTCCATCACCATCTCCCAGAGTTCACTCAGACTCACATCCATCGAGTCCGTGATGCCATCCAGCCATCTCCTCCTGCCCCCAATCCCTCCTAGCATCAGAGTCTTTTCCAATGAGTCAACTCTTCGCATGAGGTGTCCAAAGTACTGGAGCTTCAGCTTTAGCATCATTCCTTCCAAAGAAATCCCAGGGCTGATCTCCTTCAGAATGGAATGGTTGGATCTTGCAGTCCAAGGGACTCTCAAGAGTCTTCAGTTAATCTACCAAAAAGGAGGCAAGACTATACAATTGGGAAAAGATACAAAAATAAACTCAAAACTTAAAGACCTAAAGGTAAGATCGGAAGCCATAAAACTTTTAGAGAAAAACAAAGGCAGAACACTCTGACATAAATCATAGCAGTATTTTTTTTTTTTTTTTTTTTTTTTGGATCTGTCTCCTAAGGCAAAGGAAACCAGCAACAAAGTGAAAAGACATTATCTACTGTCTGGGAGAAAACATTTGGGTTAAACATCTAAAGTGTATAAACAGCTCCTACAACTCCATACTAAAAAGACAATCTAATTTAAAAATAGAAGACCACAAATAGCAAATGTTGGTGAGGAAGCAGAGGAAAGGGATCACGGTAGAGCTGGTGGGAGTGTTAATTGGTGCAGCCAATCTCTGGAAAACTGGAGGTTTCTCAAGAAAAATAAAAGACAGAACTACCATATGATTTAGCAGTTCCACTTCTGGGAATATATATGAAAATAACTAATTTCAAAAAGATACACGCACCTCAGTGTTTAGAGCAGCATTATTTGTAATAGCCAAAATATGGAAGCACTCAAAGTGTCCAACCGATGAGCAGATAAAGATGTGGTGTGTATGTATTTTCTATATTCTATCCATTTGAATATCTATATGTTGTTATTCAGTTGCTAAGTCATGTCTGACTCTTTGTGACCCCATGGACTGTAGCACACCAGGCTCCTCTGTCCTCCACTATCTCCCAGAATTAGCTCAAATTTGTGTCCATTGAGTCAGTGATGCCATCAAACCATCTTATCCTCTGTCGCCCCCTTCTCCTCCTGCCCTCAGTCTTTCCCAGCATCAGGATCTTTTCCAATGGGTCAGCTTTCTGTGTTGTTGACCAAAATATTAGAGCTTCAGCATCAATCCTTGCAATGAATTTTCAGGGTTGATTTCCTTTAGGATTGATTGATTTGATCTCCTTGCTATCCAAGGAGCTTGAGTCATCTCCAGCACCACAATTCAAAAGCATCAGTTCTTTGGTGCCCAGCCTTTTCTATGGTCCAACTCTCATATCCATACATGACTGCTGGAAAAACCATAGCTTTGACTATCCAGACCTTTGTGGGCAAATCTTTTTCTCTAAAATATCAGAATACTTGAATCAAATCCAGTGCTTATTCCGTTGGGGCATACAGGATCTTAGTTCTCTTGACTAGGGATCAAACCTGTACCTCTTGCATTGGAAGGCAAAGTCTTAACCACTGGGACACCAGGGATCTCTATCTGTTACTGACTCTTTAATTATAAGCTACTTTAATTGTTCTTTAAAAAGTGTGGACATTTTTAAGTTCCTGTATTTTTTTTAACATGCTGGAAGGATGTTTTAAATACATCCCCTCTTTCTCACCCCATCTTTTTTTTTTTTAAACAACCAGGTATCCGTTACAGCACCGATGTGAGTGTAGACGAAGTTAAAGCTCTGGCTTCTCTGATGACGTATAAGTGTGCAGTGGTTGGTAAGTGATCTCCGTTGTTGCTGCCTAATAAGAACTCTGGGAAAATATGTTTGCATACAAGGTTACTTTTAAGATGTTAGAGAAATATACCTTAAGAAAAGTGTTTGGGGTTTGTTTTGCTTTTTTTTTTTTAGGTTGCGAAAGACTTACATCATTTTTTTCTATAAGTCTTGGTTTACCTTTTTCTAAATGGGAAACTTTTTATAGGAATTAACTGAATTTTCCTGAAGTGTAGATATTTGTTTAAATCCCTTTCTATACTCTGTGAATAAGACCAAAGATAGTTTTATTCATACTATACTTTTCATAATACAAGAAAAATACTTTGTGACATTTTAGAAGTAAGGCACTCTGATTAGATATGCACTGTAATTTGCATCCTCTTAGAATTTATATCACATCATTTGAGGAGAGATCATTGCGGGCTTATTTACTGAACTTTCCGAAACTAAAGCTAAAAGCATCACACTGTTATAGTCTTACATAGTGCTTTCTGCCTTTTAAATTCTTTTATCCTTTATGTGGAATAACGGCTTTCAAACTTCTCTTTCAGATGTGCCATTTGGGGGTGCCAAAGCTGGTGTTAAGATCAATCCCAAGAACTATACTGTAAGTATCAAAATGACGTTAGTGCACATGGCACGTTCATAAAGGGCTTGAAATCACTGTGCTTCTGTGCATCCCTTGTACCGGTGAGATTAGTGGTTCCCTTGCTTTGAAAAGCAATGGAGAAACAAGTAGACAACTAGCGCCTTGAATGTTCTGCCAGATAAAGCTCGCCTGCTCACAGCAGTGTCCTGTTTCATTTTCCGAGTTGGTTAAAAGGTAGTAAGTATACATTCATATTCTTAGGCATTTGTGTACATGTTTATTATATATGGCTGTAATGTAAATACACTATATATAAATATATACTAATACAGCTATGATCTGAGGTTTTTATGTTGGGATCTCAAGGTTCTAGTGATATGGAATTTGGTAAAAATTTTATTTATCCTATCAATTCCAAGTTAATGTTACTAATTAGCCTCTGTATTACGTTTAATAAATTATATGAATTAATATCTGCATACAAACAATATATATGTTTTTTAAATTGTGATTAAATGAAAATAAACCATGAGGCTTGCCCACAGGCTCCTATATCAATGCAAGAAGAACAAGAGTGAGCACTGTGCTCCTCTGTTGCTTGTTATTCAAGCACTAAGTCTTGTCCAACTCTGCGACCCCGTGGACTGCGGCATGCTAGACTTCCCTGTCCTTTTTAGGTAACCTAATTTTTGGTCTCAGAAATGTAAATTTTAATTTCCATTTAGAATGGAAATGCCTACTTTAGGAGTTGTTTTTCTGAAGATTATACAAGATAATATGAAAATGTTCTATAAGTAGAAAATAGGATGCTCCTGTTAGTTACCTCCTCTAGTGGTTTTTCTATCAAAAATTATTTTTTCATTGTTGTCTATGTTTTCACCTTTCTCCTTTACAGGATAACGAATTGGAAAAGATCACAAGGAGGTTCACCATGGAGCTGGCAAAGAAGGGCTTTATTGGTATGTATTGCCATGTAGGTTTCCACAGTGTGGGAACATCTAAAAAGTAGTTGTCGTGATTTTAAACTCCTGCTTTTGTCTGTATATGGATACAGACATGGATGGACTTGTCCTTTTCCTTTGAGAACTTGGGTTCTGTGTGAAACATGGTGAGCACACCAGAGCACGTTCGTGACTCCACTGTAATAGAAAAGTTCACGTTCTCGGTATACAGGGTGGACAGTGGCAGAGGTCACTTGCACCTCTTCTCCTTGTACAGACATAACATTATAAGATTTTTGATCACTGTAATAGCATTGAACCACAGGCACAGTCACAATTGTGACATCCAAAAAGATTTTAGGAACTAAATAATACCTTCATCATAAATAATTTTTAATATGCGAAAAGGAGTTTTGCAATAGTAATCCTGTTCGGAAAGCAGTGAGAAAACATGCTGTTTGGAATCGGAGGCTGAAGCAGGCCTTTCCCTTCAGAGAAGTGGGCGCAGGCTGGGAGGTGTGGAGGCTCATTCTCATGACTCACTCTGCCATCACTGGCTGATTCCTGGGGCTCCTAATGTTTGTTACTAGGAGTTTTTGCCGGTCAGACTAAATTTCTGAGGGTACTGATACTCATGTCTTTATGGTTTTGTATCATAGTATTATGTGTATCATACATTATTTGGTGTGAGATGTGAATATTCTTTGATCTATAATTATTATTTAATCTGTTTAAGTTTCAAGCAAATTAAACCTGTTTATTGTCCCGAAAGATTGATTTGTGGTAAAGTAAATAAATAAATAAATAAATAAAATGGTTTGATAGAATTTTGCTACCATAGTTTAACATAGTAAACTCAGAAAACTAAGCAGGAAAGAAAAGCTCCTTTTTCTGTTTTCCTGACCCTCTGTTCTTCTTTCTTAGTATTCCTCTCACTGTTGACAAGTTCCTGTTGACTTAATGTATCCCTATTTTGAAGTTCCCCTTCTAGTAACACGAGAACTTTACTAGGTTTGTCCTGTCTTTCATAATTTAAAAGGCATTTGGCTTCTTGGCACGTCCTCCCTGGCCCTGCTGTGGGCTTTGCTTGCAGTCACTGTACAGGGGAACCACTAATGAGGTGGCAGAGTAACTACCAATTCTGGTAGCCTTCGTAATTTTTTACATCATAGCTTAGCTTAAACCTCAAACATATTTAATAGTCTTGAGTGGTATCAGACTTTATTCAGTTGTATTTATTGCCCGTATATAGAGTATATACAACTTAATTTTCTCTATATTGATAAGAACCCTGTAATTTCACAGGTTAAAAAGTGATTCATTAAAACACTGAAAGCTTAAATATTAGCAATTTAACTTTTTTTGTTTATGTGTAAAAGCTTTACTAAGCCACTCTGCAGCTAAGCTGACATCTGGGCCCAGAAAGCTTTGTAGCCTAAGAGGGAGGCAGTTGGCTTTCTTTTCCTCTCTCTAGGGGACAGAGTTAGTCCTGAGCAAACCTTTGGAACTGACATCATTATTTTCTGACTTGCCTTCCCACAGAGTTTCAGATTATGAGTTAGACCTGAGTCTGGGTCTTAGCCCTGTCATATTGAATGAGTTTAAGGTCAGCTTTTCAATTTTTTCCAAAAAAAAATGTTGTCACCTGGGGTTTTGGTAGGGATACTTTGAATCTGTTGACTTATCTGTAGTGTGTTGCCATCTTAACCATACTGAGTCTTCCCGTCCATGAGTACTGAATGTCTTCCCATTTGTTTAATCATATTTTATAGTTTTCTAGGTACAAGTTTTGTACTACCTATTGTTAAGTTTATTCATAAGTATTTTATTTTTTCTGATACTGTTCTAAGAGATACTGGTCTTCAGTATTCTTATGAAGTCTTTCATATCGATATAATACTGGCCTCATAGAATGAACTGAGAAGTAGTCCTTCATTTTTCTTTTTTTTACTTTGTGAAAGGGTGTTACTTCTGTTATGTGCATTTGGATATCGTCTTTTAAACTGTGGGGCTCCCTTTTCATCCCCCCATATCTCCGTGCCCCAAAATTACCTGTTTAGCTTTTCCTCTATACTCCTGCGAAAGCAGTTGCTTTTTTCAGTCAACTTTTTATCTTATTTTACCGTTACAGGATTGAGTGTTAAAAGGCTAGACTTTCACACCTGTACTTTGTAAGGTATTTGAGAATTTACCTGTAACTCGGGAATTATTTGTAATCTGTGTATCCCTATACATTGATTTTGTATGAAGTAGTAATAATACTTTGTAGTTTTACTTCGGGTGGTGGTGGTAACAGTCTCTGAGTCATGTGACTCTTTTGCAACCCCATAGACTGTATGTAGCCTTTCCTGCTCCTCTGTCCATGGGATTTCTCAGGCAAGAATACTGGAGTGGGTTGCCATTTCCTTCTCCAGGGGATCTTCCCGATCTGGGGATCGAACCATGTTTACTGCATTGCAGGTGAATTCTTTACTACTCAGCCATCTGGGAACCTCCAAAAGGATGCAGGAGCAATGTGTCATTTTAAAGTTGTGGTTTTCCTTTTATAAAGGCAATGAGTTTGTATTTTACAGTTGAAACAATATAGAAAGCTATAAACAAGACTGAACTCTAAATATAGTGAAAAAGTTTACCTTTCTAAACCTCTGCATACGTTTATATGGAAATAAGTATAGTTATTACACATGGGTATATATAGAGACGGACTTCTCTAGTGGTTCACCGGTAAAGAATATGCCTCCCAAACTTGCAGGAGATGCAGGTTTGATCCCTAGGTTGGGAAGATTCCCCAAAGAAGGACATAGCAGCCTACTCCAGTATTCTAGCCTGGAAAATTCCATGGACAGAGGAATCTGTCAGGCCACAATCTACGGGCTTGCAGAGAGTCTGACACAACTCAGTGACTAAACAATAACAGATGTATAAAGAGAGAAAAATGTATATGAATGGGGACTTGGACTTGCTGCACAAAACCTGCTTTTTTCTCCACATGTACGTTTTAATGATGGTTCCAAGTCATTTACATGGGTGCACACCGTTTGAAACTGCTGAGTAGTATTTCTTTGCATGATATACTGTATTTTAGTTAACTGCTCCACTGAACAGGTTGTTTTGTATTCTTCCTTACCATTTTGATGAGTATACTTCTATATATTCCTGCCTTTACAGATTTAAGTGGGCACCATTTAATGCATTTCCATCTGAGATCTCATAGGACATCAGCATTAAGACTGTCATTGTTACTTGTCACTGCCTGTGGGCTAACTTCTTGTTACCTTCAAACCATTTAATCTGCTGCTTTGAGGAACTGAAAGCCAAGGTCTAAAACTTTCTGTACAGAGTAAGCTTGTGATAATAGGTCAAAGCAGGATTCTGTCACAGGTAAAAGTACTATGGGCTTAACACAGTTGCCTCAGCACTGTGTGTTTTTGCTTCTTCCACTTGGTGAGGAGGACTTACATCCCCAGGAAGCAGGCATGTCATTGTGCTGTGTCACACATAAACTTTCTAACTGCAGCCTCCGTATGCCACTGCAGTCTCTAAGTGCAGTTTAAGGAACCGAGGTCAAGAGAGGTTAGGCTGGTTTGCCCATGCTTGCACATTCGGAAGTCTGTTGAGTGGTGTATCTGTTGTACGGAGCTGATTTCCAAACTCGGAGCGAGTGAACACTACTGGGAGAAGTTATGTAACACTGTGGGTGTCAACTTTGTAATGGAACATTTAGTATTTCTGTGATGTGAATGAGTAACCTGGATGAAATCTGAAGTTTTCTAGCCATGGTAGCTTTGTTATTATAGAGAACTGCAAGGGTGTGCTTGAGATGCATTTGTCTTAAACATTGGTGCCTTGCCCTTTCTCTGTGTCCCCAGGTCCTGGCATTGACGTGCCCGCCCCAGACATGAGCACAGGCGAGCGGGAGATGTCTTGGATTGCGGACACCTACGCTAGCACCATAGGGCACTATGTGAGTACCCACCGAGGCCCTGAAGGCTCCGTTTGTTATCTGTCAGAAGTAACAGTTCGAATGATGATGTATATAAGGGGAAAATTCATCGAGTTTGTCTCCTCTCCTTTAATTATGCCTCATTTTATATATTATTTTACTTCCTGTCCGTCTTACATCATGAGCTTCCCTGGTGGCTCAGTGGTAAAGAATCTGCCTGCCAATGCAGGAGATACAGGTTCAATCCCTCGGTCAGGAAGATCCCCTGGAGGAGGAAATGGCAGCCCACTCCAGTACTCTTCCCTGGGAAATCCCACTGATAGAGGAGCCTGGCAGGCTGCAGTCTACGGGGTTGCAAAAGAGTCAGACACAAGTTAGTGACTAAACAACAATCTTACATCATAAATGTAGTGAACTTGGGTTAGGCTTTTACTCACATGCAATCCTGTTCTCAACACTGGGATGGGACCCTCAAAGATCACCTACCAGGGCAGGATTCCTTACAAGACAGTAGATGGGAAATAAAGACGCGTTCAATTCGGGCTTTTCCCTCAAAGAAACTAAGACACATTAAGCAGATAAGGTATGGAGATACTGTGATAGCAGGTTGGGAGAGTTTCTGAAGGCAGGCTTCCTGGAAGAAGGTATTTGGTCAGGGCTAGACCTTAAAATTTCTCCCGGCAATCTTGATTCCAGCTTGTGATGCTTCCAGCCCAGCGTTTCTCATGATGTACTCTGCATATAAGTTAAATAAGCAGAGTGACAGTATACAGCCTTGATGTACTCCTTTTCCTGTTTGGAACCAGTCTGTTGTTCCATGTCCAGTTCTGACTGTTGCTTCCTGACCTGCATATAGGTGATGGACAGGGAGGCCTGCCGTGCTGCGATTCATGGGGTCGCAAAGAGTTGGACACAACTGAGCGACTGAAGTGAACTGAACTGAGACCTTGAAAATGGATAGCATTCAAATGTGGGGATTTGGGGAATAGGCAGAGAAGCTGTAGAGCTCGGATTGCCTGAAGACAAGGCATATTTAGAAAGGTAACAGAATGAAGAAGTACATGAAAGAATAAGAAAATACTCAAGTCCCAGTGTTTTTGTTTTACGTGCTAGTCAGCAGGGAGCCTTTGATGCTGACTCTTCCTTAGGGGAGAGGGGCTGGCCGCAGTGTTAGGCTAGAGCAGAGAGACGGCCTCCACAGTGTCAGCATCCGCCTTCCCAGCCTGGGAGCCACGTGGCTAGGGAGAAGCACTGCCTCAGAGGTAGACTCAGCAGTACGGGGCCGCACGTGTGGGACCAAGGCGAAGGACAAGGTTGAGTCAGAGGGCACCAGGAGGACTTGAGTCTCTGGGCTGCATAGAAGTCGTGCCGCTGACACAGAACACAAGGACGGTTGATGTTCTGTCCTTGAAGGGGTGGAGCCTTGAAAACCACTCAGGAATAGAAAGAGAAAGGAACTGAAGAAAGACACTTTGTTACCCAAAACCTGGATTCACCTGGATGGGTGTTAGGCCAAGACATGACCAGACTGAAGGTGGGCTAGGCTTACCAGTCAGCACTAGGGATCTTTCCCAAAGCAGCGTCTCCCCGAACAGCAAGAGCGGGAGCCTGTTAAGCTAAGGGTACATGCATATTCATGGAGGGGCTTGGGTGGTTGGCAGAGTCCAAGCTTTAGGTGACTGAACTTACGAAGAGCAGAAAAGGTCAGCATCTTCCTTTGGACTTCAGCTGATCTGATGGTTGAGTGCTGAGACCTGTCCAAGTACAAACACTGTGGGCAGGCTCAGGTAGCAGAATGGCTTTTCTTTTGTGAGGAAGGCTTTTCCTGATTCTCTTCCTCTAAGAACTCCATACCCTCACTGCTCGCAATTCTAAAAATATAGAGAGATCACTTACTACATGCGGGGCTTATAAAGTACAAGCAAGGTGGGAGGGGGGTTCAGGATGGGGGACACATGTACACCCACGGCTGATTCATGTCAGTGTATGGCAAAAACCACTACAATATTGTAAAGTAATTAGCCTCCAATTAAAATAAATAAATTAATTTTTTTTAATTGGAGAATGAAAATAATAAAGTACAAGCAAGGTGTTCAATACAATTGGGGTAAAGGCTAGAAGGAAGCGTTTTGATGGCATGAAAAGAGTACTGGGAACCTAACCACATCTCTGGAGTAGGATCAGAAAAGCCTCCTTGAGATGTAACCTTTGGTCTACACTCTGAAAGAAGAGTACTTATCAACCAGGAGAAGTGGTGCTAGCCAAGGGTTAGAGGCAGAAGGAAGCACCTGGGTCCTTATGTGAAAAGAAGCGAACCCGAGAGGCTGAGGGAAGCCAGAGTAGAGAGGGCATGAGAGAGGCCCGCAGAAGAGAGTCAGACCAGATTCCTACCTTGCAGGCGACAGCAAGGACTTTGGTCTTTGTCCCGAAAACAGAGGGAAGCCAGTGAGGTGCTAAGTGAGCAGGTGTGTGCCACAGGAAGCTTCACCGTGTGTGCAGCAGAAAATGGGATTGCTGGGGAGAGAAGGCTACCCAGGAGCCCCAGAGCGCTGCTGGCCTGCCACAGAATCGAGAGGAATGGGCAGACTGCAGAGTGTTTGCGGGGTGGAGGGGGAAGCAATTAGTTACAAAAGAATGAGAAGTACCAAGAGCTCTGCGTTGTGGATGCTGGGGGTGGTTCTGAGGAGACGCCAGTTCAGCAGCTAGGCTGGAATGGTGAGGATGGAGCCAGACTCCGTGGGGGCCGTGGAGAGTGAAGTAGGGCATGAACAGTAGCCTTCGCTTAAGAAAAGCGGCGCTGGCTAGAAGGCAGCTTGAAAGGTGCCTGTTTTCCAAAGAGAAAGGTTTTGTTGTTGTTTGGCATGTCGATTGGCTGTGGGCCGTGGATTCATCTTTTAAGGGCCCGAGGGGAAAATCAGCCTTAGAAGAGGAGGAATATTGTTTCCTGGGAAAGAGAGGAAGGTGGCCACAGCATCTAGTGGAGAAATTTAGACTTGTCTCGTTTCCTGAGGTGACACAGTGTGTGTGTAGTCGGGAGCACGGGTAAACACCCTGGGTTCTAGAACGGGTTCCTTCACATGCCAGCTCTGTGACCTGCGGCAAGTGCCTTAAGCTCTGTCTCGCATTCCTCTTCTAGAAAATGACAGTAGCACCTACTTCATGTGATAGCCATTAGGATTAAGTGAGTCAGCGAATAATGTGGCTCTTGGTAACCACAAAAAGTAAGTATAAATACTACACCAGGCAAATTCTGCAAATCCCCTAAAACAGGAGCAGTCTGAGGCACTTCAAAGAATTTTGGTTTTGACTGCCATTCCCAAAAGGTTGCTTTTCTATGTTACCTTCTTACGTTAAATGAGCTCTGGGTATGGTCTTTTTAAGCAAAGCATTAGACTGAATAGGACAAAGCAGTGGGCAGTACATTGTTATTTCCTAGCCCATTCCCAAAGGTGACAAAAGAAAGTCTTGTGAGGCTTTGCCAACTAAACCTTAAACTAAACGCTGGTAAAAGACTGTCCTTAAAGTGATAGGAAATCCAAAATCAGGGCCAGGCCTCAGATAAGAAGCCATAGTTTTTGTTACTTGTGTTCAGATGTGAGGGTACTGGAAAGCAAGCAAGTTCTCCACCCTGGCCCAGGCTTTCCGGAACAATTAAGTATGCGGGGCAGCTCACAGCCAGCCGGCACAGTGCCTGACCTCAGAGAGGATCACTGTCAGCTCCAACATTTGCATTTTCTCTGTTCAAAAGCATTTGGCACCTGGTTTGTAATTCTGTATTCATAAGCATTAACTATTCATGAAGGAAAACTGTGGGAAAACTACTAATACCATAAATCACTTTACTGGACCATTTTGGTTTTTTTATTTTATCCTCTTTGTTGGTAATGATACAGCTAACACAATCCTAAATTCTCTCTGTAAAAGTATTTATAGTCATTTTTTAACTTCTCCAGCTAGAACATTGGAGGGTAAGGGATATGGTATGAAATAAGGCACTTTATCTTATTTCACACGGGTGACAAATTGCCTCAGTTTATTAAACTGTACATACTTTAGCCACTGACGTAAAATGCTTCTTGTATTTTATATTGACTTCCTATATATATTTAGACTGTTTTCTCATGTCCCGCCCATCAGTTTATCTATGGCACACTGTTCTGGTTGCTACAATTTTCAGTTCAGTTCAGTTCAGTCACTCAGTTGTGCCTGACACTTTTTGACCCCATGGACTGCAGCTCGCAAAGCTTCGCTGTCCATCACCAACTCCCGGAGCTCACTCAGACTCATGTCCATTGAGTCAGTGATGCCATCCAACCATCTCATCCTCTGTTGTCCCTTTCACCTCCCCCCTTCAATCTTTCCCAGTATCAGGGTCTTTTCAGATGAGTTAGTTCTTCACATCAGGTGGCCAAAGTGTTGGAGTTTCGGCTTCAGCAGCAGTCCTTCCAATGAATATTCAGGACTGGTCTCCTTTAGGATGGACTGGTTGGATCTCCTTGCAGTCCAAGGGACTCTCAAGAGTCTTCTCCAACACCACAGTTCAAAAGCTTCCATTCTCTGATGTTCAGCTTTCTTTCTAGTCCAACTCTCACATCCATACATGACTACTGCAAAAACCATAGCTTTGACTAGACAGACCTTTGTTGGCAATGTAATGTCTCTGCTTTTTAATATGCTGTCTAGGTTGGTCATAACTTTTCTTCCAAGGAGCAAGCATCTTTTAATTTCATGGCTGCAGTCACCATCTGCAGTGATTTTTGGAGCCCAAAAAAATGAAGTCTGTCACTGTTTCCCCATCTATTTGCCATGAAGTGATGGGACCAGATGCCATGATCTTCGTTTTCTGAATGTTGAGCTTTAAGCCAACTTTTTCACTCTCCGCTTTCACTTTCATCAAGAGGCTCTTTAGTTCACTTTCTGCCATAAGGGTGGTGTCATCTGCACATCTGAGGTTATTGATATTTTCTCCCAGCAATCTTGATTCCAGCTTGTGCTTCATCCAGGCCAGCATTTCTCATGATGTACTCTACATATAAGTTAAATAAGCAGGGTGACAATATACAGCCTTGACATAACTCCTTTCCCAATTTGGAACCAGTCTGTTGTTCCATGTCCAGTTCTAACTGTTGCTTCCTGACCTGCATACAGATTTCTCAGGAGGCAGGTGAGGTGGTCTGGTATTCCCATCTCTTGACAAATTTTCTACAGTTTGTTGTGATCCACACAGTCAGAGGCTTTGGCATAGTCAATAAAGCAGATATAGATGTTTTTCTGGAACTCTCTTGCTTTTTCCATGACCCAGTGGATGTTGGCAATTTGATCTCCAGTTCCTCTGCCTTTCTAAATCCAGCTTGAACATCTGGAATTTCAGTTTATGAGCATTAGGTTTTTTTTTGGTGTTTTTTGTGTGTGTGTTTTTTTTTTTTTTTTTTTTTTTTTTTTTTGAGCATTACTTTACTAGCATGTGAGATGAGTGCAATTGTGCGGTAGTTTGAGCATTCTTTGGCATTGCCTTTCTTTGGAATTGGAATGAAAACTGACCTTTTCCAGTGCTGTGGCCACTGCTGAGTTTTCCAAGTTTGCTGCCATATTGAGTGCAGCACTTTCACAGCATCATCTTTCAGGATTTGAAATCGCTCAACTGGAATTCCATCACCTCCACTAGCTTTGTTGGTAGTGATGCTTTCTAAGGCCCACTTGACTTCACATTCCAGGATGTCTGGCTCTAGGTGAGTGATCACACCATCGTGATTATCTGGGTCATGAAGATCTTTTTTGTACAGTTCTTCTGTGTATTCTTGCCACCTCTTCTTAATATCTTCTGCTACTGTTAGGTCCATACCATTTCTGTCCTTACTTTATGTTAAATTCCTAGAAACCCTGTTTCTCCCATCAGAAAGTACAATATACTTTATTATATATTTTCCAGGAACAAGAATCTGAAAAAGGGAGATTTGTCTCTGTTGATGAAAGTATGCCTTAAAGATACACTCACTTCTAATGAGTATAATTTAAGTTTTGTGCCTTTTTTTTTTTTTTACAGGATATTAATGCCCACGCCTGTGTTACTGGTAAGCCCATCAGTCAGGGTGGAATCCATGGACGGATCTCTGCTACTGGCCGGGGAGTTTTCCATGGGATTGAAAACTTCATCAATGAGGCTTCTTACATGAGTATTTTAGGAATGACACCAGGATTTGGAGATAAAACATTTGCGGTTCAGGTAAAAATGTTTGTTGCTGTCTTAAGGAATGACTGATAAATAGACCGTGAGTTTTTCAGTGTTTGTAGATTTGCAGGTTTTAACAGTTCTGTTGGAGTACGGTTGACTTGCAGTGCGGGGTTAGTTTCTGTCGTGCAGCAGTGATCCGGGTGTACATGCATGTAGATTCTTTTGCATTATGGTTTGTCACAGAATAGTGAATACGTTTTCCTGTGCTATACAGTAGGACCTTGCTTTTTACCCGTCTCATATTCACATCTGCTAATCCCAGACTCCCAGTCCACTGCTCCTTCGCCCCCTCCCCCTTGCCAACTACACGTCTGTTCTCTGTCTGTGAGTAGCAGCAGTGGTCTCCTGTGGTCTTAGGGGACTGTTTTTCGTGTGGGTGCATCCCTATGTAACCTGCGTGGGTTTAGTGTTGTTTCGTGCGAGGGCCGTCTGTAGTGTGGATGCCTGCCGCCTCTTTCCTCAGTGTATGCTAGCCGTTATCCCCTGGATAGGAAGTGTGACTGGGGTTGTGACCAAAGCCTGCACTGGATATTCAGCGAGGCCACCCCTTTGCTATGCACGGCCCAAGGGCTCAGCTCTGATTTCGGCCCCACTCTGTGCATGGGAAATCTGCTGGTACCAGCTCCAAGAGCCCAGCAAGGGGACAGCAGGGTGCGTGTTCCCAGTGCCTGCAGAGAAAGAGGGTGCTGTGGCAGCCCTGCCCCTCGCTTCAGATGCCCTTAACAGTGGCACATCCTTATACTGCTGTGCCTATGGCAGGGCCAGGCTTCTTCACACACACTCTGTTGCGGCCATACCACACTCACTGTCTCCATGCAGCCAACAGCAGTCCTCCCCTAGGTCTGTCCTCTCAGCTCCGAGTTTCAGCACCCACCCCCACCTCTACCAGCAGACGTGCATTTCAGGCTAGGTGCGCTGGGTGGTGGCATGGGCAGTCTGTGCAGGTCTCTTCTCTGCCCTGCCTGCCACAGAACAGTTGTGCTCTCTTCGGAGCCTCTAAACCCCTTTCCTGATCCCCCCACCTGCGAGGCGGCTTCCCAGGATACAGGACCCTCTCCCTTCTGTAGCTCCCTTCCAGGGCTTCCCTGGGGGCCCAGACAGTAAAGAATCCACCTGTAGTGCAAGAGACCCGGCTTCACTCCCTGGGTCGGGGAGGACTCCCTGGAGAGGGGAATGGCTACCTACTCCAGTATGCTTGCCTGGAGAATTCCATGGACAAAGGGGCCTGACAGGCCACAGTCCATGGGGTCACAAAGAGTCGGACACAACTGAGTGATTAACACTTTTACACTTTAATTGCAGGGACACAGGTCCCATTCCACTTCCCTTTTTTTTTTTTCTTTCATCCTAAAGATCTATTAATGGAAAGATCTAAACTAATAGATCGTTCGTGTCCTTTCAGGTGTTTGAGGCCTAGTGATTAGTAGGTATTCTGTGAAAATTGTTCCATTCGTAGAGCTATTTTTCATGTATTTCTGGGAAGAGGCGAGTTCCACATGCTCTCCGTTGGAGCCTCTAGATTTGCAGTTTTTAAAATTCGATTCTTTGGATCTCTTAAGGTTTAAAATGGACATTTGCAGGGTAATACATCCTCTTAAACTATTATGTGTATACACGGTGATCCAGATTTCAGCTTTTGATTGATGTTTGATTAGTTTGCTTAGAAGAATCGAAATTAAGTTGAATGCTACTTTAAAATAAGACTCATATTCCTCCCAGTTAGTGACTTACTTTTCATGAGCATAGGACATCTGGCCATCAGGGCCTGAGGTCCTAGGTAGTTGCCATTTCTTTATAAGTCAGCAAGCTGCTCATAACTGAATGTCTTCAGGACTCACTAGCACAAATTACAAAGGGTTGAGTTCTGAATTCCAACACACAGAAATTTATTATTGAAGAGAGACATGGATTCTTTTGTCAAAAGAATTTTGAGAATTACTTCTAAACTAATAGAATGTGTATTGGTCAGAATATGACTTAACCATCTGTGCTAGGACTTCGATTTTTGTCTCATGCACAACTGTTGTTCACAGGGATTTGGTAATGTGGGCCTGCACTCTATGAGATATTTACATCGTTTTGGTGCTAAATGTGTTGCTGTTGGTGAGTCTGATGGCAGCATATGGAATCCAGATGGTATTGACCCAAAGGAACTGGAAGACTTCAAATTGGTATGTTATTCTAATATCTGAGGAGTTTGACCACCTGGGTGTTATAAAGTTGAAATAAGCATTATTGAAATCTGTTTCTGTTGCTTTTTTTAGATTAATTTTTATTGGGGTGTAGTTGATTTACAATGTTGCATTAGTTTCTGCTGTACAGTGAAGTGAATCAGTTACACATATATCTACTTTTTGGGTTCTAGCCCAGGTAGGTCATTTACAGGGTATTGAGTAGAGTTCCCTGGGCCATACAGTAGGTTCTTACTGGTTATCTGTCTCTGTATGTAGCAGTCTGTCAGTCCCAATCTCTCGGTTTATCCCTCCCCCGCTTTCCCCCTGGGTAACCATAAGTTGACTTTCTGCACCTGTGACTCTGTAGACAGGTTCGTTATGCCCCTGTTTAGACTGCACATGCAAGCAATGTCACGCGTTTGTCTTTCTCTGTCTGACGTTCCTGACCCAGGAGGACAGTCTCTAGGCCCATTCGCGTCACTGCCAGCGGCATTGCTTCGTGCCTTTTTCTGGCTGAGTGATACCCCACTGTGTATATGTCCCGTCTCTTCTCTGCCCGTTCCTCTGTCAGTGGACATTTATGTTGCTTCTATGCCCTGGCTGCTTACATATATCTTTTTGAATTATAGTTTTCTCCAGATACATGCCCAGGAGTGGGATTGCTGAATCATACTGTAGCTCTATTTGTAGGCACCTCCATGCTATGCTTCACATTGGCTATGCCCATTTACATTCCCGCCAACAGTAGAGGTGGGTCCCCTTTTCTCCACAACCTCTCCAGCATTTACTGTTTGCAGATTTCTTGTTGATGGCCATTCTGACCAGCGTAAGGTGGTACCTCATTTACAGCTGTTTTGTTTTTAATATTTTATGTATTTATTGGCTGTGCTGCATTTTCATCGCTGTGCTTTAGTTGCGGTGAGCGGAGGCTACTCTCCAGTTGCCACGCGGGGACTCCTGATTGCAGTAGTTTCTCTTGCTGCAGCACAGGCTGCAGGGCACGAGAGCCTCAGCCGTTGCCACTCCTGGGCTCTGGGGCGCAGGCTCAGTAGTTCAAGTGCACAGACTTAGTTGCCCCAAGGCATGGGGATTGTTCCCGGATCAGGGATCAAACTGGTGTCCCCTGCATTGCAAGGTGAATTCTTAACCTCTGAACCACCAGGGAAGCCCTTCACTGTAGTTTTGATTTGCATTTTTCTAATAACTAGTGATGCTGAGCATCTTTTCATGTGCCTCTTGGCCATCTGTACGTCTTCTTTGGAGAAATATCTGTTTAGGTCTTCCATTCATTCTTTTGTTTGCTTTTTTAATGAGCTGCATGAGTATATTTTGGAGATTAATCCCTTGTGGGTCTCTCCATTTGCAAATATTTTCTCTCTTCTGTGTGTTGTCTTTTCGCTTTGTTTGCTTATGAGGCTTCATGTTATAGGCACTGAACGTAAACATTTAAACTCTGTTGCAGCCATTAATTCTGATTTTTAATCAATCATAGCAACATGGAACAATCCTGGGCTTCCCCAAAGCAAAGATCTATGAAGGGAGCATCTTGGAGGTCGATTGTGACATACTGATCCCTGCCGCCAGCGAGAAGCAGCTGACCAGGTCCAACGCGCCCAGAGTGAAAGCCAAGGTGACATGCTGGCGGGCCCAGCCTTACTGATGGGACTGAAGGTCGCAGAAAGGCTCCAGTGGGCTTCTTCTTTAAAAAAAAAAATAGCTTTACTGGGGTGTAATGCACATATAGTTCCCCAGCATGCAGTTTAAAGGGGAGTTTTTTGTCTCTCTCACAGCCCTCTCCCATGCACACATATCTCTGAGGCTCAGCTGGAGGGGATTTCACAGTGTTATCAATCAGGATTTCTCTGTTTCTAACTTTCTTGCAGATCATTGCTGAAGGTGCCAACGGACCAACAACTCCAGAAGCTGATAAGATTTTCCTAGAGCGGAACATCATGGTTATCCCAGTAAGTAAACTATGTTTGCCAGGTTTTATATGTGCTCAGAGTCATACTGGTGTTTTTGCAAGGAATTGTGGGGAGAGGATTGTTAGGTTCCCAAGCCTTAGTGAATGTTTCATCTTTATTTTGCTTTCAAGAAAATAAAGTGGAAGTGTGGTTAATATAATAAGCCTGTCCAAAAAAAAAGAGATAGTTCACTTGGACCTGAACATTTTCTTTCAACTTCAGGCTCTTTCTTGAGTATGTATTTAGACTTCTTAAATCCAGTTATATAAATGTTAAATGTGCTAGAAATACTACTGTAGCTTGCAAATGTTCCTCGCTCCTTTCACTCAGAAAGGTAATGTGAGTAACACGTGCTTAAGTTTTTCAGTGGTTAAGCATGGGGTCTGTAGCAAAAGGCCATTAGAAGTTCGTGTTGACTTGCGATGCATTTTGAAGAATTCCTTTTGCTGCAGGCACTTTAAACATTTCAGTTAAAGTGCATTTCTTAAGGACAAAATTTCTGCCCCTGTCTAAGATATATATGGGAAGTCTGAAATTTAATCTGCTTTCACACTGAGCTCTTGTGTTCACGGTAAGCTTTTACTAAAGCCATCATCTCGTTTCTTTGTCTCTAGGACCTCTACTTGAATGCTGGGGGAGTGACAGTGTCCTACTTTGAGTGGCTGAAGAATCTGAATCACGTCAGCTATGGTCGTTTGACCTTCAAATATGAAAGGGATTCTAACTACCACTTGCTTAGTGAGTTCTGATTATTGTATTCTCTAAGAGTAATCTTTTGGACCATCTAAAAGGTTGGGGAAAGCTTGTGTTTAATAAAAGGACTCTTTTTTTTTTTTTTTTTTTTTTTTGCCCCCCAAAAATTCCAAGATAATTCTGATATGCATCTGGGTTTTAAAAAGTAATTACAGGTTTTTCTATTAAGTGGTAGTTTTGGTGATATAGAATTCTGTTATCTTTCTGTTGACCAATAATGATACAGTGGTATTAAGTAAATAATAGTTACATAATTAGATGTTTTTTTCTTTTAGTTTTTTAATTTTTTTTTTAAACTGGAGGATAATTGCTTTACAGTATTGTGTTGGTCTCTGCCATACATCAACATGAATCAGCCATAGGTATACGTAAGTCCCCTCCCTCTGGAACCTTCCTCCCTCCCTTCTTGTTTAATCTCAGAATAGGAAACCATTCTGTCTCATGAGTCTTAGACCAAAACTATACAATTCCTTTAGAGGTATTCAACATATGAACTCTCCAGAATGTATTTATATTCCAGTGTTTATTCTGCAAGTGTTCCCAGAACATAATCTGTAAGTTAGTAGTATATAAAGAGTATCGTTTTAAACCGTATTGATACTCATCCATTTCTTTCTCAGGTTGCTCTTGGTAGATACCTATCTAGTGTCAGGAATTTTTTTGCATCTTCTGATAAGAATGCTGTTTGTCTTTGACTAGAGTAGGCTTCAGAGTTAACACTAGTATTTTCCTCAAGCTAAAATAAGACCAAGACCTCCAGCTGAGCTTTACTGAGCCCACTGAGAATCTGGGTGAAGTTTTCCATCAATTCCTGTTCCTTTTTCTTTTTAACAGAGCCAAGGAAAACCCTGGTAATGGGTGTTATGGAAACAGATCGGTGACCTAAATTCACACTTACATAGGAATTTGGCAAAGTGCTTTATTCTTTTTAGCTCAGTTTTAAAATGAGTAACCCTTTTATGTCATTAGCGTTGAAGGTTTCTAAAACTACTCAGTTTAGGATTGTGAATATAGTTTGGGATTACTTTTGGTTGTATTTTATTTGTTTTCTCCTACTAGCAAAATTTTATCTTCATTTCTCGGCTTTTTATAGTGTCTGTTCAAGAGAGTTTGGAAAGGAAATTTGGAAAACATGGTGGAACTATTCCCATTGTACCCACAGCAGAGTTCCAAGACAGGATATCGGTGAGTGTGCTCGTGACAGTATTTTCCATACACGGCCTGCTCTCTTCTTTAGATGAGGCCAGGCAGGTTAAATGGGCTTGAGGGGTGGTGATCAGCATGACGATTACATGACTTCCCTTTTTATTCTGTTCTAAAAATGGAGTATCTCAGTGTGAAATAATTCATGGTTCTACTGCTTTTGATACTTTCACAATATAGATGACTCAACGAGTGATTCTAACACGATTATGAAGAATTAGTGTGTACTCTGACTCTCAAGCTTTAGAGAAATAGAACTGAAAAGTAAACATTAGATTGACTTACATAAAGATGGAAATTGCAACATGGACGCATTAAGAAAACAGATGAGAACAGATGTTTTATGTTAATTAGCTCTCAATAGAATATACTGATACACATCATAAAGAGAATC
The DNA here is from genome assembly GCF_016772045.2 of Ovis aries. Classification (NCBI taxonomy): domain Eukaryota; kingdom Metazoa; phylum Chordata; class Mammalia; order Artiodactyla; family Bovidae; genus Ovis; species Ovis aries. The sequence continues at coordinate 40,647,380 of NC_056078.1, read as the reverse complement.
TCCTTGCCAGTAAATGGCAGACATCATGAAAAAAAATCACAGGAAATAGGCTTAGAAGAAATGTTTAACCTCACTGTTAAAGAAATACAAATTAAAATAAGGATCCTTTAATGTATTAAACTAGCATAAACAATGGATCTTATACTCACCATGTCTGTGGTGAAGCAGTTGTACCTTTATTCTGATGACAGTGCAAAAATGTTATTAAAGTGTTCCTGCTCTTTGACACTATAATAACATCCCTTCTGGGAATTAATCCTACAAAAACAGTTCTAAAGGAGAGGAATGATTCTGTGCATGATGTCACTGAACTGTGTGTGTAGTCATTTTCAAAATTAGGTTTGATTTAACATTCTGGTGGTGGGGGAGGGCCAGAAAATGGCTAAATTATATATCTTATGAGATAGTCCATCATAGAAAATAATTTAAGACTGTTACCACATGGGGAAATGTTAAGGGCTTTGTTTTGAACGAGACAATGTTTTTTCCACTCTGGATACTAACTGTTCTCTTCAAAGAACCTTCCTGTTCTCCACAACTATGTATCCCTTAGTTTTGGTCCCTCCTTCTGGAATACCCAGACCCACGCCCTGCTCGAGTATCATCACATCTCTGTTCCCTGGAAGTTCCCTCTGTGTGCCAGCATGTCATCTGTCCTTCCATCCCAGGGGAGTCACGTGCGTTCCCAGCCCCCACTGCTGCAGCAGCTCGCCCCATGTCGCAGCACATGGCCTGCCACATAGCAGCCAGTGTATCGGCCTTGCAACTTTCAGATGCTTTCAGTGCTTCCAATTTTCAATTTTAAGGCTGTTTCTCGCCTCTTATTGACCTATTTATTACAGGAGTTTTGTAATAAGTTTTAGCTGAAAAACAAGTTTTTGCCCCCAGCTCCTTTCCTCTAGGCTCCCCCTCCCCAGCCGTGATCTGGCCCTGCCAGGACCTGTATCATTAACCTGATCGTCTTTTCACTGTCCCTCGTTACCCCTGTCTTCACTTAAATTCCGTTCGCCATCATTGCAGTCACTCCCTGGTCTTGTTTTGCTTCATCACAGGTTCTTGTTAACACCAGAACCTGATGGAATGCCGTGCTCTGCCGCCTCCGCTCCTTCCCTGTAGCAGGAGGCCCCAGTGACTCTTCAAACTCTCACTTCAAGTAGGCTCTCAGTTCCCCAGCAATTGAGCTACTTTCCCTGTTCCACTCATCTTCTCACTTTCCTGGTGATTCTATCATATTTTCTCCCTTTCCCCTCCCCTGCACTCCAGTTCATGTCCTGGGATCTGTTCACAGAAGAGTGAAGCATCAGGGAACCTGCACCTCTACACAGCTTCTGGTGTCTGTGCCCTGTTTCTGTTACAGAGCAACGCTTTGTGCTTCCATCTCAGCCCGCACCTTGTTCTGGGCAACCAGATGACCTGCTTTCAACTTCTGGCAAAACTTTGCCTCTTTTGCACCATCAGTTTTCCCTCTTCAGTCTTTGCTATCAATGTAACAAATGCTTTCTTAAGAAAATATAAATCTTTCAATCACACTTGCCCTTCCAGGTCTTATCATTTTTATTTCCTATATAACAAGGGCCTCCAGCCCCTGGGTACCATCTGTGGCCTATTAGGAACCAGCTGCACAGCGGGAGGTGAGCAGCAGGCAAATAAGTGAAGCCTCATCTGTAGTTACAGCCACTGCCCATTGCTGGCAGTACACCTGAGCTCCGCCTCGCAAACCCTACTGTGACTGGCACATGCCCCACAGCATTTAGTGCCTGATGATGTGAGGTGGCGCTGAAGCAGTGGCGCTAGCACTGTGGAGCAGCCGCAGATACAGGTCATCAGCAGATCTGCCTGCACAGAGACCGCAGTAAATCAGTTGCTTGCAGCTCATATCAGAACGCTGTCAGCGAGTGGGAAATGATGGTGAGCTGTATACTTCATTATATACCACAGTGTGATAACAGAAATAAAGTGCACAGTAAATGTGCTTGAGTCACCCCAGAACCGTCCTTCCTCCCCAGTCCATGGGAAGATTGTCTTCCCCAAAACCCGTTCCCGGTGCCAAAAGTAGGGGCCTCTGCTAACCAGCATACCTCCGTAAGAGGCGCACGTGCTCTGTTCTCAGTTCTGTATCCATGCCTCCTATTCTGCCCAGCTCGCCACCAAAGCTCTTCTTGTCCAGGTAACCGCTTTGGCAACATCGCCAAGCTGTCATTTGCCACGTTGTCGTTGTCCAGTCCTCAGCTGCTTCACTGCTCACAGGTGATCACCCCCCGTGGAAAGGCGTCTTAGCTCCCAGGGCGCTGCATCCTCCTGGATTTCTCCCAGCTTCACTCGCCGGCCCTTCTGCTGAGGCCTGCCATCACTCTGCCCTGTTAACAGTGGAAGCCCTCGGGCCCTGAGCCATTCTCAGTCTGAATTCAAAATTTTGGTGATCTTAGGGGCCTGGTTTTTAACTGTGTATGCCGTTTCCTCTGCTAGAATCTAAACTATGAGAAGAAAGAAGTTTCATTGTTGTTTTCTGCTGCGTCCCCAGTACCTAGAAGAGTTCCTAGCACATAGTATATATACAATATTTGAATGAATGGGTGCGTGAGTGAAAGGCAGAGCAGTATTCCACTGGTAAAGCAAGTGTTTCCTAATTTGGTAGAACAAGTTTGGAATAAGGTTTAACCCATGTTTCTTAATTGATACAAATGTTATACAAGTGTTTTAAATTAAGTATATCTTGCCTGAAAGAAAACAATTCTATCTCGCTGTATATTGACTTAAGAATCCTTTGCGCTCTGACAGGTGAAGCATGTCTTTGTATGGTTTTGGTTAAACTATTCTTTTTCCTAACAGGGTGCCTCTGAGAAAGACATCGTGCATTCTGGTCTAGCTTACACCATGGAGCGCTCTGCCAGGGTACGTACACAGATGCCGTCGGTGTTTCTGCTGGCTGCATGAAGTGCAGCTCAGCTGCGGCACCTCAGCTGCCCGACTGTGTGAGCAGTGACAGGAAATACCAGTCTGCTTAAATGTTCCAGAACGTGTGCTTTTTCATTCTTATATGATGAGCGTTGTTTCTAGGGTCCTCAATATGTTTTCCAGACTTTGAAATAAATAATGCCAGGTTAGGAGGAGTGATGTTTAGCTTAGTCAGCCAAACTGGATTGCAGCTCAGTGCACATTACTCTGTTACAGCTACAGGAAGCTACCTTACTGCATAGAATTTGGTCTATATGAAAGTTTTCTTGACAACTTGATCATTATTGCAAAGCCTTTCAAGCACAGTTTGTAGTCCAGTTTTCTTTCTTTTTTTTATTATTTTTAATATATATTTATTTTAATTGGAGACTAATTACTTTACAATATTGTATTGGTTTTGCCATACATTAGCATGAATTCACCACGGGTGTACACGTGTTCCCCATCCTGAACCCCCCTCCCACCTCCCTCCCCACACCATCCCTCTGGATCATCTGAGTACACCAGCCCCAAGCATCCTGTATCCTGCATCGAACCTGGACTGGCGATCCAGTTCACATATGATATTATACATGTTTCGATGCCATTCTCCCAAATCATCCCACCCTCGCCCTCTCCCGCAGAGTCCAAAAGACTGTTCTATACATCTGTGTCTCTTTTGCTGTCTTGCATACAGGGTTATCATTACCATCTTTCTAAATTCCATATATATGCGTTAGTATACTGTATTGGTGTTTTTCTTTCTGGCTTACTTCACTCTGTATAATAGGCTCCAGTTTCATCCACCTCATTAGAACTGATTCAAATGTATTCTTTTTAATGGCTGAGTAATATTCCATTGTGTATATGTACCACAGCTTTCTTATCCATTCGTCTGCTGATGGACATCTAGGTTGCTTCCATGTCCTGGCTATTATAAACAGTGCTGCGATGAACATTGGGGTACACGTGTCTCTTGGTGTGCATGTCCAGCAGTGGGATTGCTGGGGCATAAGGCAGTTCTATTTCCAGTTTTTTAAGGAATCTCCACACCGTTCTCCATAATGGCTGTACTAGTTTGCATTCCCACCAACAGTGTAAGAGTGTTCCCTTTTCTCCACACCCTCTCCAGCATTTATTGCTTGTAGACTTTTGGATCGCAGCCATTCTGACTGGTGTGAAATAATACCTCATTGTGGTTTTGATTTGCATTCCTCTGATAATGAGTGATGTTGAGCATCTTTTCATGTGTTTGTTAGCCATCCGTATGTCTTCTTTGGAGAAATGTCTATTTAGTTCTTTGGCCCATTTTTTGATTGCGTCGTTTATTTTTCTGGAATTGAGCTGCAGGAGTTGCTTGTATATTTTTGAGATTCTTTGTCAGTTGCTTCATTTGCTATTTTCTCCCATTCTGAAGGCTGTCTTTTCACCTTGCTTAGAGTTTCCTTTGTTGTGCAGAAGCTTTTAATTTTAATTAGGTCCCATTTGTTTATTTTTGCTTTTATTTCCAATATTCTGGGAGGTGGGTCCATAGAGGATCCTGCTGTGATTTATGTCAGAGAGTGTTTTGCCTATGTTCTCCTCTAGGAGTTTTATAGTTTCTGGTCTTATGTTTAGATCTTTAATCCATTTTGAGTTTATTTTTGTGTATGGTGTTAGAAAGTGTTCTAGTTTCATTCTTTTACAAGTGGTTGACCAGTTTTCCCAGCACCACTTGTTAAAGAGATTGTCTTTTCTCCATTGTATATTCTTGCCTCCTTCGTCAAAGGAAAAATATGGAAGGCTTCACGAATTTGCGTGTCACCCTTGCGCAGGGCCCATGCTAATCTTCTCTGTATCGTTCCAGTTTTAGTATACGTGCTGCCGAAGCGAGCAGAGTCCAGTTTTCTCAGATTCTATCCACTTGGCATTAAGTTGAAATAGCAGGGCAGATACTGATCATGGTGTTTGCTGTTAATTTTTTTAGATAACTAGCATACCGTAAATTTACCCTTTTAAAATATATAACAAAACAGCCTTTAAGTTTATTCACAAAGCTGTGTAGCCATCGCCACTAACTCCAGAACATTTCCATCACCCATCCTTAGTTCATTTACATTATTAGTGTATATCATACTTGCTTCAGATTACTAGATGTCTAAGGGGCCTAGAGATAGCTCACATCTTAAATCTTGAAGAGTAGAGTAGCACCTTCTTGTTGCCTAAACAATAGTCTGTATCAATTCCAGAGAATTAATCCTTCCCACCTAGAAGCTGTTCTTCCGCCTATGCAGTTTCTCTTTGGCTATACAAATCCAGCCCTAAAGTGGCACCCGGGCAAGCTGTACCAGGCTCACATCCACCCTGTGTGTTCACGGATTGGCTGCTTGAGTCGGGGTGATAATCACTGCCTTTTCTCCTTCATCTCAGCAAATCATGCGCACAGCCATGAAGTATAACCTGGGACTGGACCTGAGAACGGCCGCCTACGTCAACGCCATCGAGAAAGTCTTCAAGGTGTACAATGAAGCTGGTGTGACCTTCACATAGACCAGGCTGTGGCTGACATCCTCACTGCCCTTTCACCTCTTCATCTGCAGACCTATCACAAGTTTACATATAACCACAGAAATCTCTCTCTCATGACGTAATAGGTAACGGACACCATTCGCAGCAAGTCAATCCAAATCAGCCCTTTAAGAAAAAGAAATTAAGGTTAGGGGATCATATATAAGCTAATAGGTGATCGTAGAAATCAGCTACTCCAGAGAGTCGTTTGGGCATTTTGCCTTTAAATAAGGGTTCTCCGTCTGCCTGTGCTGCCTCCCTCCATGGCTGCTTCCAGCACAGTCAGCTATGGCCCTAGGAAAGCCCCTCTCGGCCAAGACCAGTCAGTCACTCGCCACTTCAGCTCTGAACACGTCTGTCAGGTGCTTTGACACATGTAAGAAGCAGGTATATGGCATTTTCAGGAGGCAGCATGGTTCTCAAGTGAGTTACTGGTATTTTACATCAGCAAAATAACTCGATTTTATAGGTTACAAACAACAACAACAAAAAAAACAAAACTGTCTCTCTTTATGTATTTTATTCTTTTAGAAAAAGTACATGCTGCTGTAAGAAAATTGCCTTTAATCGTTTAATGAGCCTAACCTTGACTCAAGCAGTGAATGCCTATAAACGTAATAAATGAAAAAAAGCTAGTATTTTTATAACATAAAACAGTATCATTTATAGCTTGTCAATTGCATACTGTCATCCAGCAAAAATAAAAAGCCCAGTAGAGAATTAAGTTATCTTCATACCTGCAAATGATGGAGGCTATTTTTGTTAAGGCTGTCGGAATTTGCTAACCACAATTATGATATATAGTCCAAAGAATGTAGTGACCTCCTTATCATGTTAATCAATTGTTCTCTTTTGAAGATCTGTTGCATTGACTAATTGAACGATAATTCAAGTAGAGTATCCCAGAAAAAACCACGTGGGCTCCCTCTTCGGAGTCTGGCTGGCAGCATTGCCAATGGCCCCAACTCGCCCTGGCTTGGTGTCCTCGTTTAGAGGCCTCATCTTTGCGCACGGCTTCGTCCCTAGTGGGCTGGAAGCAACTCGGGGTTCTGTTTTGTTGGGAGTTGTTTGGCCAGGGCCTTTGAACAGTAGTGCCCCAATGAAGTACTAGAGAGTATTTATGTAAGAATGAGCTTTTCTTTTTTTTTTTTTAACAATAATATCCTTTTAGAAATTTCTAACTACTTTGTAACTGCATGACTTAACCTGGTGATAAAACAGTTATTAAAAAGACTACCTTTTCCAAAGCTTATGTTTCATTTCTGTGTTTTTGTATTTGATATGTTTGCCTCTTTCAGTACATGATAAAACTATAATTGGGTTTCTAAAATTTTTGAAACAAACACATAAATAACGTATCTTTGGATTATATTGAGCAGCCCAAATTTGATTCTTGGATTCTTTTGTGTTTTATTCTATGAAACATTATCAGTGGCTGTTCTCAGGGAAGAGGTTCTAAGGCTTAAAACTGATGTACCAACATAATTTATATACCTTTTTTTATATATAAGTAGTTTTTAACAAAGGGAGGTTTTGTTGATTATGGTTTTGTTTCTAATAATTTAGTCAAAGGATATAACAAGACAGAATACTAATAATCATAGTATTCATATGATTGATAGTAATCATAGTATCCGTAATCAACAACTGGATTCCAGACCTGAGTCCACCAGCTTACATAGCTGGCAAATCTGGAACATAACTGTCAGCTGAACTTAGTGTCTGTGTTGTGCTGAGTCTGTCTCTCCACGGTTCTGAGAATCTGGGCAAGGAGTGAATAAGCCCATGGCCCTGTGGTCATGGCAGGCCCTTCCCAGTGTCTATTTGCATTCTAAATGGAACATCAAAATAGGGATGGGGCGGCAGGGAAAGATGTGAAAACAAGTTCCAGACTATTCGGAACAATACCAGGTAGGTGAGTAGAGTTCAGGTCATGTGAGAGTGGGGTGATGAATCTTAGTGTGGTCTTTGGCTGACATATTGGGAGCATTTATATAGTCATGCTGCGTCTCTGGCATTGCAGGCAGATTGTTTACTGCTGAGCCACCAGGGAAGCCCGAACACCTATGAGGTTAGTATTATCCTTACACCAAAGCCAGGCAAAGGCAAGATGACACGCCAATATCCCGTGTGTGTGTCTGTGTGTACCTGCGCTTCCCAGGTGGCTCAGTGCCGTGCAGTGAAAATCAGCTGCCATGCAGGAGACAGGTTCAGTCCCTGGGTCAGGAAGATCCCCTGCAGAAGGAAATGAAAACCCACTCTAGTCTTATCACCAGGAAAATCCCATGGACAGAGAAACCTGGTGGGCTACAGTCCATGGGGTGCAAAAAAGTCAGACACAGCGTGGCAACCAAACTATATGAGATATATATATATATAAATGATATTCAATATCCTGTAATATGAGTCAGAACTGCCATCATTTAAAAGTCTACAAATAATAAATGTTGGAGAGTATGTTGGGAAAAGGAAACCATCTTACCCTGTTAATGGGATTATGAATTGCTATAGACATTATAGAAAACAGTGTGGAAGTTACTGAAAAAAAAAAACTAGAGGTACCATATGGTCCAGAAATCTGTCTCTCGGGCATGTCTCCAGACAAATCTCTAGTCCAAAATGATACCTGGATCCCTATGTTCAGAGCAGCATAACAGAATAGCCAGGACATGGAGACAACCTCAATGTGCACTGACAGATGAACGGATAAAGAAGCTGTGGGCATACAATGGAACATCACTCAGCCACACAGAAGAATGAAATACCGCAGCTCGCAGCAACAGGGATGAACCTTGCAATCACCGTAGCAAGCGGAGTAAATCAGGAGACAAGCACCAGATCACATCACTCAGACGTGGAATCTAAAACATGTCAATCGCACAGACCTGCCAGACAAGACTCAGAGCAGACCTGTGGTTGCCAAGGGAGAGGGAAGCAGGGGAGGGAAGGACCAGGAGTTTCGGATTACCATGTGTGATTGAGCATATAGGATGGATAAACAAGGCCCTACTGTATAACACGGACCTATATTCATTATCCTATAATAAACCATAATGAAAAGGCATATGTGTAACTGAACCACTTTGCTGTATACCAGGAACTAACACGGCACTATAAGTCAATTATTCCTCAATTTTAAAAAATACCCCTTAGTAACAAAGACACGAAAGTATTCAGAAACCATATCCAATGGCACATAAGTATATACGTCATGGAGAAGGCGATGGCACCCCACTCCAGTACTCTTGCCTGGAAAATCCCATGGACGGAGGAGCCTGGTGGGCTGCAGTCCATGGGGTTGCTAGGAGTCAGACATGACTGAGCGACTTCACTTTCACTTTTCACCTTCATGCATTGGAGAAGGAAATGGCAACCCACTCCAGTATTCTCGCCTGGAGAATCCCAGGGATGGGGGGGCCTGGTGGGCTGCCGTCTATGGGGTCGCACAGAGTCAGACACGACTGAAGCGACTTAGCAGCAGCATATACATCATACATACGTCATGATCATGTAGGATTTATCCCAGGAATGCAAGGATGGATCAACATAAGGAATCAATCTGAAACCTTTTTTATGAATGAAGATGGCGCCAAAGGTTCTCCACCGAAGCTGCTGCCCTCTCAAAGCCAAAGCTACAGTAAAGGGTTTGGAAAGCCAACAAAGCAGTGTTCAAAGGCATCCACAGCCACAAAAAAGGGAGACCCGGACATCGCACACGTCTGACAGCCCAAAACACTGTGACTCAAGAGGCAGCCGAATATCCTTAAAAGAGTACCCGGAACAGAAACAGGTTTGACCGCTATGCCATCATCAAGCTCCCCCTCCCCGCTGAGTCAGCCCCGAAGGAAACAGACAACACACTGGTATTCATTGTGGATGTCAAGGCCAACAGCTAGATTAAACATGCAGTGAAAAAGCACTATGATGTTGACATGGCTAAGGTCAGCACCCTGATCAGACCTGCGGAAGGCATGTATTTAACTGGCTCCTAACTACAATACTTTAGATATTGCAAACAAAACTGGGATCGTCTAAAATGAGTCCAACCGGCTAATTCTAAATATAAAAGTTTTCACTGTATGAAAATGAGGAAATCAATGTAACAAACCCCATTAACTGAACAAAGTGGAGAGGGGACACATAATCTCAATTGCTGTGGAAAAAGCACTTGACAAAATTCAAGGCCGTTTCTAAACATAAACAACGTTTGTGAAAAACCTACAGCTAATATTATAGTCATCGGTGAAAAATAGAAAGCTTTCCCTGAAGAACAGTGTCCTTGCCTTCACCCTGTTATTCTACATGATACTGGAAGTCCCAGCCAGAGCAATTAGGCACACCAAAAAAAAAAAAAAAAAAAGCCATCTGAATTGGAAAACAAGAGAAACTGTTTACAGATGACACGATTCTATATATAGAAAATCCCATAGAACATACACATACACACACACACACACGCTCTACTGGAACTAATAAACTAAGCAAAGTTACAGGGCACAAGACCAACACTCAAATATCAGTTTTCCTATGCATCAGCAAAAAGCAATCTGTAAAGGAAATTAAGAAAACCACTTAATTTACAGTAGCATCCAGATGAATAAAATGTCTGGGAGGAAATAAATTTAACCAAGGAGGTGAAAGCCTTATAAAGCTACAGACCAATGGAATAGAATTGAGAGTCCAGAAACGTCTATGGTTAACTGATTTTTTTTTTAACAGTGCCAACATCATTTGTATCAGTTTCCCAAGGCTGACTTAAAGTACCACAAACTGGATGGCTTAAAACCACAGAACTTTGGGGACTTCCCCGGTGGTCCAGTGGTTAAGAATCCACCTTCCAAAGCAGGGGACATGGGTTTGATCCTTGGTTGGGGATTAAGTCTGGATCACAGCTACTGAGCCACGTGCTGCAGCTAGCAAAGCCTGTGTGCCACAACAGAAGATCACACGTACTTTAACGAAGATCCCATGTACCACGGCAACTAAGACCCAACAGAGCCAAAGATAAATAGCTAAACAAACATTTTTAAAAAAACACATGGAACTCTATTGTCTTGTAGTTTGGGCTGCAATAAACTAAGGTGTCAGCAGGACCATGCTTTCCCTGAAGCCCAAAGGGAAGAACTTCTTACCTTTTTCTAGCTTTTAGTGGTGGCCATCAAGTCGTGGAAAAGTGAAGTGAAGTGAAGTCGCTCAGTCGTGTCCAACTTTTTGTGACCACATGGACTGTAGCCTGCCAGGCTCCTCTGTCCATGGGATTCTCCAGGCAAGAATGCTGGAGTGGGTTACCATTTCCTTCTCCAGGGGATCTTCCTGACCCAGGGATCAAACCCAGGTCTCTCGCATTGGAGCCAGAAGCTTTAACCTCTGAGCTACCAGGGAAATGGCAACCCACTCCAGTGCTCTTGCCTGGAGAATCCCAGGGACGAGGGAGCCTGGTGGGCTGCCGTCTCTGGGGTTGCACAGAGCCGGACACGACTGAAGCGGCTCAGCAGCAGCAGTAGCAGCAGTGAGTCGTGGCATTCTGTGGCTTGCAGCTGTACCGTCCAATCTCTGCTTCTGTCGTCACACGGCCATTGTCCCTCTGTGTGTGTCTTCTTATAGGGACACCAGGTATACTGGACTAAGTGTCCACCTTACTCCAGGATGACTTCATCTTAACTAGCTACATCTACAATGACTGTTTCCAAATAAGGTTACATTCTCAGATACTGGAGGTTAGGACTCGGACATATCTTTTGTAGGTGGACTCAGTTCAACACATAACACCATTCAATGAAAAAAGAATAGGCTCTTCGACAAAAGGCATTAGGACAACTGTATACCCACATGCAAAGGAACAAAGCATGACTTCTTCCTCCATGTATAAAAAGTAACTCAAAATGGATCAAAGACCTAAATATAAGAGATAAAACTGTAAAGCTATAAGAAGAAACCATATTGATAAACCTTCATGGCCTTGAATTTGGTAATAAATTCTCATTTTTTATTTAATTTCATTCTATTTCATTCCTTTTTTATAATATCTAACTATTTGTATTCTCTTTTTGATATTGATCTCATACCTTCCTTTAGTTCTTTAGATCTAATTTCTTTTAGCTCTTCAAACATGTTTAAAATAGCTGAAGTCTTTGTCTAGTAAGTCCATTTTCTGGGCATCTCTAGGTACAGTTTCCATCCCCCACACACAGTTTAAATCGATCATAATTTCTTTCCTTGCATATCTTTGTTTTGTTTTTGCTGAAAACTAGACATGTTAAATGTGGATGGAGGGAATGTTCTTTGGACAGCATGCCCACCTCCTCCTCGCTGCTTCCTAGAGTAATGAGCTACACTGAGCAGAATCAGACAGGGCAGTGCTGGAGCCAAACCATTTTGGCTACCTTCAAGCTAATGGTTGACTTCCCTGGGGGCTCAGACGGTAAAGCGTCTGCCTACAATGCGGGAGACCAGGGTTCAACCCCTGGGTCAGGAAGACCTCCTGGAGAAGGAAATGGCAACCCACTCAAGTACCCTTGCCTGGAAAATCCGATGGACGGAGAAGCCTGGTAGGCTACAGTCCATGGGGTCGCAGAGAGTCCAACACGACTGAGCGACTTCACTTCACTTCAGACATGTTCAACAATACAAAGTGGGAACTCTGGAAATCAGATTTCACACTCCGCCCCCCCAGACTTGCTGTTGTTGAGTGTTTAGTGACCTTTCTGAACTAATTCTAACTGTCAGTGTTCTCTGTTGCACGTAGCCACTGAAATTTCTCCTCAGTTAGCTTAGTGGTCAGCTAATGACTGGACAGAGATTTCTTCCAGGACCTAGAATCAGTAGGTCTCCTGTCTTTGCCAAGACTCTGTGCATGCTGGGCCTCACCTTCAACACTAAGCCAGGCAGTTTACATGTTGGCCTTGGTTCTCACATCCTGCTTGCACAAATCCTCAGGGTTAAAGATGAGAGCCGAACCTCAGGCCTTCTCAGGTCTTTCTTTACTGAACTATGGCCTCACACATGTTCATGGCCTCTATTCCCAGCAGCGTATTGGGAATCTTCAGAGTATGTTGGGAATTTTCAAAGCCCCGAAAGGACACTTTAGACCCCAGTTTTTCCTTTTAAACTGATTTTTTTTTAAATTTGCTTAAACTGTTATTTACCACCTCATACTGCCTCAAGTCGAAGGGAGCCCCTAAGCCTTCTCCTTCACCAGACGGTTTCTTTCTTTCTGCCAGTAAGAGGCTCTCTTCTTTTAGTGTTTTCCTGTGTTTTCGTGTAGAGCCCCCTAGAGGGGCCCCAGTGGCGACTCACTGACAAAAATAGTGGCTTTGTTTTGCATCTTTTCTTCTGCTGTTCCTTGTTGAACACTTTAAAAGCAACATCTACAGATTAAAAAGCGTTCATTCCAAATATCTAATCTTTGCAACTTTCTCCAAATATCTGAGGTACTTTGCCTCCACCCCTACAAAAACATCAAATTTGCCATTCTAATGTTTTCAGGGGCCTTGGGATCTGCATTAGTGTGGCATCTATAAACCTGACAAGTCCTTTCTAAAAACTCAGAGAGGTCTTCATCTGTTTTGCTGCATTGTTTGAAGCTCTTTTTGCTTTGGTTCTCCTTTATAAAGTTTTGCCAAGATGCATTTATCTTCTAATAAGGGCATTCTTCCTTCATTGGGGTCTCAGTTTGGTTCAGCTCAGGGTACTGCCAAGTGGGCTTTGGGTGTAGAAGATCCTCCCTATTAAGGAAGGTTGCAATCTCTCCAATTAAATAACTCTGAGAAACCTGGTGGGCTGATCATTTGCACTTAGGTTCCCTATGAGATTAGGCTTCCCTGGTGCCTCAGACAGTAAAGCGTCTGCCTGCAACGCCAGAGACCTGGGTTCGATCCCTGGGTCGGGAAGATTCCCTGGAGAAGGAAATGGCAACCCTACTCGATTACTCTTGCCTGGAAAATGCCATGGACAGAGGAGCCTGGTAGGTTACAGTCCATGAGGTCACAAAGAGTCAGACATGACTGAGCAACTTCACTTTCACTTTCCCTATGAGATAATGGGGAAGGGAAACTGTCTTCCCCTGGGAGTGGCTTCTGGCCCAAACTGAGTGCCCTCTCAGATCTTACATGATACCAGACCAAGTACTTGTGCCCCAAAACCTAACACGGGATTTTCTAACTGACCTCTATTAGGAAGGGAAGTCGTGAGCCCCAGTGTCAGAAACTGGGGCTGGGTAGGAATGATAGATGTTGCTGCTGCTGCTGCTGCTGCTAAGTCGCTTCAGTCGTGTCCAACTCTGTGCGACCCCATGGACAGCAGCCCACCAGGCCCCCCCTTCCCTGGGATTTTCCAGGCAAGAACACTGGAGTGGGTTGCCATTTCCTTCTCCAATGAGTGAAAGTGAAGTCGCTCAGTCGTGTCCGACTAGTAGCGACCCCACGGACTGCAGCCTACCAGGCTCCTCCATCCATGGGATTTTCCTGGCAAGAGTACTGCAGTGGGGTGTCATTGCCTTCTCCTGATAGGCGCTAGAGGGTTGGATATAATTGGCATAATGGCCAGAATGGCTGGGACTGCTAGCTCAGCCAGAGGAGTTAAGGTTTCAAGCAACATATCCTCGCTCTCATCTCCTTCATTTTCCCAATGTAATAGCACAAATGCTTGCTCACAAAGGATTTCATCCCTCTTCCCCACTTCTTCACAAAATAGCTATAGAGTCATTCAAAAGTCACTGTGCAGAGGAAGTAAGAGATGAGGGTTCAAGCCCTGGGTCGGGAAGATGCCCTGGATGAGGGTATGGCCACCAGCTCCAGTATTCTTGCCTAGAGAAACCCATGGACAGAGAAGTCTGGCAGGCTACAGTTCATGGTGTCACAAAGAATCAGACACAATTGAGGTGACTTAGTACACACTCATGCACACACCAGAATTTTAGGAGCTCCATACAATTTCTAGAACATGTATGTTAATCATCTTTACACATGATGTAAATGTGGTGGGGTTTTTTTCCAACATTACCATGCTTATTTATTAAGGAGTTCTGAGAAAAAAATTGTTCAAAGTACTGCTGTGGACCTCATTTACATATGATACACTGCAAGAATTTTTATCACCCCTTATTTGACAATGCTTCCCACATAATTTAACATACCAAATAAGCCTAATTAGTTTAATATTCCTCTGAGACAGAAAGAAAACAAATAATTTGAGATGTTACAACCCCCAGGAAAACTTCAAAGTTAACTAGCTTCAAATGAACTTCATTTAGAATTTGATCTTTAGGAAGTTTATCAAAAGTATCAAAAGTTTTAACCAGTGGTAAAAGATCTCAAAAAAAAGAAAAGATCTCAGTAGCAAATACAGATCACTTAAAGAAACAATTACCAAAAGCATTTTAATATTTTAAGAAAACTTTGTCCTCTTAGAGAACCAAATTCAGGTTTTGCACCACTTTCTTAAATTCAATTTTAGCTAATCCCGATCACACACAAAAAACTTTCAGTGTCCTGCCTCCAAAAACCTTATACAATTTTCTATATGCATATTAATCTGTCCCTCACTTTTTCCATTCAGAACAAGCTCTAGAACAAAATCACATTTTTCCCTTTAACAAAATACATTTTCATGCCTCATACCTTCTTTGCTAAAGACACACACACTACATCTTGCATACTGAAATACTCTCCTTACAATTCTTAACCTTAAAACTTTAATCTCCAGTGAAAACCCAAGAAGTAATTTTGAAACTGTCAAATCAGCATTTCCTGATTGACACACTTATGCTTTAGTCTTCCTCTTCTAAGAAGGCAGAAGTTGGTAAATTTAGACATGCCTGCAATGGCACCCACTCCAGTGCTCTTGCCTGGAAAATCCCATGGACGGAGGAGCCTGGTGGGCTGCAGTCCATGGGGTCGCAAAGAGTCGGACACGACCGAATGACTTCACTTTCACTTTTCACCTTCATGCGTTGGAGAAGGAAATGGCAACCCACTCCAGTGTTCTCGCCTGGAGAATCCCAGGGACGGGGAGCCTGGTGGGCTGCCGTCTATGGGGTCACACAGAGTTGGACATGACTGAAGCAACTTAGCAGCAGCAGCAGCAATTAATGTTCTAATATTTTATCCTATTTGAAATGAGCTACATAGTCAATGATTCTCTTCATTTAACTTAGTTTCAAGTTACAAAAATCTAGAGAGACTATTTCAGATAGACGTTCCCCAAATATAATTATTCCTATGTGCTGTGCTGTGCATGCTAAGGCACCTCAGTCATGTTCGACTCTTCATGACCCCATGGACTGTAGCTTTCCCGGCTCCTCTTCCATGGGATTCTCCAGGCAAGAATACTGGAGTGGGTTGCCATGCCCTGCTCCAGAGGATCTTCGCAACCCAGGGATTGAACCCACGTCTCTTACGTCTCCTACATTGGCAGGCGGGTTCTTTACCACTAGCGCCACTTGGGAAGCCCAATTATTCCTATAGAATTTACCTAAATTTTACTTCATATACCTCTATTTTATTTACTTAAAAGCTTTGTCATTTGTTATTTTTCTTGCTGAGGAACTTTGTAGCAAGAACAGGTCTTCTTTGATTTCTAATAAACTTAGGTACAATAAAAGTAATATACTTAATGTTGATGACCCTAAGCACAAATCTGTATAAATCAAACCAACAAGCTTACACAAACTTTCATCCCAGATATTAATTTAATACTGAATATTTCCTAGATCACATGAACACAAAATTCATTCTAGCTAGAATTTTTATATTTGAGTATTTATATAAGTGCTTAATTTCCTTTAAGCTAATTCAATAGATGAACTCCCCAGGTCGGTACGTGCCCAATATGTTAATGGAGATCAGTGGAGAAATAACTTCAGAAAAAAATGAAGGGATGGAGCCAAAGCAAAAACAACACCCAGTTGTGGATGTGACTGATGATAGAAGCAAACTTCGATGCTGTAAAGAGCAAATTGCGTAGGAACCTGGAATGTTAGGTCCATGAATCAAGGCAAATTGGAAGTGGTCAAACAGGAGAAGGCAAGAGTGAACATCGACATTCTAGGAATCAGCGAACTAAAATGGACTGGAATGGGTGGATTTAACTCAGATGACCATTGTATTTAAACTACTGTGGGCAGGAATCCCTTAGAAGAAATGGAGTAGCCATCATGGTCAACAAAAGAGTCCGAAATTCAGTACTTGGATGCAATCTCAAAAACGACAGAATGATCTCTGTTTGTTTCCAAGGCAAACCATTCAATATCACGATAATCCAAGTCTATGCCCCGACCAGTAATGCTGAAGAAGCTGAAAGGTTCTATGAAGACCTACAGGACCTTCTAGAACTAACACCCAAAAAAGACGTCCTTTTCATTATAGGGGACTAGAATGCAAAAGTAGGAAGTCAAGAAACAGCTGGAGTAACAGGCAAACTTGGCCTTGGAATGCGGAATGAAGCAGGGCAAAGGGTAATAGAGTCTTGCCAAGAGAACACACTGGTCATAGCAAACACCCTCTTCCAACAACACAAGAGAAGACTCTACACATGGACATCACCAGATGGTCAACACCAAAATCAGATTGATTGTATTCTTTGCAGCCAAAGATGGAGAAGCTCTATACAGTCAACAAAAACAAGACCAGGAGCTGACTGTGGCTCAGATCATGAACTCCTTATTGCCAAATTCAGACTTAAATTGAAGGAAGTAGGGAAAACCATTAGACCATTCAGGTATGACCTAAATCAAATCCCTTATGATTATACAGTGGAAGTGAGAAATAGATTTAAGGGACTAGATCTGATAGACAGTGCCTGATGAACTATGGACGGAGGTTCATGACACTGTACAGAAGACAGGGATCAAGACCATCCCCATGGAAAAGAAATGCAAAAAAGCAAAATGGCTGTCTGGGGAGGACTTACAAATAGCTGTGAAAAGAAGAGAAGTGAAAAGCAAAGGAGAAAAGGAAAGATATACTGTCTGAATGGAGAGTTCCACAGAATAGCAAGGAGAGATAAGAAGGCCTTCCTCAGAGATCAATGCAAAGAAATAGAGGAAAACAATAGAACAGGAAAGACTAGAGATCTCTTCAAGAAAATCAGAGATACCATGGGAACATTTCATGCAAAGATGGACTCAATAAAGGAGAGAAGTGGTAGGGATCTAACAGAAGCAGAAGCTATTAAGAAGAGGTGGCAAGAATACACAGAAGAACTGTACAAAAAAGATCTTCATGACACAGATAATCACGATGGTGTGATCACTCACCTAGAGCCAGACATCTTGGAATGTGAAGTCAAGTGGGCCTTAGGAAGCATCACTACGAACAAAGCTAGTGGAGGTGATGGAATTCCAGTGGAGCTATTTCAAATCCTGAAAGATGATGCTGTGAAAGTGCTGCACTCAGTATGCCAGCAAATTTGGAAAACTCAGCAATGGCCACAACACTGGAAAAAGTCAGTTTTCATTCCAATCCCAAAGAAAGGCAATGCCAAAGAATGCTCAAACTACCGCACAAATGCACTCATCTCACACACTAGTAATGCTCAAAATTCTCCAAGCCAGGCTTCAGCAATACATGAACCATGAACTTCCAGATGTTCAAGCTGGTATTAGAAAAGGCAGAGGAACCAGAGATCAAATTGCCAGCATCCGCTGGATCATCAAAAAAGCAAGAGAGTTCCAGAAAAACATCTATTTCTGCTTTACTGACTATGCCAACACCTTTGACTGTGTGGATCACAATTAACTGTGGAAAATTTTGAAAGAGATAGGAACATCAGACCACCTGACCTGCCTCTTGAGAAACCTGTATGCAGGTCAGGAAGCAGTTAGAACTGGACATGGAACAACAGACTGGTTCCAAGTTGGGAAAGGAGTACGTCAAGACTATATATTGTCACCCTGCTTATTTAACTTAAATGCAGAGTACATCATGAGAAACGCTGGGCTGGAAGAAGCACAAGCTGGAATCAAGATGGCCGGGAGAAATATCAATCACCTCAGATATGCAGATGACACCACCCTTATGGCAGAAAGTGAAGAGGAACTAAAAAGCCTCTTGATGAAGGTGAAAGAGGAGAGCGAAAAAGTTGGCTTAAAGCTCAACAGTCAGAAAACTAAGATCATGACATCCGGTCCTATCACTTCATGGGAAATAGATAGGGAAACAGTGGAAACAGTGGCTGACTTTATTTTTTTGGGCTCCAAAATCACTGCAGATGGTGATTGCAGCCATGAAATTAAAAGACACTTACTGCTTGTAAGGTAAGTTATGACTAACATAGACAGCATATTGAAAAGCAGAGACGTTAATTTGTCAACAAAGGTCCGTCTAGTCAAGGCTATGATTTTTCCAGTGGTCATGTATGGATGTGAGAGTTGGACTATAAAGAAAGCTGAGTGCCGAAGAATTGATGCTTTTGAACTGTGGTGTTGGAGAAGACTCTTGAGAGTCCCTTGGACTGCAAGGAGATCCAACCAGTCCATTCTAAAGGAGATCAGTCCTGGGTGTTCATTAGAAGGACTGATGTTGAAGCTGAAACTTCAATACTTTGGTCACCTGATGCGAAGAGCTGACTCACTTGAAAAGACCCTGATGCTGGGAAAGATTGAAGGCAGGAGGAGAAGGGGATGACAGAGGATGAGGATGGTTGGATGGCATCACCAACCCAATGGACATGGGTTTGTGTGGACTTCGGGAGTTGGTGATGGACAGGGAGGGAGGCCTGGCGTGCTGCAATTCATGGGGTCGCAAAGAGTCAGACACGACTGAGTGACTGAACTGAACTGAATTCAATAGAGCTGTTTTACTAAGTAATGCTGTCATTTCTACAATCTATAACATATACAAACACACACACACACATACAAGGACCTCACAGTTCCCACTCCAAAATTTCAGCCCTGAATCAGGTACAGCAACGTAAAAACCTATCAGTTACAAAAGAGGTTAGGTTTTGGCAAATGGGGCAAATCAAGATCACTGGTCTAGATGACTAAACACTTTTTATAAATATTTATTTTACTTCTATTTGTAACTTTTGGTGATTTTAGGAATGAAGTGGAACCTTTTCTTCCTGAGAATGTCCCACTTTTAGACAAGAGGAGACAGGGTTTTTGGTTTTTTTTTTTTTTTCCTATTCCTTTCCTCCATTTGACATCATTAAAAGTTTCAAATATCACAAAACTGATTTGGCTATACCAAACAAAATGAAATGACAAACCCAAAGGACAAACAGAAAATCCTAAACAAACCCTCAAGTTTGGTCTTGGGGGTGTTACATACGCCAACAACATGCTGCTGCTGCTGCTGCTGAGTCGCGTCAGTCGTGTCCGACTCTGTGCGACCCCATAGACGGCAGCCCACCAGGCTCCCCCGTCCCCGGGATTCTCCAGGCAAGAACACTGGAGTGGGTTGCCGTTTCCTTCTCCAATGCATGAAAGTGAAAAGTGAAAAGAAGTCACTCAGTCGTGTCTGACTCTTAGCAACCCCATGGACTACAGCACACCAGGCTCCTCCATCCACGAGATTTTCCAAGCAAGAGTACAGGAGTGGGGTGCCATTGCCTTCTCTGACGCCAACAACACAGGAGACCATAAATGAAGTACTTAACACAGCAAGGACAGCAGGACGTAGTGTACAGGGTCCCACGATAACCCTGCCTAAATCCCTTGTGGTGATCCTAACAGGTACTGTGCTCACACACTGTTATCAGTACAATAAAACAGCATCTTCTCCTCACCCAGGGTTCATAGCTGTAATCAGATGACTTATCCAAAATAAGCTTCAGAGAACTTTCTTTAGGGTTAATTCAAACAGTCTCCATTTTTTTTTCTTTCAATCTTGCAATTACATACTTTTGTATTCATTTTTAAAATCAATTTATTTATTTTAATTGGAGGCTAATTACTTTACAATATTGTGGTGGTTTTTGCCATACTTCAACATGTGTCAGCCACTGGTGTACACGTGTTCCTCTGTCCTGAAGCCCCCCACCTCCCTCCCTACCCCATCTCCCTGGGTTGTCCCAGATCACCAGCTTTGCGTGCCCTGATTCATGCATCGAACTTGCACACTGAAACATCCATATTACCATATGTAAAATATTCCCCATTTTTAAAGACAGAAACTCAAGACAAACAAAACACAAACCTCACGCACAATGCTAGCATCAGAGCAGCAAAGGAACTGGTCATGTGTCTCGTAAAAGCCCAACAACTCTACGCTTTCCAACAGGGCACTCCACTCAAATATAAAACAAGTTGGCTTATTCCCAAGGAAAAGCCCCAAATGAAGAGAAAAGTTTCTGGCTGAACACACCAGAGCAACCTACCCTACTGTGTGGATGGAGCTTGTCAACTCCTAAATGTCAATTTGCTGCTCCAGTTGCCAAGTTCTGGGGAAGCCGGTGCTGCTTCAGGGAATTTTGAAGGCAAGATTCTCGGGTTAAGTGGCCCGGCAGTTGCTAGGGCCTTCCCCGAAAACTCCCCAACAAGGGCTGGCTAGCCATGAGTAGCAAATCTTGAACTCTAACAAATTTTGGTGCAGCTCATGCTGCTTCCCACACTATAGGCCGATAAGTGGAGAAATGAGTTGTTAGGGCAAGGATTAACAACTTCATTCAGAAAGCCAGCACACAAGAAGATGGTGGCC
Organism: Ovis aries; assembly: GCF_016772045.2. Taxonomy (NCBI): domain Eukaryota; kingdom Metazoa; phylum Chordata; class Mammalia; order Artiodactyla; family Bovidae; genus Ovis; species Ovis aries. The sequence goes on along the minus strand of NC_056078.1, from coordinate 40,626,258 downwards.
TCACATGCCACAGAACCATCCTGCCTGAGGTTGGGTTCTTTCACACAAAAAGGGGAGGGGGTAAAGTCAAACACTTCCTGGTTCCCATCAGCCTCCAGGAGAGATGTGTTCATTTCTCCCTCCCTGTCGTCATTCACAGGTGTGCCTGCTGCTGCTGCTGCTGCTGCTAAGTCACTTCAGTCATGTCCGACTCTGCGACCCCAGAGACGGCAGCCCACCAGACTCCCCCGTCCCTGGGATTCTCCAGGCAAGAACACTGGAGTGGGTTGTCATTTTCTTCTCCAGTGCATGAAAGTGAAAAGGGAAAGTGAAGCCGCTCAGTCGTGTCCGACTCTAGCAGGTATGCCTGGTCAGCATGTTTCCTGAGAGCTAAATAAAGGTATTTTAGCTTCATGCTCGTTACCTGGGAGGCAGGTTTTCCAGAGATGGGCCCTTACCTATAATTTAAGCTTACAGGAGATATCCTTTTAGTGATCAACTCGCAATAGAATACAAAGGTACTTTCGTATTACACTGGTTTTCAAATATGAAACCAGCAAACTTTAAGAAGCACTTAACTAGGAAGCAGTCTTCAATAAGCTAGAATGTGGCCTCCATAACCACATTTCAAAATATATCTGTATTGGTTTTCTCTTAAATTCAAGCATCATTTACATTTATATAATAGAAAAAGTGAGGATTCCTCATATTTCCAAAGAAACACAGAGTTGCACACGGTTAATATTTTATATACATACAGACATGGTTAACATTTGCTATATACATACGCATATATATTCTACCAGTTTTCTTGTTTGCTTTGAAAAAAAAATGAACTAGTTCTACATACATATTTCACATGTTACTAACTCATTTGTTCCCTAATGATATATGTACATTTTTCTCATTCTTAACAGCCACCAGGGAAGCCCAAGAATACTGCAGTGGGTAGCCTATCCCTTCTCCAGCAGATCTCCCCAAGTCAGGAATTGAACCAGGGTCTCCTGCTTTGCAGGTGGATTCTTTACCAGCTGAGATACCAGGGAAGTCCCTTAACAGCCACAGAGTATTCTGCGCACAGGGACGGAGGAAGGGCATATATGAGACACGTGTATTTTCTCCTTTATCCATGACTGTGAGCCTTGAGGTTACTACCACAGTGGTCCCTAACCTTTTTGGCACCAGGGACCAGTTCCGTGAAAGACAGTTTTCCCACAGATCGGCGGTGGGGGTTGGGGGGGGGGGGGATGGCTTTGTGATGATTCAAGCACATTACATTTATTGTGTTGGAATAAATGTCTTGGAAGCCCAAGAATACTGCAGTGGGTAGCTTGTCCCTTCTCCAGCAAATCTCCCCAACCCAGGAATCAAACCAGGGTCTCCTGCTTTGCAGGTGGATTCTTTACCAGCTGAGATACGAGGGAAGTCCCTTAACAGCCACAGAGTATTCCATTTCATAGAAATGCAGTAATTGTTATCCAGTCCTTAGATGGCCATCTAAGCAAAAGTCCCATTTTTCATGCTAAGGCATTATAAATATGCTAGAAGTAATAAATGTCAGTTCTGTAGTGTGTGTCAAACCTAATAAGCACAATTAAGCTTGCCAACCAAGTGATTTCTGATTACCATTTTAGGGTGTTTCTGATCTCGTGTTATCACAAATATGTCAGGATGTATCCTCACCCTGTGGGCCTCTGTCTGTGTACCTGAAGAATAAAATAAACGCTGCTAAGAGGAACTGCCGTCCAAAGAGCCTGTTCTGATTGACACTAAAACTCACAAGTCACATCCTTTTGAGCTTGGGTTTGGATTGGGAGAATTCAGAAGTCATCAGAAACCAAACCAAGATACAAGGCCCAGACCCAGCTGGACAGTAGCAAACGTTTCAAGCCAGGACACTGGATTTTCCTGGGCCATTCAGAAACTTGTGAAGCCAATTCTGAAAGACCATCAGAAATATGGTGAGCAACTAACTCGTTCCACAAAACACCTTTTATGGTACTGATTCATTCATGGCAGGAAGGAGGGAAGGCCAGGCTTTCTTGCCTACTACAGCCAATTTAAGCCTAATGCACGTCTCTGAGCAGAGGCTTGACAGAGTCTCCAACGGGGGGGCGGATTCAGTTTCTCCATGACAATCACGATTCTGTGACTGTCCAGAAGAAACAGTTCTCTAAAGCCTCTTTGAGAACCTGAAGCAGTCTGCCTGATCCTGCCCAGCTCAGTTGGCCTGTTATCTTCCCTGACTCCTGCAAGAACATTCAAAGAAAACCCAAATAGCATGTAAGCTGAACTGTGGTCCTTTCTTGGGGTGTCCTGGAAGCACTGAGGTGTTTGAAAGCTTTGCATAGTTTCTGGGGAAATATTCTTTTAGGAGAGGTAGCACAGACACCAACAGTCCTCAAGAGCTCCTTGCTGACACGAGAGATCATAAACCTAGAGCAGCACATCTGATTAATCTCAGGGAACTGTGTGGCCCCCAGTGCGAGCCAAGGTGCTGGCCCCTTGTCACTGCAGAGGGCACACTCGGGACACAGGCAACGTTTCCATCCAAACAGGAACAAAGCCAGGGCTCAGCGTACACAGTTAATCACAGCCTTTTATTGTGATTCAGGAAGAGCCTGCTGGTGGCAGGCAAGCTCACTGTCCCAGTTTGCCCAGGCCTTCTGCTGCATGTGTGACAGCATTCGTGACTGTGTTGGTCACCGTCTCAGTGACTTCCTTTACCGCTTTCTCCCCCGACTCGTGGGCCTTCTTTAAAGCATCAGCAATGGCTGTTGGGAAGGAAGACGAAGAATGCCCAGGTGAGCAAAGAAAACAATTCAAGTCGCTCGCTGGGCTGGTGTCGCCTGGAGTGTGCTGTGGGATGCGGCAGCCTCACTGGGCTGCGCCCTGCAGGCGATGTGGGACAGAGCAGGGCGCAGCTCCTGGATGAAGGCATTCGCACTTTGTTTTATTTCTCCAAACAGCCTCTGCATTTCTCCAACTATTAGTGACATAGGGCATCTGCTTTTGGGTGTACTGCCTACTCAGGCTTCATTTTTCTGTGAACTGTTTATATCTTTTGGTCATTTTTATATTGGGTTATCATTTCTACTACAAATATTTTTGTTCAGTTTGTGGTTTTTCTTTTCTTTGGCTTATGGTATTTTTTTTTTTTTCACTATGGAAATTTTTTAAGTTTTATACCATCCAATTTAGTAGAAGGAAATGGCAACCCACTCCAGTATTCTTGCCTGGAGAATCCCATGAACAGAGGAGCCTGGTGGGCTATGGGCCATGGGGTCACAGAAAGTTGGACACGGTTGAAGTGACCTAGCACACACTGTCCAATTTACCTAATATTTCCTTTGTGGCCTTTGGATCTTCTGTCGTCATTAAAAAGATCCTCCATTCTCTGAGATTATGCCAAAATCTATGTTCTTTTCTATGAATTCAATGATTTCGTGTATTTATATTTAAGTCCTAATCTATCTGCAAACTACTTTGTTGTAAGGAGCGAGACATACACAAGCTTTGTACACTGTGATACAGAAACATGTAAACAAGCATATAAACATTTAAACAAATACGTATTTATACAAATATATACTTTATGTCTCCAATGTTTTGTCCCAGCACACTGCCGCCTGATCTTTCGTGACACCATCCTATTAACATCCCACAGAGAGGACTACCTAGATGGTTCCTGCTGCAGCAAGTACAGTGTGACATCTCAGCTGAGCGCAGGGAATGCACCCCAGCCGGAAGGAAGCAACCTCGGGGGCAGGGCTTGGCCTGGCTAGGCAAGGAGCAGGTTGCCGCCAACACCCAGCTTCCCTCCTTCCCACCCGAACTTGGCCTTACCTTTCTCTCCAGCCTCCTTGGCATGGTCTATCACCTCCTTCACCACTCCCTCCACAACATGAACTGAAAAGATGAGACAAGCCCAGAGTGAGAGCACAGTGTAAGCTGCCCGTCCTCACGGCAGGGCCCAGACAGCCCTGGGTATCCCCAAAGGGCCGCCAGGATGCTACTCCCGCCGGGACAGGACAAGCTGCTCACCAAGAGCCCCCAGCTGGCTTCCTTTAGAGGCTGGAGTGGGACCCGGCTGCTAGCAGCCAAGCTGGCAGGGCACAGGGCTCTCCGAGTCCCTTGCCCAGCAAGGCCTGGAATGCTGACGAGCAGGCCTTCCTGTAGGCTGGGGACCTGGAGCCAAGGCTGGGCCTATTTCCCAGGTCACCACGCCTCTCAGGTGAGCTGCTCCTCTGCCTATGGCTGAATGGAGGCCGCAGCAGGAGGCTGAATGTCAAAGCTTCACCCCCACCACCACCACTCCCCTCCCACAGCAACACCAAGTCCCCCAAAGCAGTTCCTCCAATGAGACAAAACTCTCTGCCCTCCTAGGGTGGTAACGTGCTAGAGCTGAAAGATGTTGGGCCAGAAGGACTATTTCAGATTCTAACTCCTAGAATTAACTCCACTGCTTGGGTTCCCTTGTCCTGGGAATAACACAGCGCTCAGAGAGCTGGTCAAGATGAAAGTAGGCGGTCAACAGCAGTTGCAAAGCTAAAATGAAACACAGACATGTTTGCAGCCATTTAGAAAGAGAACAGCAAACTCCGGCACAAGCTGTTTTTCACAAAATGTCAAACGGGTAGGGCTTGGATCAGCTTCTCTGTATCCAAGGGCTGATGTACAAAAAAGAGTTTCTGGGGACTTTGAAGAAACTAAAAATGTCCTTTGTGTAAACTCTAGGGGCTGACTTTGAACACAATCAAACTTGGTGATTCTTCAGCAAGAAATCTTTGATGCTTTAAAGTTATGGTAAAAAATTAAAATCCACCTTCCTTTTCCTGTAGCATCTATAGGATACTTAGAATAAGCTCTTTTAACATGAAAGCCTCCCACCCACTGCCGGTTTCCAGAGGCAAGGAGCCAAGTCACCAGCTGCTCACCCAGCACCCTGGCTCCCCTCCTGCTACGAGGGGCCTCCTCTGAGCTGCCGCCTCCGTCCCACAGCCACAGACCCCAAGAATGTGTCAAGCCTAGGGGGTGGGGGGCAAAACAGGTCTAACCAGGCGGGTTGCTGGGGCAGTGGACCTCTCGCGGCTCCTATTGGTTTAGCTTCTACAGTCCCCTACCTCCATGCCTGTGGAGCTGATCATCCTTGGTTCTCCATGGGACCAAAGCCTGCCCAAATCCTGCTGGGATGAGCTTTTCACTGGCCCAGTCAAGTCTGTCCTGAGTCCCCCAGTGGGAGGAACATCGCAAGGGGAAAGGAGCCCCAGGGTCCTTACCAGCTTCCTCTGTGGCCTTCTCCGTGCGGTGGGCCAGGCCCTCGGCAGCTAGCTTCCCCAGGCCTCCCAGCATTGTGTGGCAACAGGTGGTAATCAAGCAGGATGCTGGGGCCTGGACCAGTCTGCTTTTATAGATGCCTCTGATACCTGGCCGGGCTCTGGGACATGAGCACTCATGCTGGTGGTGAGTCAGCACAGGCTCAGGAGGAAGAAGCTGGGTGGGGCCACCCCAATGCTGTGCCTGGCGAAGTGCTCCTCTGGCAACATGAAACCCCCACTCCCCATAACCTGAGACCCCATGAGGAGCAGGGACCGGGAGCATGAGGCTGGACAGAGCTCGGTTCCTGGACATACCCCTCTCCCAAGGCAAAAGGCCTTAGTGTCCTGTAGGGTGAGAGGCATTTGGGGACCTCAGCCCTGCCAGTCCCCTGGACTCATGGCAGTCTGGGCACAGTTGTGTATCCAGACAAGGCCAAGAACTTCCAGCCTGCTGCCTACTATCCCTAGGGTGGCCTAGTCAGGGGTGTAGCATTTTCTAAGGCTGGGTACCTGCGCAGCCCCAGGCCAGGAATACAAGTGGAGTGGAGGCCACTGCCCTCCCTATTCCCAACAACTCAGCTCAGCAGAATGGCCTTTCAGCCTCCCCTGGACAGTCTTGGGGAGTAGAGAAATGAGGGCCGTGCCTGGCCCAAGGCAGAGAAGGTTGCAGCGTTGACCAGAAGTCTAGTAGTCCCTGACTTGCAGTTACCTGGTTCTCACTCACAGGAGCACCCAGGTGGCCCAGCACTTAGGCAGCCTGCAGGTAAGGGAACCCAGTCCTCCTCACACTTTGGGGCCTGGCCTCTTAGGGAAGCCCTGTGAAGTCAGAAGTGCCCACCCAAGAGGTCCTATGGGAGTAAATGGAGGACCCTGCCACCAACTGGGGATGTGCTTCTGGCTGTAGCAAGAGTTCCCGGAAAGAAGCTCTACCAGTCCCTGAAACATTACATGCTTAGGGAGCCAGACTGCCTTCCGAGTTACTCAGGATGGAGAGAGATGCCTCAAGCCACGTATCACATGTTGCTTCCCTTAGTCACTAGCCCAGATGAGCCTCAGTTTCTTCATCTATAAAATGGGGGCATCCAGGCCTTCCTGGCCTTGTCACTGATAGTCGGTGGGGCCAGGCATGCAAACTCGTGGTAAACTTCCATTCCCACCCTCTTATCAGTGATGTGCTAGAGATGCTAGCTAGGTCCATGCTGCTTGGCAGTGAGCCCTGACCAATCAGTGGGTGGAACAAACAGTGGCAGGGGTATAAAGCTGCCTCGGAGTGAGAGGGCTTGGAGATGGAACTCCCACTGGCTAGGGGTCATGGAGGGAAGGCCCTTTCAAGGACTTGCTCATAAAGCCCAGGCCTGGGGCAGGAGTTTGAGGCTGCTCCCCCCAGACAGGCTCCCTTACCCCTCAGGGGAGTCCAGGAGGGAGTGGCAGGGTCTAATTAGTGTTTACCTGACACAGGCTTAAGGAGTCGAGGCCCTCCCACATTCCTGAGTGGTGCTGGGAGGCCCTGGGCAGTGGCCAACCGCCCTAGGGTGGGCAGTGGATAGTAGAGCCAGCAGGAACTCTGGGTCACAAGGCCATAGCCCCACACGTGCCATAAGCAGGAGCTGATCAGGTCTTAAACAATTTGGAGAGTCCCTTTAAGAAAAAGAATATTACTATCCGTGTGAATACACACACACACACACACACGTATATGTTTGACCCTGTGGACTTAGAAGTGGCCATGAAAGTGAGGGGCCCTGCAGTTTAAGCAGGTCTAGATGACTCTGGCCTCCCTGTTACATCCAAATCCCAGAGAGTTCTGCTCATGGTTTTGGACAACACTGCCAAGGGTGGGGGCACTTCTGGGACATGGCCGTTGGGAACTGGCCTGAGAGACCCATGGGGACGCTCCCTGGGCCCATCAAAGCCCCCTGCCTGTTCCTTCTGAGGTTGCGTGTGTCCTCCACCCCTACATGGGTCCTTTCTGCTGGACCCCTTGACAGGATGGCGGTGTCAGCCACCAGCTCTGGGATGGCTTCAGGACCCCATGACGCCACTGCGCCAGTGCCCACCCTTGGGCACTCGTCACTGTGGCCCTCTCCTTGGGAGCTCACCAGCTCCTTGACAGGCCCATCAGGGCTCGGCCACTCAGCAGGACTCTGGGCCCAGAGCCAGCCAGGAGCCCTCTGGCTGCACTTTTCCTCCTCCCTGCCAGACTGCTCTTACCTTCACTGCATCCCCTGGCCCAGGGGACCCTCTCCTCCTTAATGCACGGCCCTGGTGTGAGCACCCAGACTCCAGTGACAACATATCATGGCCCCAAATCTCCTGACAAGGCTGGGTTCAGGTACAGATCCCAAATGCAACAGGGAGAGGGAAGGCCTGGAGAGGCCAAGCTGCTCAAGACTGGATTTGGGCCCCAGACCTTGGTGTTCTGGCCCACTTCTAGTCCCACCAGCCTTCCCACTGTAGCTCTGACCAGCTCCCTGGCCTCTCAGCTCAGCCCAGCCCATCTGGGCTCCCTGAGGCTGGACTCCTTTCCAGCCCAAAGAACCTAGGACAGTCTCATACCCTCCTAAGAAGGCTTCTGGTCTAAGGGGTTGGGCTTGGGTTACTCCTACCTGGATGAGGTTGGGGTGACTCAGGTAGGAAACACCCCATCTGGGCAGAAGCCTGTCATGATGGGTCCCCACAGAGCAGGCCTTGAACACAGGCAGCCGAGTCAGCTTGTCCTGAGTCAGAAGGTCAAGTCCTACACTTGGGGCTTCGAGAACTGAGCTTTAACAAGAGTCAACTAATTATTCAAATGGAATCTGCTCAACAACCCAGTCTGGCAAAGGACCAGATGACTCCATCATCAAGTCAAGGAGAGCCAATTTTTCAAAAGCAATTTGCCAACTGAGCAATGAACAATTCTGGGGGAATCAAAAGTTTAACTATGCTTAAATACTTAGGGCTGTCTCACATCTGAAGCATGATAATTTTTTTTTAATCCTGTGACTGCAAATGTCATGAACAGCAAGAGTTTTATAACTGTTATCCTGCCTATGCTTTCTCCTACTTCTGCTTCATGGATCTGAGCTCCGTACATACAGAGCCCATACATCTTATACATACAGACCCATTCCAGTCACAGGGGAGCCAAGAAGAGATTCCAGGAGACTTGGTTTGTCAGTCACCAAAAGAAGACTTCCCTAGCAACCCAGCTCTCATACACCCATGGGCAGAGGGCACATCAGAGGGGTAGCTGAGGAAATGGAGAGTTCACAAAGGTGTGGGCAGACTTAAGGGAATCAATGAAAGATGACAAGGCTGCCCGGGACTTGGAGCAATGGGGGACCCTTGGCCTGGAGGGGCTGTAGACCCTGATGCGAGCTCCAGCTATAGGAGAGGGTCAGCAGACAGGAGCTGCCACGGCCAGCAGAGGAACAAGGCCACTGCCCAACCATGCCCGGCAAGAAGAGGGCAGGAGGCATAAACTCATCTCTTCTCCATCTCCTACTGATATCCCCTGCAGCCAAACCCAACAAGTCCGGAAGGTAAGGGAGCCTGGGAAATGCGGTTCAAGAGGCAAGTTCCCAGGGCGAGGGCAGGGAGTAAACACCACTGAATATGTGCATTCTCTATAAACAGAGAACACCAGCTTAGCCTGCCAGACTTCCAGGTCTGGAAGCAACATGACAGCAGCTTAAACCCTAAGGAGTCCCATTTCCCCTTCCTGAAACTCCACGGGGCAACAAGGAACAATACAGCAACAAAGACCCAGCACAGCCATAAATAAATAAAAAGAAGAAATTCCAGTGAAATAGAAATCAGACTTATTCAGTCTGTGGCAGAAGGCACTGCAGCCATTTCTAGAAGACACTCAAGGAAGAAAGTGTGAGCTGAACATTTCAAACCCAGTTGAGGATAAAGTATAAAGGCTGCAGACTAACATTTCCACACACTTAAGAGCACAGAATTTGGTTCACATGAGCTCTTCTTTCTTAATTTTTAACTTTTTAACCTTTTTAAAAATAGAAAATGCCACACACAAAAAACAGAACACCATGAACCCTCATGGACACACTGCTGTAACCCAAGGGGCCTAGCTCTAATAATTCTCAGTTCACATCCCAGACGTCTTCTCAGTTCATCTGAAAATATTTCATTCTTGAGGAAACTTCTAGAGGACTACCTCCAACCAACCAAGAGACAATAGAAAATACTTCAGCAGACAATGGCAGGCTGCTTCTAGTATCTTCAGTTACAGATCTAAGGCAAAACAAAGGTGTGGAGGAATGGAATGTAAATGCTATGCATTTTCACAAAGGAGAAATGAGACAACCAACAACCACCAAAAACAAACGAGAAAGGGAGAGAAGGTGGAAAGCAGAAAACTCTGCCCTTCTCATCTGTAATTTGATGGGAATCGGAGCTGAAGTCCAAAACGTGATGTTGGTGACTTTGCCTTTGGCTACTTGGAGAACTGGGATTTGGAGAACCAGGAACCACCTGAGGAGCTGCTAATGGGAGAATCATCTCTGGAGACCTGACCAAGACCCAGCAGGTGCAGAGGCCACAGCCTTCTTCTCCTCAGCCTGTCTGGGTTTCACTAACTTCATGAACCTCATGGAGACAGGCCTGGGCTCCTGCAGGCTCCCAGGGCTCCGTAGCACCACGTCCACCTTGACCCAGGCATATAGCCAAAGACAAGTCCAACCTGGCCGCACCCCCAGGGCTCGGTGTTGGGGGAATCGAGGAATGCAGAGGCATCCCATGCTCGGGGCAGAGAGACGCGCAGGGGCTGCCCGGTAGAGTCGGCACTAGAGGGGACCTAGCATGGCGATTCTGTTACCTGGGAGGAGAACCAGCGGACCATCATCCCTGCTTTCATTCGGCGGATGCTGCCAGAGCCCCACTCTAGGCACTGGGCACGCACTCATCAGCACAGGGGACTTGGCTGCAGCCTGTGGACAGCCATCAGAGCTAAGCACACAGGAGAGCCCCTCATTAGTCCATAAGTGGGGAAAGAAGCACACCGGCAGTGGCTGGACCCATTCTGTGTTTGTTGGGGGCCGATCTGGGAAGCCGAGATCTGAAGGACGAAAGAGCAGAAGCCACCTAGACAAGGGTGATTTATGGGGAAGGATGGACAGCATTCCAGGTAGAAAAAAAAAAAAAAACAGCACACACACAGACGGAGCTGAGCTGACGCACGACGGGAATGAACTGAGGTCAACAGGGCTGAAACTGAGAGGGCGGCATGTTGAGCAAGGAGGCTGAGGCGGCGAGGGAGGCTGCAAAGGAAGGACCCTACTATCACTGAGCCAACATCAGGATTTTAGCTTTTCTTTGTAATAGAAACATACTTCACAGCAGCTTAAACGATGAGAAAACAGATCCTTTTGCCTACTGTGCAGGTGCAGGACTGGTTAAGTTAGGGACTCAATAAAATAACTTGGGATATCGGTTCTTCTCATACTTCTGCTCTGCCCTAATCAGCAAGTTGGCTTTCCTCTGGCTCCTTCCTCCTGAGGTTAGAAGTGGCTGCCAGAGTCCTAAGCATCATTTCCGGTCACAAAAGTGTCCAGTGGAAGAGGAAGAAATGCTTCCTCTTTTCTTGGAGGATGAGAAACCCTTTCCTAGAAGTCTCCTGGTTCTCAGACCCGACTCCTCCTCTCCTTGGTCTGAGATGGCTCACACACTCATTCCTAAGGCCAACACACTCAGAAGGAAAATAGGATTAAGAAAGATTGTTGGGCCAACTGGGATTTCTCCTGAGTCAGGCGGGGAAGGTTGCCGACCAAAAAGGACCTGAAGGCTCTGACAGTTCAGCCCCACCCGCCTCTGGGTGTGGCCCCATGTGATCTCTCCCAACACTGGCATCCTCTTCTGGGGGCAGGGGCTCCTGGAGATGCTGGAAGCACCTCCACATTACTCCAGGTATCTCTTCCAGGACCTTCCCTTTAGGTCTTGGCCCATTTTGTAGACCAGGTGAGGCCTTCTTTGGGGAAGTCAGAAACAGGAACAAACCGTGAAACTGAGCTTGGCCCTGCGGTGAGGGTGACAGATACCAAGGATTAGGAAGGAAACCTATTGCTTCCTTGGGAGGGATCTCGGATTGGAGAAAGGAAAGGTCCCCTGGGCAGATGGTTACACACAAAAAGACTTGGGCTGGGGGTGTGACGGGGAGGGGTGCGGGGGGTGGACGCGACGCTGCACCCTGCTGGCAGGTCGCCGAAAGCCTCTAGGACGACGCTTTTTTCTATCAGTCTCCCCTGAACTGGAAGTGCCTTGTAGCCAGAGTTTAAACGGCATGACTATGTACGTACTCGTCCAGAAGAGAACAAGATCATGCGGACGGGGGGGGGGAACAGTGTGTACAAAGGCGGGGAGGTGGGGAAAGGGAATGGGGCGTTACCAGCCAAGGTGCGGCAAGGGCTCTGATGAAGAGGGCCGCCAGCGCCCGGCGCCAGGGCTGGGCTTATCCTGTGGCAACGATGAGTCACCCACCAGCAGGGCTTACCCAGAGCTGGTATCGCGTGCACGAACACGTGGACACGTGCAGGGGAGGTTGGAGGGAATAAAGTTTGCCGAACTCTAGACAGTCTTGGGGACCTGCCAGACAAAAACGCCGGTCTCCACCCTAGGCCAGAAGATACTGGCGCATCCGGAACGGAAGGGGTGTCAACGGGAGTGGTCTAGCGCGCGCACGCAGTCTGCCGGGTGCCTGCGCTTCAGGCCTGCGTGCAACGCGCTCACGTGCACAGTCCTGTGCGCCGCAGGGCCCTCCCGGGGGGCGTGTCGTGGGCGGAGCTCTTGGCGGCCGCGCCAACCAAATCAATCGGGCGGGGCCCAGGTCTTCGGGGCGTGTCCTCGCCCTCCTGGTCCCGCCCGGTGACTCACCGCTGGGTGCGGCCGTCGCACAAACACCGGACGGGCTGGTTAGAGTGGCTAGGGCCAGAACCACTCCCCTGCGTCCCCTGTCTTCCCCGAGAGTTCCTGCCGCCTGAAGTCCTCGCCGGCGCCCAGCTCTGGATTGCTTCGATGCTCCCAGCCTCCTGGCTCAGCTCGCTGGGAGAATTCCAGAGGCCGTGGCCGTTGGAACCTTTAGTCCCCCGCCCAGAGCTGAGCTCCCCGAGGATCTGGGGATCGAGTATGCCCTTTCTAGGAAGGGCCGGGTTCCTGGAACTGGGGGAGCGGTTTTGGAATCGGGGGCGGGGAGAGGCATGTACCTAAATGGGGTTCGAACTTAAAATAAGGGAGAGTGGGGATACGCGGTTGAGAAAAGAAAAATGAGTTCCTGGACAATCAGTCTGGGTTTCCTCCGTATTTGGAATGGCAGGACTGTCTCTGGACTAGGGGCTGAGTTTCTGGGCTGAGGCTCTGCTCTAAGCGAGGGAGGGCTGGGCGCAGTGTAGGAGTCATGAAGTGGGCCCAGGGTAGGAATATATGTTTTAATGAGGTGGCCCACCAAGAGCCTGCCAAAGCTCCGGGCCTCGAAGGGAGTCACCCATTTCTCCCTTCTGTCATTTCAGGAGGCCAAATTTTTTCCCAAAACCCGAGAAAGCCTCAGAGGCCTGGTTAGCAGTCTTGTCCATGGTTTCCTGGGTAGTCTTGGCAACCTGGTCCATGGCTGGGGAAGGAAGGAAAGAGAAGTTGAGGGCAGGATCCTGGGGAACCATAGCCATGCAGGGTTAGCCTCCCCTGGGGCTCCCTCCCCAGGAAGCAATGAGGATAGAGGGTCTGCAGAGGAGACAGTGTGTCTGGACAAGGGCTGGGTGGAGTATGGAGGTGTGCTGGGGCTATCCACCCTCTTGCCCACCAGCCCCACCAGACCTTTCTGCCCTGCTTCTGTGGCCTGATCCACCACTTGCTGAACTGCTGTTCCGGCCGAAGTCACTGGAACAGAGAGATATGGGGAGATACCACTAACCACAAGGGCTGCACCTTCCAACCCCATCTGTTCTCTAGAGTGGTCTGTCTTACACGCCCAAGGATGGATGCCATTGAGGTAAAGTCCTTTGACCAAGGCCACTCAGTCAGCAAGGGGCCTGAGCCCTTTCCATGACTCCAGGGTATTATCCTTGTTTATTTATAACTCTGGGCTCCTCCCTCTGGCTTGCTTCCCTTGCCATCTTCAGGACTGCTGAGAAAATACCCAGCAGAGGAAGGAAGGCAGGGCAGGGCCAGGCTGGAACTGGCATCTGGGCTGTGGCTGCTGCTGGGCATGGCCGAGGAAGAGCACTGCCCCCTTTAACAACTTCTCCCCTAGAAGCTTGGCCCAAATGCCTGAATTCCCACCACTGGGACTTCTACTTTGCAGGGCATTCTCACTACCTCCTCTCTCTGTGCCTCTCCCCAGAGGGCGCACAAGCAATGACTGCCAGTTGCCTCTGTGGGCAGGCAGCTTAAGGCATTAGCAAATGAAATGCAGGAAAGAGGGGAAACTTACAAGGTCAGGCCATCGCCTCTATACCAGAGTTTATACCTGTGGAGAACAGGATTTCCAGGAGCTCAGATGTGTCCCCCCTGCTGGGTAGGCAGACAGGTGCTCTGGCCTTCAGCGATCTGCTGAACAGTAAAGGGCCTACCTTACCCAGACCAGGGGCCAGGTGCATGGGGGTCAGGCAGGCCCTGGATCTGCTGCTCACAGAGGTCCCTGGGTTCCTTGTCTGACATAGCACAGTCAAGACCACAGGGCAGGAGCCTCTGCACTCAGCCTACAGATGGGAAAATTGAGGGCCAGAAGGAAGGGTGCTGTAAGCCGAGGCTTCCTGCTACCGTTTTGGCCTAGGGGAGCAACTGCTTGCTTTCCTAGGGCACTGATGAAGGATGGGGTGGGTTTAGGTGTTGTCTGCTGACTGGGATATGCATAGGACTGATTGGGAGCTGGAGTCCCAAGGGGGGCTGAGCCGGAACTGGAACAGGTGCTGCTGGTGCACCCAGAGTCTCCTCACATCCCCTACTCCCCAGCCCATCTTCACGCCCCAGGTGTGTGACCTCAGGTCTGAGGAGGAAAGAGCTGGAGATGGAGACTAAGACTAGTGACCTGCCTTGGCCGCGAGAGGGTGGGAAGGTCCTCTGGGTGAGGACTTAAGGGGGAATTAGTACTGGGGGAAGGGAGGAGTGCTCAAAACAAAGCCCAGTGGGAGCCTGGAGCTGCCTTCCTCATCCCATCCTGGTTCTGTGGGCCTCTGGGACCCTGGCAGGCAGAGATCGCCTGGTGGCAGAGTCCGCTTTCCCAGTGGATCTTCACTCTCCCCTAAGGGCCGGGTGGGGCCGCTCCCCGCCTTCGCAGCCTCCTCGGATTGGCTCTGGCAATGCCCAGTGCCTCACCCCGCCCAGGCACCGCTGTTCTCCCCCTTGCCTCAAGGCATCATTCCTGAGCCGGTCGGGGTGGGCGTCCTGCCAGGTCCCTGCAGCTCTGGAGAGAGCCCTTCCTGCCGGAGCCACCCCCACCCCCTTGACTTTCTGGCTGCACAGTCCACTGGCTTGCGCCCCTCAACCCCCGCGTCCATCGGGTGGGCCCGCGGCGCGCTCTGTTCTCACCCGCTTCCTGGGCCGCCCCTTCCACTTGCTGCTTCAGGTCCTGCAAGCCCTTGCTGGCCATGGCTGTGGGGGGTCTGCGAGTGGTTAAGGGTAGCCGCAGCGACGTTGGATCCTGCTCAAAGCGGCGACCCGAGCGCCAGCTCTGGTTTTTAAGGCGCCCCAGGGCCGGCCCCTCCCCGCACGAAGGGGGGTTGGAGGGGGCGCGGGGCGGTTCCCAGCACTCGGGCTCAGGGGAGTGACCGGGCCCTGCTCCAGTACCCGCCAGCCCGAAAGCACATCCTGGCCTCAGGCGGGCCGTGATGGGAAAGCGGGGAGGGGTGCCAACTAGTGTCTGAAGAGGGGCTCAGGGCTGCAGAGGGGCTAAATTGGGGATCAGGACAGTGGCTGGCGGCACAAGGGGGCGCACCAATCTTCCTCCACCGGGTGGGCTCGAGGATTCCCCAACCTGGGAGGGGTGAGGGAGGTGGGGATCAGCACCAGGTGGAGTTGTAATTAATAGCAGCTGCTGTTTATGAAGTATTTACTTTGTGCCTGGCGCTGTGCAAACGCTTCCAGCCTCTAGTGTAACCTTTACAACAAGCTTTTGGAATGGGAGTTGTTAGCGGTTTATAGGAAGAAGATGAGGCACAGAGGGTGATTTAGGTCTCACCAAAATTCACATGGCAGGGACTCGTCTGAGTCGGTGGGCTGTAAACCTTAGGTCCCACGCACTCAGCCTGGACACTGCAGACAGGCAGATGCCATCCACCCAACTGCTGCTGGGACGGGGGTAGGGTAGGGGTGCAGTGGAGAGGCTGGAGTAAGTCCCTCCTTCCGTAGAGGCCAGTCACTGGCGACTCAAGTGACCCTTGAGTGACCCTCAAGTGACTCCTCGCGCGGCCCTGACTGGGGACTACACAGCTCCAAGTAGAGGGGGAATATCAGAAAGGGCCGTCCATGTGTGTCCAGCCGAGGCAAGGAAATCATTGTCGGTCACCAACGCCCAAGACTTGGGTGGAAAGTACCCCAGACCACACTGCCAGTAAGGGAGCAGCCCAGCTGCAGGTTCCTCAAGTCCGTTTTCCTGGGACTGAGAGTGAGGGGCTTAGGGATGGCCAGAGGGCCTCGGAGGAGGGAGGGTCATTAGTGACTTGCGTGTCAGTAGGGCAGCCAGGGATCCCAGGGACAACAAAACGACTCTTGAGGCACAACTTCCTGATGCTCAAGGCTGCAGGTCAAGCCACCACCACCCAGCCTAGTGTTCTTTCACTCGAGTTGCCCATTGGAGCCTGGAGGCCACCCTCTCAGCCTGTGACTGGACCCTCTTTAAGGCTGCTCTCTGATTAACCCTTTCTGGGCCTGTCTCTGCACATCTGTCGATTCCCCCCTGTTTTGGAGCTCTGGGAAGTTCCCACTTACTCAGGGCCACTCAACTGGGGCACATCCTGCCTCTAATAGATAGGGAGGCGTGACTAAGTCACGGAGGGTCAGCCTCTGGTGTGGAGGTATCTGGAGAACACACACACATGAAAAATTGATTAACAGGGTTTCTGGGCCAGAGGAAGGGGCAGGCCCTGAGATCTGCTTAGGGGGAGGGAGATCTGGTGGGGGGAAGGGAAACCAAACACAGACTAACAAAGCAACTGCCCCGCCTGCTCCTGCCCTCCCCGAATGCCCCCCCTCCAGGAGCCTGGTCCCGCCCTGAGTGCTGAGGGCTAAGGTGAGCCCACCTGACTCTTCCTTCAGGATTCTGTAGAGCCCCATTCAGCCCCTGCCCCAGCCCTCCTGAAAAACCGCTGCTACCACTAATCCCTTTAGCCAGGAAGACCTTTTACACTGCTCCAAGTTAGCTCATTGCTGAACTGCTGATGCTGTTTGGCACCGGGCCCGGTGGGCAAAGAATGAGACAGACAGCAGCCTCTATGGGAGGGACTACCAGGCCCAAGCAGGTGATAAGAGGCAGCTGAATGGTTCTAAAGCAGCAGGCACTAAAGTCAGACCCCTTGGGTTCAAATACCCACTAAAACAATTTCCTTCATCTCTCTCAGCCTCAGTGTCTCAAGGTTGAGACTCATCAAGCCTCAATCCTTGATGGTGGGAGGCACAATAACAGAGTCTCCCCCAGGTGTTATGGTGAGGATTAAATGGGCTGATGGACTCAGCTGAGGGTCCATGGTTGGGGAGGGTGGGAACGGCAGGCCCCTTAAGCTTGCTAATTCTTACTCATCCTTCCAGTTTCATCAAAAAAATCACAACCAGGGAAGACTTCCCTATCACAGATTAGATGAAGTATCACAGATTAGATGAAGTATCCCAGTTTGGGCCTCGCAGCATCCTGTATTTCCCTAACAGGACACACATCATACTTCAGTGTTACGGCTTTTCAAAGTCTCTTTCCTCTGCAGGGAAGCAAGCTTTGCCACTCTAAAATGTCTCTCTGAAATGCAGGTTATTTCAAGCTGAAAACAATCAAGGCCCAAAAGACTCAGGAAGAAACTTTGACCTTTCCCCTTAGTTGCCTAAAGAATTACATTAGAGGGTCTATTACAGTAATAGAACTATCACCATGGATAACTAGAGCATTAACTAGGCATGTAGACAGGCAGAAACTGAGAAAAGTCTATTTGCTAATATTCCTCTCTGTGTCCCACTGTCTGTACATGGCCCGGCAAACATTTGTTTACCGAACACTTGCTTTCCATCTTCATGTCAGCTGCCTTCCTCCCCAAACCACTAGCCCCAACACCCTCTTTTGTCTTTAGCGAAAGACGATATTTAAGGTGACTGTTTCAGCCATTCTGATGAGTTACTGAGTCTTCCTGGGTCTCTCATGTATACATGCTGTTGAACTTTGGTTTTCTCCTGTCAGTTTAATTCTTTGACCAGCCAGAAGAACCTAGAAAGGTAAAGGAAAATTTATTCCTCCCCAGCACCTCCAAGATTCTGATCAACTGAAGAAACCATATCTAGTTTGCTTAGTTTGGTTCCTTAGAGTCAAACACCTTACCTGATACATAGCAGATGATTGAAATATCTGTTGTAGCAATGTCGGAGGAGGTCATCAAGAGGATGAAACTACTACTGGTTGCCTCAAGGGCTGGACCTGAGCAATCAGAGGTTCCTCACCCTCTCTCCTGTCCTTGAAAGGTATGTCCTGACTACAAATCCCATATTAGTGGCCATTTTTAGGACACTTTAGCCTTGAGAGAGTAAGATGTTGTTGAAAACCTCTTGAATTGAATATATGACCGCATTCGTGTGTGCTAAGTTGCTTCAGTCATGTCTGACTCTTTGCTACCCTATGGACTGTAGCCCGCCAGGCCCCTCTGTCCATGGGATTTCCCAGGCAAGGATGCTGCAGTGGGTTGCCCTTTCCTTCTCCAGGGGATCTTCCTGACCCAGGGATTGAACCTGTCTGTTGCATTGCAGGCAGGTTCTTTACCGATTTAGCCATCAGGGAAGCCCAAATATATGACTGACTCCAGTCAAGCCCTCTATTAACTTTTAAGATTCCGGCAGGTTGCGGCATAGATCTATTCATCTTGTGGCTGCCAAGATAAGTCTCATATGTATGTTCTCTTATTACAATTGCCACCTACCAAAAAAAGAAAAGAGGGACAGGTCACCTGGGGCTTCTTGGAGAAGGAGAGGGATGGGGCGAGAGCAGTTACTCCTCTAGGGAAGTCAGGTACAGCCCCACAGAGCTCACAGCACATAATAGAGGGCTCCAAAATCACTGCAGATGGTGACTGCAGCCATGAAATTAAAAGACGTTTACTCCTTGGAAGAAAAGTTATGACCAACCTAGATAGCATATTCAAAAGCAGAGACATTACTTTGCCAACAAAGGTCCGTCTAATCAAGGCTATGGTTTTTCCAGTGGTCATGTATGGATGTGAAAGTTGGACTGTGAAAAAGCTGAGCGCTGAAGAATTGATGCTTTTAAACTGTGGTGTTGGAGAAGACTCCTGAGAGTCCCTTGGACTGCAAGGAGATCCAACCAGTCCATTCTAAAGGAGATCAGCCCTGAGTGTTCTTTGGAAGGAATGATGCTAAAGCTGAAACTCCAGTACTTTGGCCGCCTCACGCAAAGAGCTAACTCATTGGAAAAGACTCTGGTGCTGGGAGGGATTGGGGGCAGGAGGAGAAGGGGATGACAGAGGATGAGATGGCTGGATGGCATCACTGACTCGATGGACGTGCGTCTGAGTGAACTCCGGGAGTTGGTGATGGACAGGGAGGCCTGGCGTGCTGCGATTCATGGGGTCGCAAAGAGTCGGACACAACTGAGCGACTGAACTGAACTGAAAAGTAAAGCACACTGCGGGTGCTCATGGGATGGGGAAGAAGCTTCCTGGACCAGGCCACTTTGTTGTTTGATCACAGGAACAGATCTTAAATATGTGTCTGGGGGTGGAGGTGGGAGTTGGGACAAGCAGCAGGGACCCTTCCACGTTCCTTCAATAGAGGCGAGGGTATCGGGACCCCAGGAGCCCAGTCTAGTATCCTCCTCCTGCAGTTACCTGAGAGGACCTGTCTCCTCCGCTTTCTCTCAGGCACACCCAGCCCCTCGGGCCTTCTTCCTGGGGCATGCACAGGCCTGCTGATGAGCAGTCTGAACCTGGGAGCAGGAACACCCCTGACTGCCCTGTGCCTCTTCAAGACCCTTCACTCCTCCCATGGTAGGGTTGGCACGGCTGGGAGACCAGCAGCTCACTACTCCTTTCTGCCTCCTCGGCAGTGGATGCCCATGATTGGCAAACTGGGATACAACGAAGCTCAGCTGTTTGACTGGCTTTACAGCCCCTTGGTCAAGGGGCTGCCCTTGGGCTGCCCTTGACCTCTGCTCTCCACCGCAGAGGGAGGATGAGCAGGTGGTCTGGACTCAAGCTTCAGCACCCCCACCCAAGGCTGGAGACCTGGGGGCAAGCCACTTAGGTGCTTTGAGCCCAGACTGGGTGTTAAAGGGGAACAAACCCTGCAGCCACCTCTGAACGAGACTCTGGGGCATGATGCCCACAGCCTTTCATGTAGGACAACAACCACTCGGGTGGGACGTTTTGAAACCTTGGAGATGGTGGCGTCTGCCGTAAGGCCAGTGCAGCCCACGCGGTCTGGGTGGACAGAGCAGAGCATGATGCGAATCAGCCGTGTGGCTCTGGGGTCAGGCCACCTGGCCGCCTCCCAGGCCCCAGCTTCCTAGCTCTGTGCCCTTGGGCAAGTTATTTAACCTGTCTGTTTCTTAGTTCAGTTTCGGTGAAACTGGGGACATACTAACAACTGGTTTTGAGGATTAAAGGAGTAGAGCACTTAGTACAGTGCCCCACACCTGGGAGGAGCTCAACAAATATTTTGACTCTTTTTCTCTCTAGGCGGATGCTTCCTCTCCTGCCTCTCAACCGCTGTGTTTTCTAATGATCCTTGACAGGACTCGGCTGAAGGAAGGGAAGGCCCAGCTCCAACCTGGTAGGGAGCTCAAGGCTGGGTGGGGACAGGAGGGAGGAACTCTGGGGTCATGTCCTTCTTTGCCAAGGAGGATGCTAAAAGTCCTCGCTATGAGTTTAGACTTCACATCTTTGAAAGTTACCATCTGCTTCAGGGAGGGGTGCTGTTCCCAGAAGGACAACTGGCTCCAAGGACATACCCCAGGGGCCCAGGAGGGCCCCTGTCATCAGTGGGGTCCATCCCTCGAGGGTGAGTCAAAGCTCAAAACCTGGGGCATTCTGGTCTCAAGCTCCAGCAGACAGCGTGTTCTCGAGGTTGTTCGCAGGAGCCAAAAAGCAGGGCTGCCACCTCCACGTTAAAAGGCAATGGTGGGGGTGGGGGAGTCTCTGAAGGCACTGCGTGCTTTCAGAAGGTGCTGGAAATGCCCAGTGTGTCCCTGTAGCATACCTGGCCCAGCTCCTGGCCCAGGGGGCATCTTCATGAACAAGGCAGAACAGAGAGAAGAATGAGCAGGTATGCAGTGGGGATTTGAGTTTTATTTGGAATCATTAAAATCATTAAAAAAAAAAATTCACAGTAGCATCTGTGGGGGTCAGAAAGATCAGAGGGTGGTGGGCAGGGACAAGGCTAGGGAGGTGAAGGCAGTCGCGGTGATAGCACGGGAGGACGGCCTGTGGGGCGCCGGATGAGGGTGTGGGGAGCTGCGCAGCTCTGTGGGTCGTACTCCAGGACCAGACACCCCTGTGCCAAGAGGGGATGGCATGCTCCTCAGGGCCTCTTCAGATCACTGGCAGCCTTCTAATCTCCCCCACTCTTGGTCTGGAAGAGACAGTGACTTTCACACATGGGGCCCCACCCCTCAGTGGTTACCCTGGCATGGGGAGTGGGGAGGAAGGGTGTCATCTACGCCCCTCTGCCCTGAGGAGGTTATTCATGAGGGGATCTCACACTCAGGCTCAGGGGGCTGCAGCTCAGGAGGCTCCCCTGTGGGATCTGGGGCCCTGAGAGGGAAGCAACTTGCCCAGGGACCCTTGTGTTACCCCAGGGATCCAGCTCCTACCTCCTCAGCCACTTGCTCTTCCGCTTTGGCGGCCTCATCCTCCTGTGAGGGGACAGGTTGCTTCAGGGCCTCCTGTGGAAAAGCAAAGGGGATGTGGGACCAGGTGGAGGGTGCAGAGCTTCACTACTCTGACCTCAAAGAACAGAGGTCTTCATCACTACCTGGAGGGCTGGAGGGGAGGGAGGTGTGAGGGCCAGACTGGCCTTGGAGGTGATAGAATCTCACGTAAGGGTTCCCGGTGGGGGCTCTGTCTATGATGCCAAGGCCTTCTGGGAGTACCAAGTATCCTTGAGCCCAGCCTCACCCCCAGAAACCAGCAGTGAGTCCCTGACAGGCCCCGATTGGGCCTCCTCCAAGCTTAGTGATGTGGGTGGGGTGGGCAGTGGCCTCTGAAGCCCTGAGCCTGACCCCACCCTCAGTGTTCCTGAATCACATGACCATATACCCTTCTCCTACTGTGATCCTCAAAGACCCCTGGAAGGAAGGGCACGTTTCCACTGTTCACATGGGGGCCCCATGGCCAGAGAGGCCAGGTATTGAACTCAAGGCCTCAGAGCTCAAAGCCGTGAGGCTCACAGGGATCAGGTCTGCCTTGCTCCAGGCCTAGCCCTATCCCCAGTAGCACAAGTGCCTTCCTCTTTCCTCTCCCTGCCCCCTGGATGGGCATGGGCTCAGGCTGGTCCCTCAGGTGGGACCAGTGGGGCTTATATAATCTTCTCCCACTTCCCGTCTCCTTCTACCTACACACACCCAGCCAGACCCTTGCCTGAGATGGCGTCCTGCCTTGGGGTGGGCGTGTGATAACTGATAGCTGGGGCGACTGGGTGATCAGCTTGGACCCTGGGCTCAGCACCGACCTCTGGAGGGTCTTGCCCCCTCAGGGCTACCATGGTGTCCTCCTGCCCTTTGGTGGACTGAGGCAGCCAGGATTGGGGCAGGCTCCTCAGACAAAGTGCAGGCGGCCAGGTATCTAGTCCTGCTGCCCCAGGGTGGGGGCATGAGGCCGGGGGCATGAGCAGTCAGTCAGATGGGCAGCACCCTTCTGCAGTGACGGTGAGTCATGGGTGGTTTCGGGGTGTCACCAAGAAATGTCTCCCTTGAGGTAGCCAAGGGCTCACCAGCCCTCCTCCAAAGTCAGAGAGGAGTGCCCAGGCTTCTGCTCAGAGGCCTAGGGGGCAGCCGGGCCCCATTCTAAGGCCTCTTTTGCTGGGGGGTGGGGGGGGGGGGGGCCTGGGGTCTCCTGGGGTCCATTTGGGTCCTGCCTGGGGTCACTGATGATAACAATGATACGGTCTCCTCCTTTGGTTGGGTACTCGCCATAAGCGAGGTGAAGCTGCTTCACGGGGGTCTCTTTCCCTGTATCATCACAGCCCAGTGGGATGGATACTCAGCACACACCCCCAACAAGCATTTTACAGCCGAGAATATGCAGGCCCAGGGAAGTTGAGTAGCTTCCCAAGGTCACAGGCTAATAAGAGCTGGGACCCAAGGAAGGGGGCACCCGCCTGCTCCTAGAGTCTGGAGATCCTGTGACCTTGGTGTTATCCCCAGAGCCAGAGGCAGGGTCACTGCCTACCCTTCCACTAACCCACTCCAGGGATTCTTAGTGCTGGGTACCTAGGACTCCACTGGCCCCTAGGGGCCTGTGCCAGTTAGGGTGGAACTTTCTAAACAACATCTGCTTACACAACTGGAAACAGCTCATCTCTGGAATAGGAAAACTTCCTGCCCCATAAATGAACCGGCTCCCACCACAATCTCCTCCTGTCTCACTCAGAGTCTTCTTCAGAGCTTGGCTTTGGAGCCAGGCTTCCCCCCCGGCCCCCCCAAAATTGTCCCTGTGCTCTCTGCCGCCCAGCACACACACACGCAAACACTCAGGCCAGGCACGTAACACATGCTCACAAAGACAGAGGCAGAGGGTGTGGTCAGAACCTCACTGTTTTCCCGTCACCAGGGGGCGCTGCTTCACTGCACCTCCTCGCAGGAGGAGGCCCAGCCCACCATGGCTCTGGAGGGAGGCTGGTCACTGCGTAGGTGGTGACTTAGCAGCTCTGATCTGGTGTCCACTGCCGTGGGAGGCTGCCTGTCACGACGTGGGGCTCACAGGACCCTGCTTTCACTAGTAAAATGTGGTGTCTCCTAAATGCTGAGCACCATCGGGTGGGTGTGGTTTTGAGCCTCACTTTCCAGTTGGGCCCCCCACTGCCCCTCACACAGGGGTGGTTGTGAGGTTCCCGGGATGTGAAAACACCAAGCACAAACCAGGGCCCCTAAGTCTCCATTCCCCTGTATGTTGCTGCTGCTGCTAAGTCACTTCAGTCGGGTCCGACTCTGTGCAACTCCATAGATGGCAGCCTACCAGGCTCCTCGGTCCCTGGGATTCTCCAAGCAAGAACACTGGAGTGGGTTGCCATTTCCTTCTCCAGTGCATGAAAGTGAAAAGCGAAAGTGAAGTCGCTCAGTTGTGTCTGACTCTTTGTGACCCCATGGACTGCAGCCCACCAGGCTCCTCCGTCCATGGCATTTTCCAGGCAAGAGGACTGGAGTGGAGTGCCATTGCCTTCTCCACCCTGTATGTTGGTGGGGTGATGATGCTTCTTCCCCAGCTGGCCTCCCTGGGCCCAGGGGACAGGACAGGGCCCCGGGCTAGGGACTGGATCTCACCTTGCGCACCGCTCCAGAGGTGACTGCGATGTTCTCCACTTCCTCCACAGTCTTGGTGGCCACGGTGTTGACACTGGAGACCACGGCCTCACTCACGGCGTTGGCTTGCTCCTTGGTCTTCTCAGCCACTGCGGGAGGAATCTGGCAGGCTTTGGCCCTGATCCCACCCAGCCTGGCTCTGGCCTGCCCAAGTCATGCCAGAGCAGCCCTTTCCCTGGGCCCTCAAAACTCTGGCTCTACTGGAGACCTAGGCTGTCCTCTTTCTGACTCCCGGGAAGGTCTGACAATAACCAGGTGGTCCACCCTGGGCGTACCTCCAGCTTCTGGAGGTCTGGGTCCCAGTACAGCAAGGGGGAAAGAGGGCCCCAGGCTTGGGCCTTTAGTAGCCAGATGCAAAAGTCTCTTGATGTCCCACCCTCCATGTCCCCTGGTCCTGGGTCACCTCACCTGACGTCACACTCTGCACAACACCCTCTTTAGTCTTGACTCCTGCGGAGGAAAGGGAGGCGTCAGCCCAAGCCCACTCCAGGTGTTGGGAGCGGAGTGGTCAGGGCAAGCACACCACAGAACAGCTGGGCAAGCTGCAGAGTCAGTGGGGAGTACGGATGATGTCCGGGGCCAGCCATCCTTTCAAAGGCCACTTCCTGCTATGTCTGGAGGAAGGGGATGGATGGGAAGTGGACAGGACAGGATGCAGGGATGAGAGCGATCAGGCCTGAGGTAGGGTCTGGTGGGTGGACCTTGAGTGGGTGTGGCCTGGGCCTCGGAACTGGGCTTCAGAGGGTCAACAAGAGCTGAGTCATCAGCTTGGCCTCCTCTTTGGAAGGAGCTGAAGGGGGAGGGGGCTTGGGAGGCTGGCCAGGATGCTGAGGGTCGATCTCATCTCTTCTGAGGCAGCCCTTCTTCCTGGGCAGGGTGGGGACCTACAGCCTGGCTGCTGAGTCCCTGCTTGCTCAGCTCAGGGCTCCAGTGTGGCTTCTTCTCTGAGTTGCGGGGCTGCGGGTGATGCTGGGGCTGCTGGTGTGTGGTGCTGTGTGCATCTGTGTGCGCACACAGGTGTATCTGAGGGTTAAGTGCCTCTCCTGCCATCCTGCCCGAGACCCCTCAACCCTAAAGAGGCCCAGACAGACAGAGGTGTACCGGAGAGTGGGGGCCCTCCAGGCCCTCCACATCCCTCCCGAACATGCCTCCCTGGGGTCAGGGGATAAAGCCCAGTTCAGGAATCTGAGCGACCACCGAGCTGCCCCGCCCTGCCAGCTCTGCCGCGCCCAAACTCACCCACATACAGGACGCCCTCCTTGGTCTTCTCCGCCGCCTCTGTCACTCCCTGCTTGGTCTTTTCCACAGCACCCACCACACCCTCCTTGGCAATAGAGAAGCCCTTCTTGAAGACGTCCATGGCGGTGGGCAGGGGTGGAAGTCTGCCTCCCCAGATGAGCTGTGACTGGAGCTGGCTCGAGCGCAGCTGCAGCCGCTGTCCCTGCGGCTGCCTCTTATTGACGCCGATGAAATATTGATGGTGCAGCAGCGGCTGATGGGAGCCCGGCCAGCCCGGGGTGGGGGTGGGGAAGGAGGCAGGGAGGGAGCAGGCTGCCCCCACCTTCTCCCAGGGTCCCCTGGGCCTCTGCTGGCTCGACCCTCCCCCTGTCCCCTGTGCCCCCAACAGGCCGTAGCAGGTTGGACACATCCTTATCCATCACTGCTCCTCACTCATTTGCCACCCTGGGCACTTACAGGGGCCACCCTGACTACGTGCTCCCAGGCCTGGGGCTGTTGTGTCTGTGTGCCTCTGGGCAGAGAGGTGTTGCGGGGGTGGGGATCAACACGGAAAAGAAAGGCGCCTCTGCAACCAGTGTCCCGGGTAGGGCAGGGGTCAGATCAAGCTGGCCTGTCAGGCAAGGGTGGCCGACCTCCCGGCATGGCCTGGCCTGCCCAACTTCTACCCAGCACCGTGAATGCCCCAGTCCTGGGGCTCGGGCAAGGCCAGGTGGGAGAACTGGGCCACAAAAGGCTAACCCGTGGCCCGGGCCCAGCACAGACTGTGTGATCCTAGGACAGCTCCTTTCTCCATCCGGGCCTCCGCCCACCTGCTGGCTCCCACAGCCCAGCGGTGAGAGATATGCTGAGTAGGCACGAGTGCCCCCCACGTCCTGGCCGCCCACATGGATGGGCAGCAGGTTCACTGAGGCTCATCTGACCGCGTCCTCCTGACGCGCTTCCTTCCACCTCAGTGCTGGCACCCTTCTTCTGACTCCCACAGGGACATGCTCGGTGGGACCACCGCCCCCTGCGTCTCCCACACCCAGGGTCCCTGGCTGAGTCCTCCTCGGCCACAGGAACTGGCCTGCGGCGCTGGCTGCCCCCGTGGGGCCAGGCCGCGGGCGCGCGGGGCGGACGGGACTCACGGGGGGGCGCCGGCCCAGGCCACTTCCTCTCTTTGTTGTCCCTGTGCTTTTTTTTTCCTTCTGAGACTTAACTTAAAGACAACGTCACCGGCACCGGCACTTTCTGGAGTCACTACAGAAGCTGAGTCTGCCCCAAGCCAGCATGATCCTGACATTGCTGTTTGGCCTGGGGGGCCCCCTGGGCTGGGGGATGCTGGGGACCTGGGCGCAGGCCCCTGGTGCCAGTTTCTCTGATCCACACAGCCCCCAGCCACCTGGGGTCTGGAGGGCAGAGGCGGAGGACTCCGGCGGGGACCCTGTCAGACGGTAAGGAGGGCCTGGACCTGGGGGGGGATGTGGCTCAGTCCCAGCTCAGCCAAAGCAGGGGCTCTCGGGACCTCAGCTACTTGTATGTGAAATAGGTTTATACCATCTATCTGCTGAACCAGCTGTGAAACTGAATGAGGCGCTAGGGGTCAAGCTTGCCTTTAGAAGATCACCTCCAGCCAGTCTGGACTGGGCACCCCCAGTCCCCCAGGACCTAAGGACCACATGGAGTTCCCTGCCTGGCCCATGGCAGGGAATGGGACTGGAGGTCGGGCAGGGCGGGACAGAAGCACTTTATGCCATCAAACACCAGCATGGGAGATGCTGAGGGGCTGTGGTTCCAGAAGTTTCCAGCTGGCCTGGGAGTGGCTCCGGTTCTCGGAACTCAGTTCTGAAAGCTGAACCCAGCTGAGGCTGGCCTGGCCTAAGCCCTAGAAGACGGACACTCCTGGGGACCGAACTTGGATCCGAGGGCCTGGGGAGGGTCACAGGCCCTCGGCCTGGCCCTAACAGCTGAGCAGTGGGCAGACAGGCGCCCTGCTCTATCTCCAGAACAAAAAGGAGGCTGCGGCATCCAGCGAGCTCTGCTTCAGCACCCCTCTGGAGATGGGCAGAATGGACTTAGGACTAGACTGGGACACCATTTTCTAGTCCTTTTATTTGTCCAGGGTCAGGGATCCTCCTGCTGACAAGGTGCTGGGAATGTGAGTTCCTCCTCAGGAGACCCCTCAGTCAGAGCAGCAGGTGCCATTTATCAAACCCAACTCTGGGCATCTTGCCAAGTGTTATCTGTTAATCTGCTCCCAATTATAGGGGAGCCTGAGGCTCAGAGAGGCTAAGCAGCTGGCCCAAGGTCACACAGCTGAGGAGGACTAGAACCAAGATCTGAGTCTGACTCCAGAAGTCATACTCTGGTTCCGGTCCCAGGGGTGTCTTTGCCCCCACGCCGCCCCCACCCTTCCCACCTCCACACACAAACCAGACTTGGTTGGGAGCATCCATGTGGATTTGGAGGGTGAGGGGTCCAATGTACAGTCACCAGAGCCTCCTGGGCTGGCTGAGATTCCCTGTTACGTAGGCCTGGCCCATATCTGCCCGGAGCTCTCATATAGCTCTGATGCTTCAAGGTGAAAGTGTGGGACACTTTCCCAAAAGCAGGCTGGACAGGGAGAGGCGGGAGGACCAGACAAGCGAGCGTGCGCTGCCCCTCAGTGATGGAAGGGCGGCCATGCGGGAGGAGAGGGAGAAGTTGGGCCTTGAGAGACCTCCTTCCTGCCCTATTCCCGCTTCCGCTCAGAGCTGGGAGCACAGGTGGCTCTCGGCAGGGGAACCCAGGCTCTGATTTCAGGACCAAGAATCCTGCCTGCCCTCCCCAAAGCCTTCAGCCCCTGTTTCTGGGCAGCTTACCTCCCCCTGATGAAAGGGAGTATGAAGGGCCCAAGAGGATGGGAGGGAGGGAGGGGATATCCTCTTTCTCCCCCAGTCTACACCCTGCCCCCCTCACCCGCACAGGGGCTGTTGGGAAGGTCTGCATTCCTTTAGTCCCAGGAAGGGTGGGTCTCTGGACTGCTCAAGGCCTGCGGGAGTCACTCAGCCATGGCCTGGTGGTCCCAGTGGGTGTACGTGTGTGCACCAGGGCACTCTGGCCCAGGAATGCCTAGGCAGGAGTCTGAGGGCATCCCTGATTCCAGACCCTCTGGGGGCTCCCAGCAGGCCTGCTGGTCTCCTGCCCACGACTCAGAAGCTGCAGGCCCCACAGGTCAAGCTGAGGTTGTCAAGGCCTCCGGAGGGGCTGGTGGGAAAGGAAGGAAGCACAGCGCAGCTTCCTCGGGCTGATTGCTTCCCGTGGTCCCACGGAGGGAGAGGCGGAAACGCAGCCCCAGCCCCGCTCCGGCCACAGGGGAAGGGGAGGCAGAACAGGCTTTCCACACTCAAGCAGGGACTCCACACCACCCAGCACAAGCCTGTGGCTCTTCCCTTACAGCTGCTGGAGCCAGTCTGCCCGGCATTTGTCCCTCCTGCCTCTATCTGGGGTCTGGGGGCCAGGGCAGGCATTGGACACAGACCCAGACCATTGCAAGGAGAAGCCTGAACAAACCAACCTGGTGCTGGATCCCAGGATGAAGGAGGAATGTGGTTGGTGTTTCCTAGGTACGCAGGACCCTGTAGAGCTGGACCCAGTGAGCCAGCAACATGGGCATTTGGACATTGTGAGGAAGAGGCTCTTTCTTTGCTCCCAGGCTTTTGTAAAGCTGCGGAGAGCAAGAGGTTAGGATATGGGCTCCTCCGATGCAGGGCCACTTCCCAGGCAGGACTGAGTCTGCTGAACCCCAGGTGTCCTCAGTTTTGTCCTGTTTTGTCTCCCCTAAGAGGCCTGGGAGTCTAGGAGATGCTCCTCCCAGCAGCCTAGCTGGGCTGGTCACCAGTATCAGTGAGACCCCAAGAAGTGTTTCCAAGTGTTGCAGCCGGGAGCTTGTGGCCCAGAGAAGTCATGCATATCTCTGGAAGTCACACAGGAGCAGGGTGGAGCCCTGACTCTGGTCTCTGGGCTGTGGCTACACCTTCTGCCCTTGTATCTGTTCTCCAAGGCCCAGGGCCCTGGGCACTAATAGGGAAGAGACTCACTGGCATGAGCTATGCTCAAGGAATCCTGGCTCTGGCTGGACACCAAGTGGGCCTCGGGCTCCCCTGCTCAGGCCCCTCTGTGGCTCAGAGACCAAGTCTGGCAAAATTCTCCCCTGGAGTCATCACATTCACAGCTGCATTCAGGGCCTCAGAAAGCAAGAATGTGGAGAACACAACGTCCTTCACAGACAGGCTTAAGGGGCAGTTGGATGTGGGTTTTACTGGCTGGTTAAGAAGCACTTAAGTGCCCCAAAGGGGCACAACAGCAGCACATTTATAATTCAGGAGGCTTTGGCTAACAGCCCTTTCCCTGCTTGAGGTTTTCTCTGCCTTCCTCAAAGCCTCCCCCTCCCCCCACCCACCCCCATCCCCAGGGAGGGGCTAGGAGTGGGAATCCTCTCCACATTTCCAGGATGGAGGAAGGGCCTTGCTCAAGGTCACCCTGAGTCCAAAGACAAGGAAGGGAGGAAAGTCTAGGACTCCCGGATCCAATTAAAAGCTCTAAGGGGGGCAGCAGACTCTCTCCTGCCTGGCGGGGGGCATCAGGTCAGGCCAGGTCAGAGGCCCAGGACAGGCCCAAACCAGGCTGGAGACCCCCCACACTCATTTCAAGGCTGGCACCTGCCTCTTGGTAGATCCCTGGGAGATGAGGGTGCCAAGAGGGCCCGGGCGTCCAGCCAGGAGGCAAGGAGAACAATGCGGCACTCAGCGAGCAGGGCTGGGGGCTCAGTGGGCCAGCGGGAGACTGCCGAGAGCTGTAGGAAACCGAAGCAAAGGTCAGGAATGTTCCCAGGGCTTCTGGGCCAGCAGCCTGCACTGTGCCAAGGGCATGGAGCTGCCAAGGGAGGGGCGTATGGGCAGGGAGAACAGTGGCCACTGGAGCCTGAAGTTTGGGCAGGTCTGGAGAGAAAGTTCCTGGGCAGGAAGGGTGGGCAGCACCGCTTCCAGTTCTAGGAACCTGAGGTGGAAAGTCCCGGTCACTCCCAGCAGGCTGGCCCAGACCTGGTGCTCTCAGGGGGCAGGCCTTCTGGATCCTCTGTGTTCAGAGAGCACGTGAGAAGCAGAGCTTTGGTACAGCGGGCGTTTCTTAGCCTCCTGCTATCTACATTTGGGGCTAGCTCTCTGTTGTGAGGGAAGGAGCTGTGGCCTCCTCCTACTAGAGGCCGGGAGCATCCCCGTCCCCAGGGCTGTGTCAGCCCACATGCGCTCTGCTCAGTTGCTCAGTCACATCCGACTCAGCCCTCCAGGCTCCTCCATCCAAGGATCTCTAGACAAGAATCCTGGAGTGGGTTGCCATTCCCTTCTCCAAGGGGTCTTCCTGACCCAGGGGCTGAACCTGTGTCTCCTGCATTCGCAGGCAGATTCTTTACAATTGTGCCTTATTGCCAGATTCAAGTGGAGCGGACCACTTCTCCTCCCAACCCATGTCCCGTTGAGAACAGCTGGTTTACAGAAATACTTCTCCCTAGATCTGAGCATGTTCCAGGAACTTCCATGGGGCCTTAAATGGGAGGCTTTGACAGCCGACCACCTTCCTTCAACAAGGTCCTAACCTCTGGGCCCAGCTCTCTCACAGTACACAGCTTCTGTGTTGAGTGTGTACCTTGCTTCCATCCTGATTTTCGTGTGCCCCTTCTACCATTTAATAGTCCCCTGGGGATGTACAGGTCCCTTCCGGGTCTTTGATGTATCTTGTGCCAACATCCCACTGTTTTCTGGATTGATTTTATTTTATTGGTTGCACTGCAAGGCTTGTGAGACTTTAGTTCCCTGACCAGGGTTCAAACTCCTGGCCTTGGCATTAAAAACATGGAGTCTTAACCGCTGAACCACTGGGGAATTCACATCCCACTGTTTTTATTCCTTGACATTAGAGTCTGTCATGACAGTGAGAGAAGACACTCCTCACTCGTCTTCCAAGATGGCCTTACCTGTTCATCTGCATTTTGTCTTCCAGGCGGAAATTATTTTATTGTTTGTTTTCTGTTTGTTGTTTGTGATATACACCCATAAGCAAGACTTAGAAAACTCTGGAATGGTGGGTCAAATCTGGGCCCCCACCTGTTTTGTAAATAAAGTTTTATTGGAATGCGGCCATGCCTGATTATTTACATACTGTCAATGTCCACTTTCCTGCTACGGCCAAATTGAGGCGATGCGACAGAGTCTGCATGTCCTGGAAAGCCTATGCGTCCTTCCCCTCCACCCCTGCACGATTTTCATTTTTCCTGAAATCAGCAGTTATCTTCATTTGTGTTCAGTTCTGTCCTCCCGCTTCGCTTTCTGCGTCTTTGTAGTCACTCGGTTCCGAACTCTTGCCGGCCGGCCGCGTCTGCCCTTCACTCATTCCTGCCAGGTGTTTGGCCCCTTGTGTTCTCTTGGGAGGCCTCTCTCTCTCAGTCTCAGCCTCCAGCCGTGTTCTAGGCTGGACCACTGCCCACGCAGCCCCTGCCTGTCGTGTCCCGGGGCCTCCCTTCTCATTTCTGCGCCGGAACTCCCCCTTCCTGCTGCTGTTCTCCTGTTTCTTGGCGTTCCCTCTTGCTTTGGGGAGACACTTCCGGCAGAGCGGTCCTCAGTCCAGGACTGCGCCTTAGAATGACCCACAGAGCTTTAAAATGGGGATGCCCAGGCCTTAATCCCAGAGAATTTCCTGTAACTGGCCTGAAGAGGGGCTTGTGGGGTCCTTGTTTTCAAGTGCCACAGGATGCTTCTGATGTGAAGATTTGATGGCAAGATTGCAAGCTACTGGTCTAGTAGCTCCCTGATGAGGGTCCTGGGGCAGGGGAAGTGCTTTAAAATCTGGCTTGTGGAAACTGTCTTCATTTTGTGCTCCTTAAACTGATAGTTAGGCTGAGCATAGGATTCTAAACTGGGAATAATTTTCCTTCAGTATTTTGAAGGTGATTCTTTACTATCTTTTAGCGTCTCGTATTGCTGTTGAGTAGAGAAGGCAATGGCAACCCACTCCAGTATTCTTGCTTGGAGAATCCCATGGACAGAGGAGCCTGGCAGGCTACAGTCCATGGGGTTGCAGAGTCAGACACGACTGAGTGGCTAACACACATACATTGATTGCTGAGAGGTTCAAGGCTGTTCTAATTACCGATGTGTATGGGGGTGGGGTGGAGCGGGGCTTGGAAAGTGTAGAATCATTCTCAGTCCTAGAGTTCCAAAATTTCACAATGATGTGCTTTGCTGTGCATTTATTTTCATTGTGTTGTGGATAACTGGTGGGCCCTTTGAATTTAAAATTCCAAGTCCTTCTCTTCTGGAATATTCCTTCGGTTGTTTTCTGTTTTCATGAGTGATTCCCTCCTCTGTTCTCTCTTTCTGGAACTCCTATTGTTTGGATGTTGGGTTCCCAACATGGGTTCTGTATTTTTCTGATCTTTTCTATCCTATTTTCCATCTCTCTGTTTGCTCTTCTTTTAGGGAAATGTCTTTAACTTTATCCTCTATCTTGTCTATCAAATTTCTTTTGCTTTTCTACCATTACACTTTTAATTTCAAGGGTTCTTTTTTGGGTGGGGGGAAGCTCTCAGTGTTCTGCCCCCATTTTTAAAGTAGCTTCCTATTCTTGTTTCTTGGATGCAATAAGTTCTTTTGTCAATCTGGGAATATTAATGTAGATTTGGGGGAAGTTCTTTTCTCGCTGCACAGTTCTGGTTTTCTTCAAGTTGATTTTCTTCCACTTGCTTGTTTTGAGCTCCCTCTTTTGGAAGAGGTTTTCCTCAGGGGTCATTCTTGGCTGTCTGCCCACTGAAGAGTTAGAGAGGTCAGGTAACTGACTGGAAGCTGGGTGGATGGGTCGGGCTTTGTGATCTGTTTTGATATAGGATGCTCTGCTGGGCTAGCTCATTGGGGGAAACCCCTGGTGTCAGTCTCTTTAGATTTTTCCCCTCAACTGGGGGTCATTTTCCTGACAAGCCTTTTCAGTCTGCAGCCGAGAGAGTACAGGCTGGCTGCAAGGCTTCTGAGAGTCAGGTGGGAAAGCAGGCTGCGTGGTCTCAGCCCTCCAAATCAATATTCCCCTACGCACCAAGAGCCCCGATGTAGCCACCTATGTCTCGCCCCCTGCCACCCTTCTGCACCCAGGAACCAGGGTGGCTCTTTAATGTGACTTCCTGTTTAAGCTCCTCCATGGTCCCCATGCCTTCAGGACAGAGCCTTGTCCTCAGCTGGCACTCACAGCCTCCCCTGTCTGGCCTCTCCTTAGCAGCCCTTGCCGCATTCCCACAGCCAGATCTCCAGTGAGGACCAATGTCAGCGGCAATGAGAATGGCGGCCGGTTGCCAGGGCTGCCAGAAGGTGGCGGGACAGCAATGCTCACTAGGCAGCTGGGAGGAGGCAGGCACTTGGTACTCACTGGAGGAGGGTATTACGATCTCCATCCCATGATGGGAAACAAAAACTCCTTAAGTGCCTCCCTCAAGGTCACACAACCAGAAAAGTGTGAAGGATGGAAACCCAGGAGCAGCACCACACTGCTTCCCTGGCACCAGCAGAAACTGACTCTGCAGGTGACTCCATGATGTGGGGAGAGGCTCCTGCACTCCCTGTGTGGACCTGGGAATTGGGGTGCTTCCTAGGAGGCAACGGAGCAGGTGCCCTTGCAGGCAGGATCCACAGGGCTTTTGCTCTGAGGCCGCAGGATGAATAGTGCAGACACTCCCTTCTCAGGCTAATGGGTTCCAGAATCTGGGACTGAGCGGAGCACAGAGGCAGGGGCTGGGCGCTCCGCACTGGCTCCCTGCTGCCTCTAGGGAGTGAGGAGGCCTGGCTGTGCTCAGCAGCCCTCTCTTCTGGCTTTTTTTTTTTCTTCCCCAGTAACTGGTGCCCCTACCAGAGGTCCAGACTGGTCACCTTCGTAGCTGCTTGCAAAACCGAGAAATTCCTCGTCCACTCACAGCAGCCATGTCCGCAGGGGGCTCCGAACTGCCAGAAGGTCAAAGTCATGTGAGTGCGGTGTAGCAGGGTGGGCTATTTGTGCAGGTTCTGTGCCGGCTCACCCTAGAGTCTCTGAGCTAGCCCTCTTCCCCCAGGTACCGTGTGGCCCACAAGCCGGTGTACCAGGTCAAGCAGAAGGTGCTGGCCTCTGTGGCCTGGAGATGCTGCCCAGGCTTTGCGGGCCCTGACTGCCAGCACCACGGTAGGGTTCCCTGTGGTCTCCCTCCCCCTTCGACCTCTGACCCAAGAGGTCTGCAGCCCCTCTAACCTCTGGAGTTAATATCTGATGTTTCTCTGCAGATCCTACGGCAATCCCTGAGCCTGAAGATCCAGGTGATGGCCTCCAGGAGGCTTGGGATGGACCAGTTGACTTTGAATCTGGTATGTTGCTTTCCTGGAAGGTGCAGGAGGGACATGTAGAAAGAACTCATGTGCCCAAGCCCACTGTCCTCTGATAGGGCAGTGCCACTTCAGGGAAGCTTTGTCCCCAGAACTGGCCGGGGCTCCTCTGCGGCCCTGTGTCACCTCGCCCTCACAGCAAAGCGGCGAGGTTCACGGGGCCCTGAGTCACCTGCCTGCTGGCCAAGCACGCGGAGCCTTTCCCTTGACCCTATTTTCTAGGACGCTCCTTGCCCCCTGAATCGCATCAGCCCCCAGGGTCTGGAAGAAGCCTCCCTCCAGCCCCCCTAACCAGGACCAGGAGGCCACGTTGTCCCTGGTCTTGAGTCAGCACAGCAGAGCCACCGAGGGACACCATCTGTGAGGCCTTTCAAGGCTGGGCCATGGATGGGGATGTTTCATCATGTGGTGAACGCCTGTCTATTGACAAGGGCTGCCTAGAATGATGTGGAGAAGCCGTGTCCCTAACACCGAAGCGGAAAGTGTGTCTTGACGGATCAGTCATGTTTGCTGGCGGTGCAGCGGTCAGGGTGAGGGCTCACTTGCCGTGCGTCTGTCCTTCTAGAGTTAAAGGCTTCTAAGCTCCTGCTCAGAGGATATCAGGACACACCTCCCTGCTTTCAATCCCCAACTTTCCTCTCTGCACCTCATGTTCTGCTCAGGCCAGGGAAGTCTGACACTTGTCATGTGTATACAGGTCATCCAGCTGCAGAGATCCGCAACACAGTGGAGCGGCAGGAACGCCGACTGGGAGATCTCCAGAATGACATCCATCAGATGGCAGACAGCCTCCCAGGCCTGTGGGAAGCCTGGGCAAGCAACCTCACGGTGGCAACAACTGAGGCAAATCAAACAGAGCTTGGTGAGTGGCAGGTTCCCAGGGCTGAGGAAGAACCTGGTCATGTCCTAGGGGATGAGCGGACGGGGGGGCAGGAGGGCCCAAACTTCAGAGCCCCCCCGCCCACTCAGTCACTCCCTGGGGAGGGTGCCTGCTCCTGCAGGGCTTGTATGAACACATGCATCTGTTGCAGAGTTTCCAGGCAGATCCTTGGAGCAAGCGCTATTGCCCCACATCAACACCTTCCTGCAAGGACATCTCAGCCCCATGTGGAGAAGCTTCAACCAAAGCCTGCACAGCCTCTCCCAGGTCATAAGAAACTTATCTCTTGACGTGGAGGCCAACCGACAGGCCCTCAAGAGGGTCCAGGAGACCTCTGTGGCCAGAGCTGACTTCCAGGAGCTTGGTACCAAATTTGAGACCAAGGTCCAGGAGAACGCCCAGAGGGTGGGCCAGCTGAGGCAGGACGTGGAGGACCGCCTGCATGCCCAACGCCTGTCCCTGCACCAGTCCCTCTCAGAGGTCCAGACTGACATGGACATCAAGTTGAAGAAGCTCCTAAAAGCCCAGGAGTCTGTGGGGATCAATAGCAGCCTGGTCTTCGCAGCAGCAGGGGCAGCAGCAAGGCCAGAGCCAGAGAGCCTGAACGCCAGGCTGGGCCAGCTGCAGAGGAACCTGTCTGCCCTGCATGTAGCCACTGCCCACAGGGAAGAGGCGTTACAGAGCACCCTGGCAGACATGAAGGCCACTCTGGCCCGGCACGTGGATGAGATCAAGGAGCTGTACTCGGAATCTGATGACACCTTCGACGAGATCAGCAAGGTGCAGCGGCAGGTGCAGGAGCTGGAGGTGAACCACACGGCTCTGCGAGAGCTGCGGGTGATCCTGATGGAGAAGTCACTGGTCATGGAGGAGAACAAGGAGGACGTGGAGCGGCAGCTCCTGGAGCTCAACCTGACCCTCCAGCACCTACAGGGCGCCCACGCGGACCTCATCAAGTACGTCAAGGACTGCAACTGCCAGAAGCTCTACTTTGACCTGGATGTCATCCGGGAGGACCAAAGGGACACCACGCGAGCCCTGGAGGAGACCCAGGTGAGTCTGGACGAGCGGCGCCAGCAGGATGGCTCCTCCCTGCAGGCTCTGAGCGACACAGTGGCCTCCCTGTCACTGGCCGTGAACACGCAGCAGGCAGAGGGTGAGCGGGCACAGGCTGAGGCGGCACGGCTCCGGAGCCAGCTGCGTGCCCTGGGCGGCGAGGTGAGCGCGCTGCGGGCCGCTGAGACCGAGATCCGCCGTGAGATCCGCCAGCTGCACAGCTCCTTCTCCGCCCTGCTGGAGGACGCGCTGCGGCACGAGGCCGTGTTGGCCGCTCTTTTCGGGGAGGAGGTGATGGAGGAGATGTCCGAGGAAGGGCCTGGCACGCTGCCCCTGCGCTACGAACAGATCCGCGTCACCCTGATGGACGCGGCCAGCGGGCTGCAGGAGCAGGCTTTAGGCTGGGATGCACTGGCCGCCAGGGTGACTGCCTTGGAACAGTCCTCGGGGGCCCGCCGGCAAACCGCGCGTTTGGAGCCCAGCCGGGACGCTCCACCAGAGGAGGTGGGTGGGCTGGACCTGGCTGGGCTGGCGCAGGAGCTCCAGCGCCTGAGCTCGGACATGGAGGGTATGGGTCGGTGCTGTGAGGCTTCCTGGGTCTCCTCCCTCAACAGCTCCCTCGAGGGCCTTCGCGGGGAGCTCTCCACGACTGAGCGCGTCTTGGAGAGGCACCAGCACCTTTTCCACAGCCTCTTTGGGAACTTCCAAGGGCTCGTGGCAGCCAACGTCAGCCTGGACCTGGAGAAGCTGCAGGCCATGCTGAACAGGAAAGGGAAGAAGCAGCAGAAAGGCCTGGAAGCTCCCAAGAGGAGGGATCGGAAGCAAGTGGAATCTTTAGGGGATGTGCGTGTCAAAGGACCAGCGCTTTGGGAGGCAGGTGAGTTCCTAGGCCTGAGAGGAGGGTGGGGTCTAGGATTGCTATCTGCCAACAGCTCTTCTGCCTCAGAGGGGGCAGGGGTGAAGGAGAGCAGAATGACCATCAGTCACCACTACTCAGGGCTGGCCTTGCCTTTGACTTACCTTCCATTCAGAACTAGGGAGTATCAGGAGTATAAGCTACCCGGGGTATCAGGAGGTAGAAGTCACAGGACTGAACGATCAGTGACAGGCACACTCCCCACCACAGAGACATCTGAGGCTCACTAAACACCAGTGGCTGCTTGCCATTCCAACAGAGGGGCAGGGAGTGGGGGTGCTTCCCTCCTCCACCACTCAGTCGTGTCAGCTGTGACCCCGTGGACTGTAGCCTACCAGGCTCCTCTGTTCATGGAATTCTCCAAGCCAGAATATTGGAGTGGGTAGCTATTCCCGCCTCCAGGTTGATCATCCCAACCCAGGGATCGAACCTAGGTCTCCTGCATTGCAGGCGGAGTCTTTACTGTCTGAGCCACCAGGGAAGCCCTCTCCTCCATAACCACATCCTCAAATCCCTCAACCTCAGCCTTTCGCCCTGTCCCACTGCACCCACCACGTCTTTAAACTTTCTCCTATGTACAAGTGAGTGTTTGGATAAGGTATGGTGTCATCTGCCAGGGGCAGCACCCCACAAGTACAGGGGAAAGCCTTGGGATCCAAAAGGAGCTCGTTCTGCTAACATAGTGGACCCACGGCACAGCTCTGAGACAGGTCCCCTGCAGCGCCCTTCTTAGGCCTTGCCATGCTGAATCATCCCAACAGCTCAGCGATGCATTCTCACTGCCATCTTACCCGAAACTGAAGCTTCGTCAGGAAGGTGTCCCACTCACACAGCTCGTAAGCGGCTCAGAGAAACCCAGTTGGGGTGTCTCTAGGGAGCTGGCTCTTCCCCTGTGAAGGGCCCTCAACGGGTCCCTACAGGGCCCTGAGAAACTTGGCTCTGAGGCTGAAGAGATGAGCAGCCAGCCTTCCTAGCCCCCTGAGTGTGGCCCTGGGAAGTGGACCCCTACTCAAGTGACTCTCTTGCCAGAGAAGATGGCCTTCGGGCTACAGCTACCTCCTCACCTAAACACAGGGGTAAGGACAAAGCTGCCATCTGGGCTATGTATGCCTGGTGAGGCCTGGCATGTGGGTAGTCTGAGGCTTCGTGGAGGATCGTACCACAAGCCTGCCCCGCTCCCACTCACTCCACTTTGGCCCCACAACCCAGTGTCTCCCCGGGAGCAGTGGACATATACAGGTTCTAGCACCACTTATGTGTCTGTTTCTTCCCCTGTAACAGGGAGACCCACCACCTACCACATACATTGCCAAAACCCTAGCACGAGGCTTAACACTTGGCAGAAACATGTCAGTTTTCCCATTTCTCCAGTATTTCCACGGCTGTGGCTATGAGGCTACCCACCACACTTATGAGACTACCCACACTCCTGTGAGT
This sequence comes from Ovis aries, assembly GCF_016772045.2. Classification (NCBI taxonomy): domain Eukaryota; kingdom Metazoa; phylum Chordata; class Mammalia; order Artiodactyla; family Bovidae; genus Ovis; species Ovis aries. The sequence goes on along the minus strand of NC_056078.1, from coordinate 40,587,320 downwards.
AGTGCAAGGCCTCAAATTGCCTGATAGTTCAGGTATCTTGAGTTTACCACTGAAATATTTTGTTAAAATTTTTTTTCCTTAAAATTAAAAATTTCATATGGGGGGGGCCATAGAGCTTGACCCTATGCTCTGCAGGGAAGTATACTGGGTTCACTTGCTGGCCAGCCCTTCCGCTTCTAAGGAGCGCATCCAGCCCCTGGCTGGCTCGGGCCTCCGGCAGAGGGCAGGCTAGGCTGGCCTTCCTTCAGCGGGGCGAGCGCGCCACCTGCTGGGTGCTGAGAGAACTGCAGAGCCGCCGGCAGCACACAGACAGGAAAACTCTTCTCAACTAATTCTGAGAAAACCTTCCAGAACTAGAGAAAAGCAAAATTGTGTCATTTTGTCGCTGTTGGACCCAGAGGCCAAGTGCAGGTGCTGTTGTTCTGGGACTCAAGTCTTCTATGCAAATTCCTCCTGCTGGGCCTCGGTTTCACCCCAAGAAATGGGGAGCTTGGTCTCCACAGAGGCGTGGAGAGGGCAGAGAGCCCTTAGCTTAAGGGAACAACGAAGGAGCATGTGAGGAACATGACCTTATCAGCACGGAGGCCGGGATGGGGGAGTCGAGGGGTACTGGGGAAATGAACACATTTTCAATAGGTTTCCCATATTTTTCTACATTTGCTTCTTTTTGTCCCCCTTCTCTACAAGGATGTTGTTTAAAAAAATTAATGTACATTTAAAGCCGCCATCCACCGAGGCTTCCTCTGGCTCCAGGCCTCTTGTATTTTACCCTCCTTAGACTTACTAACTTGGTTCTTCAAGTGGGAGAGCCCCAGAAGTCAGGAGACCCACAGCTAGCTCATCCCAGTTTGGCCATTTATTAGCGTGGCATCTGGAGCAAGGCTTGCCTCTCTGGGCCTGTTTACCCTCCTCTGGGTTCGAGTGCAACATTTTGAAAATATTAACATGATTAGCTTGAAAGGACTTTTCTTGCCTGGACCCATCTGCTCTTTCCTTCTCTGTCAACGGTTCTGTGCTAAACAGCTATCTGTCAAGAACCACTCTTCATTCCTTCATGACCTCACCAGGGTTCGCGTGTGAGGAGAGGTAATATTTTCTCTTTCCCCTGGGTATCTATCTCAAGATCCCTTGAAGGTGGCAGGAATCTGGGGGTCAGAGACCTAGGTTCCAGATCCAGTCTGTCACTGACAAAGCATGTCGCCTTGGATGCTTCTCACTCAGCTTCCTCATTCAGGGTACTTTTCTCTCAAGTATGTTGCAAAGAAGGATCAAACAAGAGCGAGCTCTGTTAAAATATATGCCAGTACAGACAACAGACTTGCATTTTCCTGTCAACTAGTGAAATGCTGAGAATTAGCCAGTTGACTCCCAAGATACAATGCTATAGGGAATACCTGGATTATCTAGAAATAGTGATCTTTCTCATGTTAAGAAGGTGAGGAAGGTAGGGCTCAGTATAATCTCCCCCCTGAGGGAGCAAGGGGCTGAATGACCGATGCTTTCCTCCTGTATTCCAGGCTACCCTGTGGCCTTCTACGCCAGCTTTTCAGAAGGGACCACTGCTCTGCAGATAGTGAAGTTCAACACTGCTTACATCAACGTCGGCAGCAGCTACTTCCCTGAACACGGCTATTTCCGAGCCCCTGAGCGTGGGGTCTATCTGTTTGCAGTGAGCATTGAATTTGGCCCAGGGCCAGGCACTGGGCAGCTGGTGTTTGGAGGTCACCATCGGACCCCTGTCTATACCACTGAGGAGCAGAGGGGTGGGAGCCCAGCAACAACCTTTGCTATGGCTGAGCTGCAAAAGGGTGAGAGAGTGTGGTTTGAGCTAACCCAGGGATCGATAATGAAGAGAAGCCCGCCAGGCACTGCATTTGGGGGCTTCCTGATGTTCAAGACCTGAGTACCAAGCACAGCTCTGACCAGACACTGTGGACTTGTCCCGCTCTCCTTGGCCTGGGGCTCAGGCCAGGGTTGATCTGGAGACCATCCAGGTGGTCTAGCTTTTCCCTGGAAACCTTCTGCAAAGACAACATGGTATTTGTGGCCTCTCTCTAGACGCACTGGGTCTGGCTGTCTCTTAACAATGAGGAAGGCCAGGGCGTGCGCTCCGGCTTGGCCTGCCTCTGAGGCAGCAGGGCTTCGGCTCCAGTTCTTGGCCCTACCCTACCCTGCGTTTGGCAGTGTTTTGGTGTCTTGCTCCTCCTGTGGTTGGAAACTTACATACAACACTTTAAACCTTTCTCCTGCTTCCTCTTCATCCTATGCTAGAAAATCATTCTTTCCCAAAAAGAATGTGTTTAAATGGAAGTGACGTTTGGGACAATACCAGAAGCTACTCTCCACCTACTGCGGTAGCAGGAAAGCGACCGCTTGGTGACTATCGGTCAACAGTGGAGACAGAAGGCCTGGCTGAGCTAACCCAGGGAGACACTGATTAGTACCACTGCCTTAGTTTCAGGCCTTCCTTGAATTTACCTTGTAACTTGACTCCCTTTTCTCCCCGCCTCACACAGGGTAGAGGCCAAGCCAGGACAAACATCAACTGAAAGCGTACAGCCTCTACTTTTGCTTTCTCCAATAGCTTATGGCCACCCCGGTTCTCATTATCATTTCTCAACAGGAAGGTAGCTGAGAGAAGAGAAGGAAGATGGTAAAATCTCCCTCAATGAATTATCAGCTTTGGAATAAAGTGATGCCCTTCAGATCCGGCTGGTTTGCAAAACAAACCAGTATGGAGAGTGAAAAATTTGGTGAAGTAGGTGGAAATGTGGGGCAAAGTCAAACTACTTGGGATGTGACTTCACTGAAACACTCAGAGGCTGCTGCAGTATCCGCAGAATACTGAATTATGCAGTGCAGCTTAGAGCTGTAACTATTCCTACAGTATCAATGCATGGTTTTCAGAAAGTTACAGACCCTGGGGAACAGGCTTGAGGAAGCAGCATCTACGTGTCAGGAAACATTTTCACTTTGGTAGTAGCTGTTTATTTGTTGGATATACCTTTGACCATAAGAAAACCAGACTGGTCTAGGTGATGAAAAAGGACAGAGTTACGTGTGAGAGTTAACAAGATTCCTGGCCCCTCTCATTGTTTCCCAGGGATCCTGAATTCAAATAATTTGCCCCTCAGAATTTATTTGCCACTAAGCTTGGTGTGTTCAATGCGCTAAACTATCTGTGTTACAAGGAACAATATGCCAGGCTACCTTGGGGTAAATCACAAGCACTCTTGAACTTTTCCACCTGTGTATGAGATGGCTGGTCTAACAGCTCTAAACATGCTGGTGTTTTATTACCTCTAGCACAGGCTCGACTCTCGACTCCTTTGCCCTGCCTTCTGGCCAGGGCCTCCTGCCTCCTGCCGCTCAGCCGTAAGAGTAATCCCGACTCCAGATATGACACATTTCCGCCACTCCTGGCCACAGATGGGAAAGCCAGTACCCGGCCACCCTTGCTGCTGGAAGCCCAGGCTGTGTCTTCTCTGCTAAGTCCTGCTGTTACTGGTCAGGCTGTGCTGACGACGAAGTGAGACATTTAGGGCAATACAGCCTTACCATTTAAGCCTTTCATTTGGAGTTTACTGCATATAATAAGCAGAGTGAACTGATATCCTCTATAAGGGGCACATGTCCTTCAACCTGCACATGGCTGGTGCTATTTAACAGGGAGGTCATAAATGAAAAGTGCTAATTGGTAAACTCTTCCAGAATCATGGATGAATCACTCCTGAAGTTTCTGGGGTAAGAACTGGAGACAACGGTTCTTTCAGATAGAGTGCTTTCCGTGCAAATTTCACAAAATCTTAATATCAAGTATAAATTTTCTGTTTAAATACTTTGGTAACTAGGACCTCAGACTATCAAGAATTCTGAAGTTCAATGGATCTATTTTCTTTTTATGATTTTTTTTTTTTTATATGGAGCATCTTTAAAGTCTTTATTGAATTTGTTACAATACTGTTTCTGTTTTTTGGCCATGAGGCATGTGGGATCTTAGCTCCTCAACCAGGGACTGAACCTGTACTCCTTGCTTTGGAAGGCAAAGTCTTAATCACTAGACTGCCAGGGAAGTCCCTGATGGACTGCTTATTTCTTCCATTAATGTCTCTGGGTGGAGAGTCTGTTTGAGTGCCCCCAAAGAGACCCCCTGTTACCCAGACAAGTGTTAAAACACCCTTTACTTGTGGCATCCAGAACAAGATGATGACTCATGCACAGAGTGGTATTAGAATTCCCTAAACCCGATGGTAAAAAAAAATACACAAAAATACTCAAAAACATCACTGAAAAACAAGAATGGTACCATACACAGATCAGGAAATTTTAGTTCAGGAAGTACAAGGGAGCAACTACAAAATGAAATAGCAATAGGAAGTCATAATTCAAAACATTTGAGAGATGGGAATGATTTCAGGGGATCCCTGAACTCAAACTCAGCCGTCCTTAGCCTGTGCAGGAGGGGCAGTCGCGGCAGCCAGAGCTAAATGGGCAGCTGGCAGCAGTGGCCTCCGTCTCGAGCTACAGCAGTGCCCGTCAGTCCCGAGCACGGTCACAGGGCAGCTACTGACACTTAGAGGCAAGAACCTCCCACACCCAGAGGACACGTGTGACTTTATCACAGGCAAGACTTCTGCCACAACATGTCAAAATAACTCATTTCAGAAACATCATCAAGAGGATATATGGTCTATTAAAAATGTTTATTAAAACTCCCTTTTCCTCTCATACTCTGAAGCTCCTCTCCTCTCCTATGATGTTTATCTCAAAAACTCCTCTTCCAGCTTCAGACTGAGCGTCATTCCTCCGTGAGGAACGCTCCCCCAAACCCGGCCTCACAACGACAACCTCTTTTCTGTTTGTCGCGGCAAACATGCAGAGGGGAGAAGAGAGGAAAGGATTACTTATTTTTGTTCTAACAGAAAGTTCAATCACTCCTTGATAAAGCAGGAACCCGAGGAACACAGAACTGGGTTTAGCAGGGCTTCACAAATACACAGATGAGCAACTATCCCAAACTGCTAAACATTTGTGGAAATCCAGTGTCCTGAACGAGAGGTTCCGAACTCAACAAACCTAAAACTTTGGAATATATAAATCTCCAGAAACAGTATAGGAAATTGGAAATTCAAATTGATTATTTGCCACCTAGATCCTGGTGTCTAAATATCCTCCTCCCTAAAAGGAAGCAAAGAGAAATAGCTAACTCAACGGCAGGGGCAAGGAAAACACCACATGAGCCTGGAACATCTTCATGTGCCCCAAAGTAGAAAGTGCTCAAAAACGACGGGTACATGTCAAAAGGACTCAGGCGCCACGTTGAGGAACTCACGGTAGCCAAGTTTGGGTCAATTTGAGCATCAAAACAAAAAATGACCTAACAGACTATAGCTTATTGAATTGAGAGTCCATACTGACAATAAAAACTACACAAAAACAGGAGATTTATTCCTTGTAGCAGAATGCCAATTAGTAAGTGTAACTGTAAAAACGGAATCAGAAAATCACCAGTCTGTAATCACTGGTTCATGCAGAAGTTATAAACGGATGTTAAAATGCAGTCTCAAAGTATCTCTCGTAACATGCTAAGTACAAAAGGAAAACAGGAACTTGACAGCTGGGAAACTAGGCGAGCAGCACGTTAAAAAGGGCTCATCAATGACACCGTCAGTCAAACACCGACGCCATGGCATCCCGGTGGGATGCCTGAGGACACAAACGTCACGTCCACAGAATCGCTGCCCTTTACTCTAGAAAATCCTGGTGTCTCAAGACACAGACGCTAGAGAACTATTTCAGATGAAGGAGCCAGGACATTTAAATGCAATGCAAGATCTTAGGCAGCCTCTGGACCAGGAAAATGTGCTCAAGGACTTCACTGGAACAATCAGCAAAACCTGAATAAGGTCTGCAGACTACGGTATTGCTGATGATCATTATGGTGTAAATGTTAACTTTCCTGATTTTGAAAACTGTACATAATTGGCTATGTAACAGAGTTATCTCTGAAGGATTCAGGGGTTAACAGGCATGAGCTCTGTAATTTACTCCAAGTAGTTCAGAAGAAAGTATGTGTATGTGGATGTCTGTACACAGACACTCCAAGATGAGCCTTTGCAATTCCTGTATACGTAAAGAATGGCAAAGCAGCCGTGACAAAATGTAAGTTTATATATCTGGATGAAGTGTAAATGGCAACTTTACCTTGCAAAGTTACTTTTGCCACTTCTCTTGAAGTTTGAAAATTTTTCAAAATACAAATAAAGTTGAAATAAAATTTGGTTGTTGAAATAAAAACACTCAGCTGGACAGCAAAGCAAAAGGCAGGATTAAACATATGAAAGAGATGTAAGAAATATGGAAGCAACATCCATGGGACCTATTATTTGTGCAAAGCAGTTCTAGAAACAGGAAAGTGAAAGGGGAGGGATAGCAGAGAAGGGAGGGAAGAAAAGCTTTTAAGGGAAGACTAACAGGACCCAATTAGTACTGAGAATCAGAATGAATATATCTAGACATGGCAAGTTTAAATTTCCAAACATTAAAAACAAAAACTGAATTGTGTTCCCTGAATCAAAGGGGTTAAGTTAAACCAAAAAGGACTGAATCAGACACGTATCAGACTTCTTACTGGCCACAGGGACGCTTGGGGACCATGCAGCAGAGTCTTGCGAGGTAGACTCTCTCCTCAACCACACTACTAGCCAAGTGTGAAGAGACAGTCAATTATTAATAATAGAAACTGCTTTTAAAGTGCTTGATTGCAATGCTTTCCCCTATAGTGTTGGTCCTTTTTTTTTGCCACAGCTTTTCCATTCTTTCCTTTAGTGGTTTTCAACACTTCCTTGGACTTTAGTTGCACAGGAGAGCAACAGAGAAAAATGGAGCAACAGCTGTGCTTCAACCTGATTCTAAAGTTGCTTTCAAAAAAGGCTTTCTCTACCATTAAAAAAAAAAAACAAAAAAAAAACAAAAAAAAAGAGGCCCAAGTTCTTTCTTCCTCTTGCTTAAAAATACTTTGAATGTAACAATTTCATATTGACTTTTAAAACAATGGTAACATTGCAGGCTCCCTGTATAAACTCTAGGTCATTAGTGAGGTGGGGGTAGGGGACACTGGGGCATCTGGGATCATTCTGAATTTCACTCTGAGCAAGTAACTGGACAACAACCAGGAAGGGAAAGTTCAGAGAAGTAGTAGGTAGGCCACACTTATTGCATCTAAAAAAGAGAATAACAATTCAGTAGCAATTCAAAAGGTAATTATGGATTAGCCTTTCAGCTCTAGTCTCTGCTTCTATTTGAAATATTGTTTTTCATGTACCTTTGTACTTGAACGAAGTTTTTGCTTCCTGATTCCCAGCTTCAGGGTGACCTGCCATCTGCTCCTACCATGAGCTCAGTGTTTAACTCCCCATGGCTGCAACAGTAACACTGCCATCAGGTGGCCTCTGCCTGTACTTCTGGCCAGTCACCTGCAGTGAACTGTGTCCACTTTGGCTGTCCTGCTCCAAGGGCTGAAGTCAGGCTTTTTTTTAGGAATATGCATCTAACTGAAGTATGAAGTGCCAGAAATGGTTCATGTATTAGCAACAGGCAGGTAAATATTTCTTCCAGAGAATGAAGACTTAATGAGTGAATTTGTGTCTGCTGAAAACTACCTGTAAGGATTAGGCTCTTCCAGAAGAACAGGGTCTAAAAACATTTGGCTGAGCGGGATCTAAGTTGAAGCATACAAGCTCGTAGTTGCACCATGTGGGATCTAGTTCCCTAACCAGGATCGAACCCAGGCCCCCTGTATTGGGGGCACAGCTGTGGCAACCGGACCAGCAGGGAAGTCCAAGTCAGCATTCCAGAGACGGAAAGGAAGCTGGCATGCTCTTGACAGGCCCCAGAAACCCCTGCTTCTTCTTTACCAAGCTGCACACCACGCTATTATTTAAAGAAACTGTCTTACATTGACACTAAATGAGGATAAGGACTCTATAATAGGGTATCTCCCCAGAGACAGAGAGAGAGAGAGAGAGAGAGAGAGAGAGAGAGAGAGAGAGAGAGAGAGAGAGAGAGAGAGAGAGAGAGAGAGAGGTGGGGGGCGACATCAATTAGTCCCAAATCTCTTATGAGGATTTAACATGTTCAAAGCCTCAGAAAAGGCATCACGAGGCACACTGACTGAATTTACACACAACTGAAAACAGCTCTGACAGGTGGTGAGACCAAGCGCAGGAGGGAAAATGATGTTGCTACAGAAGAGAAGAACACTCCCTTTACTTCCCTGAAGTTTCAGCTTTAAAAAAAGCATTTGCTGCAGCAGGAACACTAGGGTCAGATAAACGGAATCCACTACTCTTAAAAGAAGCTAGCTTCAGGCAAGAAATCAGGCACTCTACTAGCAGAAAGAGAAAAAACTTGCAAGAAAGTACCTGGCTAGGTAGTGAAATGCGCACTCTCACAGTGCTCTTGGGAGTGTAAATGAGAAACCTTTTTGGACAGCAAGGTAGCAGTATTTATCAAGAAACTGTTTTTTTTTTTTTCACCTCAAAGAACTTTTGAAAGTTCACATCCATTGTTTCCACTTTTAAGAGTGTAACCTAAGAAAATAAGTATATGAAGATTTCTATACAAGGATGTTCAAGACATTGATTATATTTTCTCAAAGAATGAAAATAACCCAAATATTCATCAGGGAATTATGAAAACAAATTGTTCCATCTACTTAGTGGAATGCTATGTAGTCAGTTTTTTAAAAGATTATATTTTCAATTCATATATAACAACACACTGTGACCTTAACACTGTAAACAATATGCAGCAGCAAAAAAGACTGAAAAGAAACATTCAAATGTAAGTAGCGGCACTATCTGGCAATAGGATTTTGAATGATTTCATTTGTTTCTTTCTTCTTTCCTAGGTTTTCTTAAATTTCTGTAATGTGTACATATTTTTAGAATTAGAAAAGAAATTTTAAGGAAAATAACCCTCAGCTATAATAGGCTTATAATTCATCTTCTAATTTATCTACACAAAGGAAAGAGTGTGTGGTCACTTACCTGCCTGTGGCCCATACTGGGTTTCTGGTGGATGAAATGTGCATCTCAGGGACATCAGCACGCACACTAACTTAGTTGTTATTTCATCAGACACGAACTTCTGACACACAAGATAGTCAAAGCAGAGTTTCACAAAACACATCACTAAAGTATACTAAAATAAGGTTATTTACTTAGAAATGATACATTGTATGTAATCTATATATAGAACAAAGCAATCAATGGTAAACTTAATAAGGCACCTTTTAAACCAGATGCTGTACAAAATACATTTAGTGTATTACATATCAAAGATGAATCTATATTTTTGGTGTTTTACAATTGCATAATAAAACTGCCTGTTTTTAACCCTTTTCAGTGTTTATGTACAACTTTCCTAATTAAGCTATAATGATACTTTCATTTTATACAATATATACTACACTTTAGTTTTTAAAATGGGCAAGGACAACAGTCACCAAATGGGCTTAAATAATTCCACTGAAAGCATAGTACAGAGCACAAGCTAAAATTACAATATATTTAATCCTTTGCAAAAGCAGTATTCACATACTTTCCTTATGGGACAATCATTACACGAAACTTCATGTGACGCTGCCCTAGATTTGATTTTTATGAATATGTCAGCGCTCTCTGCAATTTTCACTGGGACTCTCATAATAGCACTGAGGCAAGGAGATGAACTGCTACACTACTATTTTAACGTCTGACCCAAGCAAACAATAAATATCACCCCTTTTAAACAGTACAAGAGCTGCAACAATCTTTTTAAAAAATTAACTCGTATTTCTGCAGCCTACATTATCTTAGATATTTAGAAACATTTCAAAACATGAACATGAAACACAGGTAATTTAATTTATAAAATCTTGCCTGGAATAAATTATTCAAATTTGATCTTGGGCCAACTTAGAGATGCATGATTCTTTAAACTGAATTGCATTTTTTTCTAAACAAAAGCAAAGCATCTGGGGGAAAACAGATACCAAATATTTTTTTTATACAGTGAATAAATTAAAATCTGGCACATTCTAGGAAAACATCATTTCCAAAAACCTTAAGTCACTTTTTAAGGTCAAAAACATTCCTGAAATTGGAAAGGCAATTTAAAATGGTGATTGCAGTATCTTTTGTGAAAACAATTCCAGAGAAACCAGATTCAAATTTTATGCTTCAGAAACTTGTCCAATAAGAAACACAGGGAAAGCTTAGAATAGACACACTGAAGTCAATCCTAGTATGCCTTTGATTCTAGAGATATTTACCAGCAGAAAGAGAATTCATAAGGAGACTTTTCTTTGAGGGAAGATTAAGTTTTGTTATATTCAGGTTGCTTTGGTTTTTTGTTTTTATGCTTTACTTAAAGGGATGAGAGGACAAAAGCTACAGATTTTTAAGATGCTAAGTTGTAAGCAGGACCAAATAATGACTTTAAGGGTTTTACAAGTTATCTATGGTGCTATGAAATACTTCCTCTTTTACTCTTTAAATATGAAGTCAGAACCTTAAGAAGAGTAAAAGGAGAGAAAAAATAGGTTTCATGCAGCTTTTTTTAGACTTTAGAATTTCAAATATGACATCATTTGCTCTTTAAGGACCATTAATATTAAAAAACATCTTTTGTTAGAAAATATTTTTATTGAACAAGTTTCTACAGTTAGTCCTTGATATCATTTTTAATAGATCAATTTAATTAAAAAATTATAATGGTCATATAGTACCTGGAATTTTTGCTTCCACATAATATTTTAACATTTCTAAGAATAGTTCACCTTTCTTTACATTTTCCTTTATTAGGATGACAAATTATTTTCAAGATTTATAGTTACCAAATAAAAAATAAACCAAGGTTAACTCTAACTAGATCAGAGCTCATAATTATTCTTAAATTACATGGCAAGTTAGATTAAAACACCTATATTTCTCAGTATAGTGATGGGGAAAACATTCTCAAACAGCAAGTTATTGGGTAATTTACTTATCTTGATGAACACTCCAAACTTTAGTTATGTTAGATGCAAACTATTAAACTTGGTCAAAACTGTTAAAGCAAATTTCAAATTTGTGAAATTTGACCAATATATAGTTTCATCCTTAAATGTCAATCCCATTTTTGGTAATGGACAGATACGGGCTCTGATTCCTCCACTTTGAAGTTTTTTTTTCACTATGTTGTTATAATAATCACATTTATTTTATGCTGTATTCAAGAAAATTCTCACTTTATGCATCCATGAGTTGTTTGTTCAGAGTAAGACAGTCATATTTAAAAAGCATTACAGACATATAATAAGTAGATCAGAGTTACTCCTTGGGTAAACAAGGCATCCATGAAATATGTATTATATTCAAATATGTTACTGAATAACAGCTGTATGGTATAGATATAGGTACTGACTAGATATTGAACTTTTTGCCTGACTCTTCAATGTCTTCACAAACTTATGAAACCAAAATCATAAAACTAAAAATTTTAAATGATTTAAGTGTCTAAAATAGTTGATGATACATGTGTATTAACTCTTGAGATAAAATTTCTAATTTGAAGATCCCTTCATAAACAGAACTGAGAATGATGGCATCTTAATGAAAGTCTATGCCTGACGTTAAACAAAGCCCTAGATGTGATACACTGTTTTGAATTAATTGTGGAGATTTTACATGTAGTTTCTACTTTATATATTTTTCTGATGGTCTTTTAATTTTTTTCCCTTAAGGATGGGATATGAGGTACGCATGAGCTGGTTTCTACAGTATGAATGTATGTACATGTATAAAATGTGGTTGTAAAGGAGCAGGTGTTTTGCAAGTAAAGCATATTACACACGAAATATAAATAACTTCCCTTTTAAAAGTTACTGAGAATAAAGAATACAGAATATGGTTATAGGCACTTACATTGCTATCATACTCATTAATCAGTATTCACTTCAATAAGAAGTGTTTTCTTTAGAAGGTTCATGGCATTGGAAGTTCCAACTTTGGAAGGATGCTTTTCATGACAATAATAACAATTAACAAAAAACAATTTTGTGGTGGGAGGAAAACAGTCCAAATTTACATACACTTTTAATTCCTTTTGGCCTTTATATTAACTTTAATGTTAAAAAATAAAGTTGGTGGAGAAGCTAGCTCACTTGCAAGGTAAATGGCTTTTATGTGATTGGCAAATCTCGGTCAGATAACGCATTTTTAAAGCACAAAACCAACAGCCACCAATATCTTCCTGTGCATTCACAAATTATCTTCTAATTCAAATGGCAGCAGAGGAACTCTGGTATGCACGTATGTACACAGACACACACACACACCACCAAGGCATGGCAAACTGTCATCAGCTAAGCAGTACTGTATCCCAAACAGAGCATAATCCATAGGCTGTTTACAAAGGTAGAATACAAATAGATTAAATTTTTTTCAGGTAGAAGGCAAACGTGTATATTTCTCCATCTCTGCTGAATTCATTTATCTTCTCAAGGCTTTCACAGAAAGCACCATTTTATGAACAGGTAATTCAGTACCCAGAGTTTGACTGGAGACTTATTAATTGGGATTGAAGTCTTGATGCAGTTCATAAAAATCCAATAAAAAAAAAAGGCATCAAAAACCACATTTAAAATAAAGTTGTCCATATATAAAGAATGAAGTGTTTAGAAGTTCCCAGCTTGTATTCTACAGAGTACTGAAAGATTAGCAGCCTGTGAAGGTGTAGTGAGGAAAGAGTCTGAGAACCAAGTTACTATCCTCATTCTATTCTAATTCCACCCATTCCTTGGGTGAAAACAGTTCTTGCAGTCTAGAATTTCTCCTCATGACCTTTTATCTGTCAAATCTTTACATCTTGGGATTCAACCATCTTGGCAAGTGTCTTCTTGATTCTCAGAGCTGTAAGTCTGGAGGCTGGATTGTGAGCCCAGCATTCTGACATTAGCTTCAAAACTGCTCGTAGACACTGAAAAGTAAAGAGAATGTCATGAGCGGGTAAGGGTCTTTGGCAACACTCAGCAATCACTTCCTGAGAGGACTGACTCCCACTTACTTCATCACTGTTCCATCGATTAGACACAATTGGCCGCAAACGTTTAACGCACACCACCTCACGCATATCCTCGTATGATGGGTCATTGGGTACCATGTTGTAATACGGCAACTGGTACTCTTCGACTATTCCTGTAGTGAGCGAGAAAACAGTGGGCACAAAAACAGTGGCTGGAAAAAATACATCAGTCTGTTCAGCACTTCTTACTGAACTAAGGAACTAAAATTGATTCCCCCATAAAGAAGAAGAGATTACTGAGCAGATGATTCATGTCTAATAGTAAATGTGTGTTCTACTCTTCTTTTTAAATATGATTATTTTCTATATCCCTACCATAGTTGTCCATATTGAACATGCCAATATCCCTTAAAACAAGCAAAGTGAACCATTCAACCTAAATTTTTAGTCTTTTTATGTATACAGTTGCTTCTACTAATAAAAGAGTAGAGCCTTTTTTCTGCAGTAGAAAGACAACGCATCTGTAGGAATGAGTTGGCAAGGCAGACTGGAAATTGCTGTCTGTATGAGAGGCCTGCCTGAAAGCCTGGCACTGAGCTGGTATCTGGGGACTTGCCTGCTAAACAGCTCTCTCTATTCACAGAAATGAAAAGGGTGGCCTTTGTAACTAGACTATTTGTGCAAACAATATAATTTATGCTGACCACCTGCTTTCTTTCTAGAAGTTTGGAATTTTGATACATGCCAGGCAGAGGATGCCCATGTGACCAGCCTCCAAAAAAATCTCTGGGTACTAAACCTCTAATGAACTTCCCTAGATGACAATATTTCACATTTTTACAATTCACTGCTAGGGGAATTAAGCACATCCTGAGTGACTCCACTGGGACAGGACTTCCGGAATCTTGTGTCTGACTTCCTCTGAACTTTCGCCCCATGGGCCTTTTCTTGTCCCTTTGCTGATTTTGATGTGTGTCCTTTCAGTGTAACAAATCTTTGCTATGAAGACAACTATACACTGAGTCCTGGGAGTCCCAATGCAGTGACAGAGCCAGTGAGTGATCTTGGAGCTCCCTGACCCAGATGACACCTAAATCATGCCACTGGAGCTGTTATGTTTTGAATGACGAGTACACAGACACAACCAGAAACACGCTGCCCACACTCCTACCTCCTGTGACACAACGGCGAGCCATTTCCCAAACGATCAAGCCAAAGCTGTAGATGTCAGCCATTATGTAGGGCTGGAAATGGCTTTTATTCAGGCTTTCGTCCAGCACTTCTGGAGCCATGTAGCGCTTGGTGCCCACCCTAGTATTCAGGGGCACATCAACTTCATTTGTGTCGCTGAAACAGAAGACAGAAAACGTCCAGGTTGAGGGGAAAGAAGAAAACCGTTTCTCCTCTATTTTCACTGCATTGTGTAACAGGCAGAATTTCTCTCTCTCTCTCTCTCTCTCTCTCTCTCTCTCTATGTGTATGTGTGTGTGTGTTTGTATACACAACTAAATAAAATGAAAATCTATCTAATAAGTCTACATTTCCTGATCAGTAATCCTTGGGGCTAGGTGTATTTTGAAATTTGACATCTTTCAGATTTTAAAAAAGTATTACATATTATATCCTTTAAATATATGCTGTGTATTGTATAACACCTCCAGCAGGGTCTGGAGCAGTCCTGAATCAAAATCATTACTAAGTCCACAGCAAAAAACTAAGTATGACTATTCACAGTTAACTGAATAAATAAAGACAGTAAATACCTCAAACCAGTTCAGGTCAAGTTTTGTCAGCAAGTAAGTTCTGTGTCTCTCTAAGAAAGAGAACAGTGCTGAACATAAAATGTGGTAGATGATTATGTCCTAGGGTGAGTAAATGTGAAAAGTGAGAGGCATCATTTGTTTTCTTCATTCTCACGTGATCCTTTGTGATTTGGGATTACATTTTTTTCTTTATGGGTCCAACCAACTCAGTTCTATTGTGAGTCATGTTTACATAATCATACTGCAATATTAATCTTTTTTTAAAATTAATTTTGGGAGTATATTTTAGAGTTTGAAGACATGAATGACCTTTTTTTTTAGGTTCCCAGATCTGTTAAGATTCTGGAAACTATTTTGAAATGGAGATCAATATAATGTACTTTATATTTTCTTAAATGGCATCTGATGAATACTTGAGCCAATAAAAATTCCCCTGATAGAAAAAAACAACAGGATAGAAAACTGTGATAATGACAGAAGAAGATTAAATTTTTTGATGTTTGTTTTATTATGTACTTTAATTTTATGGCCTGAAATGAATTTTGAAATGTAAAATGGCTGCTGTACTCTAGAGTTATACCATTAAAACAATTTCAATGGTTTCCTAAAAATGTGATATTCTCATCGTTTAAAAATACTGACAATATCAAGTGGTGATGAAGCCATGGCATACAACTCTTGTTCACGGGCGTGCACACTGACGCACACTTTCTAGGGGACAGCCTGTTAATGCAGCTTAACACATACATACTCTCTGCCTAGCCCCTTCTCCAGAAATCCACTATGAGGAAATACTTGTACAAGTACTCTGGAATATTATATATGGATAAAATACAGTATTCATTGAAGCACTTTTTAAATAATAGACCCTGGAGGCAACTTTAATGTCATCAGTTGGGTCATAGATGGGATAAATTATAGAAATCTATAAAATGGAAAACTTTGCATACTGCTGCTAAAAAGAGTAAAGATCTATATAAACTGAAGTAGACGTCGAAGACAATGGGAAGTAGGAAATCAAGAATTATGTAGAGTAAGATGTAATTTTTGTAAAAAACAAAAACCACAATGAGAACAAAACACTAAGACAAACCTCCTCCCAAATCCTAACTTATAATTTACATCAGCACAAATACATGTTCGGAGGGCCTCCCGGTGGCTCAGACGGTGAAGAATTTGCCTGCAATGCGGGAGACCCAGGTTCAATCCCTGGGTTGGGAAGATCCCCTGGAGCCACTCCTGTATTCTTATCTGGAAAACTTCATGGACAGAGGAGCCTGGCGGGCTATAGCCCACGGACTCGCAAATAGCTGGATACGACTGAGTGACTAGCACTTTCACTTTACTTTTCTTCACATGTTTGGAGTCCCACTGTCCTGAATACAAATACAAACAGGTAAATATCTTTAGGAAATTAAAATAATTCCAAACACCAGGCAAAGAACCACTCACCTGTTGAACTTAACAGCAAGGCCCAGGTCAGCAATACAGCAACTCCCATTTTTCTTGATGAGGATGTTTTTGCTCTTTAGGTCTCGATGAGCGATTGCAGGCTTCCCTTGAGTGCCGTAGATTTCTGTGTGGAGATGGCACAGACCGCAGGCAGCCGAATAGGCCAGCTTGAGCAGGGCTCTGGTGTCCAGCGTCGCACACTTCAGGAAGTCATAGAGGGATCCGTTTTCATGATAGTCAGTAATCAAATAGAGCTGAGTCCAGGAACCTGTGCCTTTAATGTCTGCTGCTATAAAGCCTGTTCAATTGATGAGTTCAAAAGGTCAGTTATCAGAGGGGGCGAGGAAGAAGAAAAGATGCTCGCTCAGGATACTGAGAATAACTTGGGTATCATCTATAGACAATGTAAATTTAACTTAGCTAACAATGTCTCTTGAGTGTATTACTCAAATTTTTATCTGTCATTTACACATGTCTATAATTTTGTAATTAATTTAAATAATCTTAATCATAAAAATGATAACATGACTAAGAAAAAGATCACATATATAACAACCTGAGGGAATGTTGTTAATCTACATGACTCCCTAAGCACCAAGAACTATGAAAAAGGAATGCGGAAAGGGCTCTCCATTTCACACTGAAAAGTGCACTCATCAAGAAGTTCAGTTCAGTTCAGTTCAGTCACTCAGTCGTGTCCGACTCTTTGCCACCCCAGGGACTGCAGCCCTCCGGGTTCCCCTGTCCATTGCCAACTCCCGGAGCTTGCTCAAACTCATGTCCATCAAGTCAGTGATGCCATCCAACCATCTCATCCTCTGTCGTCCCCTTCTCCTCCGCCTTCCATCTTTCCCAGCATCAGGGTCTTTTCCAATGAGTCCGTTCTTCACATCAGGTAGCTAAAGTATTGGTGAAGTTAACTATGCTCTATGCTAGTAGGCCTCTCCCCTCACCCTCTTTTACACAATAGCAAAATAGCCCGGGTATGATTTGATCAGCACGGTGCATAAACTCATCCACGTTCCCTGGCTTTCTTTCCAGCTACAATTTCCCTGCCTTTTACTTTAAAGAGTTAAAAATTAAGTTGACTATATTTAACTATAAGAGCTATAAGAACTATAACAGTTCAATCCCAACCAAGCTAACGCCCACTTGCCCATCAACGCCTCATCACATCTGCCTTTTCAGCCTGGTTTACTGACTAGCAAGTTCACGATGCTGGCTTTCTTTCCTTCTCCTCTTTTCCGCCCTCTCTTCAGAAGGTCAGAGAGCGCTGAGCTGAATAATAGCCCTCCTCCCGCAACCAATTCATGTCCACCAGGTCTCTATAAACGTGACCTTACTTGGAGACAGGTCTTTACAGACACAGTCAAGTTCAGGTGATTACAGTGGGTGCCTACTCAGTGACTAGCATCCTCATAAGAAGAGGGAAGTGCGCACACAGACTCAACGGGCGAAAGGTCATGTGCCAACAAAGACAGATTCTGGAGTGTGAAATGCTGTAAATAGTCAGCCGGTAATCACTAGGATCTGGAAGAGGCAGGAAGAGTCCTCCCCTAAAGCCTTCAGAGAGCCCGGACCTGCCAACACCTTGATTTTAAATGTCTGGCCTCCAGAACTCTGGAGAGGATTAAGTTTCTATTGTTTTAAGCCAAACAGTTTGTGGTAATCTGCAAGGGGCAGTTCCAGGAAACTGATGCAATTAGTGAAGGGAACTATCAGCAACATGCTATGCACTCTCTAAAGGAAGGGGCGAGGAAACAGCAGCCGAAAAGAAAGCCAGGGAAGGTGATGAGCTTACGTGCCACACTGATCAAATCATACCCAGGTTATTTTGGTACTGTGTAAATGCGGGTGAGAGGAGAGACCTGCTCACACAGAACATACATGAGGCTGTATCTTACAGAGGTGGGGGTAATTTCATTTACAGGAGGCAAAGGCACGCACAGTTAAAGTTACCTAAAAATTGTTTAAATTACCTTTCAGAGACTTTTTTTTGGTTACGATACGAATAAGTCCAATAAACTACATTATTTCCAATTCACAACTCACTGCTGTTTCTCTTCAGCTGGGTAATAAATTTGGACACACCTAGTTTAATTGAGCTTCACAGACACTGTGTTTTTTTTTTTCAAACAAATTGATGGTCTCTGGCAACTCCTACCACAAGTCTTACAGAAGCTGCTTTTCAAAAGTATTTGCTCACTTCATGTGTCACATTTTGGTAATTCTCAAAACACTTCAAACTTTTTCATTATTATTCTACTTATTACGGTGATCTATGATCAGTGATGTTTGATGTTACTATTGTAGTTGTTTTGGCATTTTTTAGCAGTTAAGTATTTTTACACTAAGGTACATACATTGTTTATTAAACAATGCTACTGTACATTTAGACTACAGTATGGTATAAACAACTTTTAAATGTACTTGGAAACCAAAATATTTGTGTCATTTGCTTTATTGCTATATCTGATTTATTGCAGTGATTTGGAACCCAACCCCAAAATATCTCTGAGGTATGTGTAGAGATCGGCTGGCTGCATTCAGGACTGGGTTGTATTTGAAGTATGTATTCCACTAGGTTTCCTTTAGCCAAATGCACACAGCTGAGCTCACATATGTTTTCAAGCCCTAGGCTTCCACCAGCACCCCATTAACCTTGTAGAACACGGAACTGAAATCAAATGTGTACTCACCGAGTATGTTTTCATGGCGCATCAGCACAGTTTGATAGATTTCTGTTTCTCGAAACCAGCTAGCTTCTTCAGTGGTAAAAAACACTTTGACTGCCACTTTCTCACCACGCCATTTACCCATCCACACTTCTCCATATCGGCCTTTACCAACTTGCCGAACCATCTGAATCTGTTTGGCAATAGTTCGCTGAACCTTCATAGGAAAAAGTAAAATGAGAAGTATCAAGATTGAGAAAGTGGTTTAATAGGCCAACCTATCAAAAAAGATGGTATACACAACCAACCAAGTCCAATATTAATGTTTATATAGTTGGCCTCTGTGTCCGTTCTGCATCCTTGGATATGGAAGGCTGGCTGCAAGGGACCTGAGCATCTGTACGCTTTCATATCTTCAGGGGATCCTGGAACCAATCCCTCAGGAAAATCCCGAGGGAAGACTGTACTGTACTCAGAAGGAGATGAAACAATGTACAGTATATTCTAAAATCACAGAATAACATCTGCGAGTGTCACAGACTGTCTGCAAAGATGGGTCACATAATCCCCCTTCTAGCCCACACAGCCTGGGGTAGTCTCCTCGCCCAGACTCTGGGCTTGGATACATGACTTGCTTTGGGCAAAAGAACAACCGCGGAAGTATTAATAGAACACGTGAAAAGACTCTGTGCATTGGGATTTGCCCTTTCTTGCCATTTTAGGGCACTCTGTAACCAAAATGAGCAAAACCATACCAACCATTGGCCATGTACATCAACTTTACCATTTGGGTCTAGCTGAATAAATTCAGAAAAAGAACTGCCAAGAATACCCACAGAATCATGAAAAATAATAAATGTTAGTTGTTTCAAGTCACTGATGTTTGGGGTGGTTTATCATGTCACAAAATCCAAAATGACAGTTAAAATGTTCAACTCCATCTGCATGTAAGATCCCACATGACCTGGCCCTCGCTTAACTCTTCTGCCTGAGCTTTCACTCTAATCCCCCATCCGCACCCCTCTTCTTCACCTTGGTTCAATTTTTACAATTCGGTCAAGCTCATTCCTCTCAGTCTTTCTGTATGTGTACTTTCCTTAAGAGTATTATTTCTCTCTCAAAAACTTTCATAGCACATATATATTTCTCAGTTGCTGCACTTACCACAATTTTAACTATTTGTATATATATTTGTTTGAATTTCATCCCCCACGACTCACAGAACACAGATATGTATACAGGACAATGACTTTAGTACAATATTGCTTTCATCAGTATTTGTTGGATGAAAGATGCACACAAACTGCTACCTTTCATTTTCAGAAACAGGCATCAGCCAATCTAAACTAATAAAATGTCACTGACGCTAAGGGCCAGGCTGGAAACACAGTTAAACTGGGCTAGATCTCCAAGTATCTAAACCGACTTACTTTATGTATCACTATTACAAGGTCCTTTTGTGATTTCTTTTTAGAAAGTCAGAATTTTTGAGGTCTAATTTATTTATGATAAAATTCACTCTTTTTGAAAACGTGTTTTGACAAATGTGCAGTCATGTGACCACAACCAGACGCCACAATTAAGATGTGGACTATTCCTATAACTCAAACAAGCTTCACCGCTTTAAAGTCAATTCCCTCCCCACCGACCTGCAGTCTCTGGCATCACTGATCTCTTTTCTGCCCCTACAGTTCTGAATACGACATAAACGGAAACACACAGTAAGGAGCCTCTGTGTCCAGCTTCTTTCATTCGGCATAAAATACTCTGAAATGTGCTTCGCTGCGGTTACACGTATCAGCAGTCTGTTCCTTTGACTGACAAGCAGTAGTCCACGCTAAGAATGTACCAATTTATTCATTTACCACCTGCTGGATTTTGGGGTTGTTTACAATTTTTTTTAATTGAGAATATCTACTTGTTTATTTATCAGGCCACATGGCATGTGGAATGTTCCCTGACCCGGGACCGAATCCGTGCCTCTCCCCAACGCCTGCCTTCCTGGCGGTGGAAGCAAGGGGTCTCAACCACTGGACGGCCAGGGAAGTCCCCAGGCTGTTTACAACTTACTAGAAATAAAGCTGCTGTGAACTTTCACAGTCTTCTTCTGGAACATGTCTGCATATCTTTTCTTTTTTAAATTTATTTGTTTGGCTGTGTTGTGTCTTAGCTGTGGCAGGCAGGATCCTGACTGCTGTGCACAGGCTCAGTGGTTGCAGCTCGTGAGCTTAGCTGCCCCTCAGCATACGGGATCTCAGATAGCCAACCAGGGATTGAACCCATGTCCCCTGCATTGCAAGGCAGATTCTCAGCTACTGGAGCACCAGGGAAGTCCCTGCGTATCTTTTCTATAAACATTTAGCAGAGGGACTGCTTCATTGTATTAAAAGTCAACTATCAACCTGTTTCCCAAAGTAGCTGTATTTTACCTATCAATCAGCATTGCATGAGATTTCCAGGCGATCTATCTTCTTTTCCACACTTAATGCTCTCAGTTTTCATCAAACTAGTAAATGTGCAGTAGTATCTCACTGTGTTTAATCTGCATTTCCCTGATGACGCTGACCATCTTTTCATGTGCCGTTCATATCTGCCATCCTTATATTTTCTTTGGGCAAGCGACTGTTCAAATCTTTTGCCCACTTAAAAGACTGGGTTTTTTGACTCATTACTGAGTTGTAAAAATTCTTCATATATTCTGCAATACAAATTCTTTACCGAAACTCTTCTGCCAGTTTGTGACTTTATTTTTTCATCTTCTTAATAGTATCTTCTGAATAGGAAAAGTTTTAAATTTTAAGAAAGACCAATTTATCATTTTTTAAAATGACTTTTCCTTTTGTGTCCTAAGAAATCTTCACTCAAAGTTATAATAATTTCCTAAAACACTTTCTTTTAAAGGTTTTGTACTTTTATATTTAGGTCTATGATCCATTTCAAGGTGATTCTGTATTGCATATGGAGTGAGGTAAGGGTCAAGATTCACGTCTTGGCAAATGGATACCCAAGTTTTCCTGCGCCATTTGCTGAATAGACACTCTTCCTCACTGAATTACTGTGGCATCCAAATCAATTGACCACATATGTGTACGTTCATTTTCAGACTCTATTCTGTCCCACTGACATACACATTTATCCCGATGCCAGGATTAAACACTGTTGACTACTGTAGTTCCACAATGAGCCCAGAAATCAGGTAGTGAATCCTCTTTACTCTTTTTCAAAACTGTTTTGGCTCTTCTAGGTCCTCTGCATTTCCAAATAGTCTTTAGAATAAACTCATCAATTCCTATAAAAGTTTGCTCTGATTCTGATTTGAATTGAAACGGTAAATCAATTTTAGGCTAACTGAAATCTCTAATATTGAGTCTTCTGAAACAAAAACAGGATATATATCCATCTCCTTCCGAATGGTTTTGTTAAACTCTTTTGGCGAGGTTTTCTAATTATAAGTGTACAGGTCATACATAAATGCTGTCACGCATATTCCAAATATTTCAAGTTTTTAATGCTATTTAAAATGATACTGCTTTTAAATCCCTGTTTGTCGACAGTGTATATAAATTCAACGCTTTTTGTACAAAGACCTTGTTATGCAATCTTGATAAACTCACTTATTGGTTGCTGTCATTTCACATTATCATTCTTAACACTTTCTATGTAGACAATCATGCTGTTCACATATGAAGACAGTTTTACTTTTACTTTTCCAATTTAATGACAGAATTACCTAATTCAATGAATTTTAAAATGAGACATCAATGACTTAAACACATCCAAGTAAACAAAGCATTTAAAATCTGAGTATCTAGTGTTTATTCTAAGTATCCCCTTCATCCTTAAGTCTAAATCTTTCTATACATATAACTCCCTGAGAATTACCTACATCTCCCTTTAACGTTATTTTTATGAACTGTATTTCCATAACATAGTTTCGTACTGAAGTATAAGAAGTATAGTTCTTCTTATGAAGATGATCTGTGGGAGTAACTTCTCTTTGATTTCAGAATCTGAAATAGTTATATTTCTCCCAATCGATCATTTAACCTTAGAGAGGCAAAGAATTTTATACCTGATTCCTCAAGATGGCTGTTAAAAATGCGTGAGCTGATGCTAACACTTACACAGCACTTCATGACCACACTTTCTCTCTTGACCTTGCTTGCGGCTCTGCCTTACCTGCCTATCTTTTCTTATTTCATATTTCTTATTTAAACTGATTTAATCTTCTAGCCATCTCCCTTGTGACTCAGCTGGTAAAGAATTTGCCTGTAATGCGGGAGAGCTGGGTTCGATCCCTGGGTTGGGAAGATCCCCCGGAGAGAGGAAAGGCTACCCACCCCAGTATTCTGGCCTGGAGAATTCCATGGACTCTGTAGTCCATGGGGTCACAAAGAGTCGGACACAACTGAGCGACTTTCACCCCACCATATGACAATACATTCTGCATCAGTACACCGTTCATGCTCACATGACATTCCAGCTTACCAATAAGGGTAGTCCAGATCCACTACCAGAACTCTGTGACTGGTCAATAAGGTCTTTTAATGATTCTCCAACTGGAATAAATGCTTCATCTTGTTCCAGATCACGATTGTAACGGCGTCTGCTTGAGATGCTCTTGCAATAATGTCTTTTATTTTAAAAGAGCAGAAGATAACTATATTAAAATTCTAAAACAATAAAATTCTAAGGTAAGAAAAATCTCGAGACTGTTGACATTATCATCATTCCTTCATCACATGGGTTCATAACCAAATTAGTCTTATCATAGAATAATATATTCTCTGTTAAAATAATGTCCAAAGATGGAGTTTCTGAAATAGAGAGCTATTTACTACCTTAAAATGGAAAGATGTCCATGGTACGTTGGCAAGTGAAAAAAACCGATTAAAAACCAGCATGTAAAGTCTCACCCTCACTATAAACAGTTTAGAATTATATGCATCTATACTTCTCTGAAAGGATCAGAAAGGATATATAGCAGTTGTAAATAATAGTTATTGCTGGGGATGTAAGAATATCCATTCTTTGCTTTACATATGTTTTTTCATTTGAATTCATAAACGTAGTTTTACATCATAATGAACAATAAATATACTACCATTTTTAAAAAGGGAAAAGGAGTTTACGGAAGAGAAGTCAAACAAGTTCATTCTGATATTTTTAAAGGTTTTTGAAAAAAACTTTAAATTATGAGATGTTTCAAACATTTAAACAGTAGAGATTAATTTAATTAGCACCCATGTGTAAACCATTTAAATTTAATAAATATTAAGCTATAATTTTTTGATATATTTTAAATAAACATTAAAATATTTGAAATTTCCCTCATAATTTCATTTTCTTCTTTTAATCCTAAGAGACAAACACTGTCTTGAAGGTGGCTATAGCCTTCCTATTTATGTATTTATACCTTTACCATAAAAAGTATATATTCACACACAAATTTTTTTCTCTGGATACTAATTTCTATAAATGGCATATGTTGTATTAATATTTTACATCTTGTATAAGAAATTTCTTATGTATTACCTATTTATCCATGTTGATACATGTTAAAAAAAAAAACAGCTCATTTCTATTGATGTTCAGTGTGTCAGGCACTGTTCTGTGACTTACTTCAACTTTATTAAACTCCTAAGAGATAAGTTGTAGTGTTTCCTTTTTACAAAAGAGGAAACCATAGGCCCAGGGCTCACCATTTGCCCCAAGTCAGACAGCTGACTAATTATTCTCCAATGCTGAGGCAAGACCCTTCTGAGTGCTATAAACAGAGCCCCGTGAATTGTGAGGTTTTCAGGTCACATAGCTGGTGGGAAGAGACACTGTTCACGGCCTTGTGTGAGCACTGAATATCGATCCTTTGACCTTTTCAGGCAGTCTTTCTCAGCCTTGGGGGTTTGCTCACTTGAAATCACTGACTAAGATCAGCTGAATATTCTATGGGGCCATTCTGAAGACGTCCACAGAGTTCTTCCTCTATGAAAACTCTCTCCTTTCCAGCACTCTGCACCTATGAACCATAGCTGCTGCTCTCTCCTCAGACTCTCAGCTGTATCTCCTCGACTCAGAGTGCCTGCTGGGTTCTGCGTGAGTCATTCCTGTGTCCCGCAGTCAGGAACTCTTCTCAGGGAGTAAGCTGGGCAATAGCAAGACTCACCTCATCTGCTTCCTGTTTCTCAGGGGTCAGTGTCCTTCACGGCCTGACCGGCAGCTCTTAATACGTGAATGGGGCTTACTGATTACAGGTTTCACTCTGATAATCTGCTGGGGCCATTTCACTGGGCTTACTGGAGGCAGAATATTTAGGTCTTTTTTTCTTGGGCCAGATGGTTGTTCCCTAAGAATAATCTTCTTATACATTATCTAGAGGGAACAAGCTTGGCTAGCACGGTTCTGGACGGCTGAGGGGCCCACAAATTAGTATGTAAATATTCACTTTACCTCCTTATTTTCACTATACCATTTATCTCACCCTCAGTAACGGGACACCATAGATGGGAACATTTTTGCTCTTTCCCCGAGACAACACTTCTAGCCTTTTGCTCAGGATCAAAGTCACATGATCATTCAGAATAAGAACAGGGATCTCAACATCAGTGGTTATCTGGCAACCAAAATGGCCCACAAAATTTCTCACCTCCTGGTACACCTGTCCTTGTTTAATTCCCTTCCAGAAAGCACCAGGGCTGACCTGGGTGACCAGTAAGATATGGATGGCAGAAGAGATGGTGTGACTTCTGAGTCTAGATCACATACAGCGCCCATCTTTCACCTTGGTCTCTGGACCATTCACTCTGCACGGGAAGCCAGGCTTCCTGCTGTGAGTAAGCTCATGCAGGCCGCTCCGTAGAGAGGTTCATATCGGAGGGACTAAGATCTCCCTGGAAGTGAGCCCTGGAAGTGAGCTGCCTTGGAAGAGGATCTACCAGTTCCAGCCAAGCTTCCAGGTGAGTCCAGCATCTGCTGACATCTTCCTGAAGGTCACGAAAGATCCCGAGCTGCCCAGGCAGGTCACTCCTGAAGTCCTGACCCACAGAAATGGTGAGCGGTAATAGCCACTGTTTCAGATCACTAAATCTGGGAGTGATTTCTTAACACAGGATTGCACAACCAACACAGCACCTGACCTTCTAAAAACAGACTTTCAGGCCACCCTCTCAGTTTCCCTGCCACCCTCGGCTTAACTTCCAGAGGTGGCTAGTACTGCCAATTCGTGAACTTCTTGGGGGAATTTTGTAGTACAAATCGGTTGCTGTTTGTCTTTCTCAATTTCTAGCCTGGGATTCAGATTTTCTAGGTCTATACTCATCCATAAGTTTCCCAGATTCCACAGCTTTTTGCTGTCATCTTGTCTCCCTGTTCTGGCTGAACAAAACATTTTAAAACTCTTTATTGCCATTTTAGTGGAAGCAACAAAAGTAGAAAAGGATGCTCTATCTAAAAGACCTACTATCAAACATGTGAATCTCTGCCAGTATAACAGGTAAAAAATAAAACCTCAGTATGATTTTAACATATTTTTCATATTTTGAGTATTCTTGAGTCATCTTTTTCTTTTAAGAGCCATATGTATTTCTATTTAAACAAACCATAAGTTCATTTTTTGGTAATTACTGAATTGATTTTTTTTATTTTCGATTTATAGAAGCTCTTTATATTTAAGAAATTAGCTCTTTGTAATATAAGCAGGGGATATTTTTCACTGTTAGACTGTCTTCTGACTATTTATAGTGGTTTCTACCACATAGTAAAGTTTTATTTTTATGTAGTTGACACCATCAATCTTTCCTTTTTTAATTTTAAGGTGTTTTGTGGTTTTTTTTGGCTAGTAAGTTTTGTGTCAGATTCAGATTATTTTTAAAAACTATTCCAAGGTTTGTTCTAGTATTTAAGCATTTCACTTTATATATGTAAATATATATGTATATATACATGAATTATATATCTACATGGCTAAATCTGGCTAAAACTTATTTCAATGTACAAAACTGACTCAGCTTCATTTTTCTCCATTTTTCTCAGCTGCTGCTGAGTCACTTCAGTCGTGTCCGACTCTGTGCGACCCCATAGATGGCAGCCCACCAGGCTCCCCCATCCCTGGGATTCTCCAGGCAAGAGTACTGGAGAGGGGTGCCATTGCTATCTACTCCCAAATCCATTTACTGAATAAGCCAACTTTTCCTCAGTAATCTGAAAAGTTACCTTTATCACATACTAACTTCTACTTACAGGTCTAGTAACCAGTTCCACTGATCTCTCGGTTTATTCATCTATCAGTCAGATAATGTTTTACTATGACGTCTATGCCCTCCTCTAATCACTTTTCCCTTCTGGCAACTGTCTTCTGAAATCATGACTAAATGCAAATAACTCTGAACCACCAAATAACTAAAGAATGGTAATATATAAAATTGATTTCCTGGGATAGGTTTTAAACATTCAGATATAAGAAAGTTCAGTATTCTATAAATAAGGAAATCGTAAGTATTCATGAACATAACAAGAAGTACAGTGTTGTATCCAATTAACTGACTGATAGCTCTGTTCACTCAAGAAAATTATAACACCATTAATTAAAGGAAATATAACCAGAGAATACAAATTCATGGTTTCTAAAATACACTCAGTGTCAATGGTTTCTGCCTACTGGCCTTAAGAGCAACTGTTTATATCTACTATTCAACAAAATACTTTGCATCAAAATAATTATCTTACTTGTAACAAAAGCAGCTGGAGAAAATGATCATAGCAATTATGCAGACAGCCATAGCAATGAGCAAAGCCAGCCATCGAATGCTGCCATCAAAAAACGGACCTGACAATGGGAATAAACAGTAAAACAGACATATTATCTTTCTATTACATCTTAGAAGGAAAAAATAACTTGTAGCGTTAAACTCTAGAAAGCCTGCTTATTGTTAAAACCATAGAAAATAGTTCACTGAGATTTACGATGACTGCACTTTTCTCTGCTAACCTACCTATAACAACAGGGGGCAGTGTAGGTTGTAAATACTGGTTACATAAGTTGGTCCGACAACATTCTATTGTCCGGCGTAGCTGGGCTTTTGGTGAATCCTAAAGGAAGAAAATCAGAAATAATTTGACACAAGAAATTGATAAATACTTTTTAAAATATTCATAAAATACAATCTCCAATTCAGCGAGTGAAAAGGACCTGCCAAGTTTATGTGTGAAAAATGATATGGAAAAATTTGGATCTGTGGTGAAATAGTATTGTGAAGACTCTAAAATTTTTTTTTTTCTGAAGAAGAATGCATTATGTGGTGTCTGAGAACACTAGACTATAACTTAATTACAAATAAACAAAAGTTTATATATATATTTTAACCCAAAGTTTGGCATTTCTTAAGATATTACTATTTGTTATTAATAACACAGTAAAGGCATGAGATCTTTTCTTATAAAAGGTAGGGTAATACATTTCACTATAATGGCAGATCAGTAGGGTAAATATGAACTCATGGTAGTACCAAGACTTAGCTGGATGGGACTGAAGATCTGACTGAAACGTGGAGTGTGTCCTAGGCCAAATAAATTGCATGTTATAAAAGGTAGTCTAATAGGCAGAAGGTACAGATGATATAACAACTATGTTGAAACTAATGAACCTAATACAGAAGAAAATAAGTGTATGTGGTGAGCGTAAGGGCAAACTATAGAAATAGTACTTCTGATCGTTTTTAGAGACCACTAACCAGGTATGTATCCCTAACAGATCAGAAAGTGAGCCCAGGGAAGACTGCAGTCATGGGAACAGATGTCAACAATTACATGCGAAGTTTTATTTAACCAAAAATACAGTATTTGAGAAGTTCTTAATTTGAATGCTGACATTTCAGCACTGCCTGGAAGAAGTGACATTCTAGACCAAAACAGCAACAGAAAGGAATTGTTTGTCATTATAAAAGTAGCAAGAATATAAGCAGATATTAACCATGTTAGTCTTAAATATCAGAGGGCCAGAAAGGGGAAACCTCAGCATAATCGGGTTATTCCTTTTAAAAAGGTGAATATGAGATTCCGTAAGGGAATCTATATGGGATTCTTTCTATAAGGGACTTGAGAGTCCCCATAAGAAAAGACGGGTCAAGAGTATTTAGAAACCTCCAAAAGCACAAGTTTTACACTTTAACTGAATTTTAAACTTTCTAACAAACTATTACTTTTAAATTATCATAAAAAGAGAAAAGGAAGATATGTCAGAAGTTACACAAGTGACTCTGGGAAAAAAAAAATCCCGGATCTAGAGAAAACTTACATGAAGGATGGAATGAAGAGTATATAATTAAAGATGAATAAAAAGAAGTGTAAAGTATCCAAGAATAGTCCCAGTATGCTAAAGTTCAAAATGAGCTTAGCCTTGCAGGTCAGAAAATGTAAAGAAGAATCAGCAAAGCGTTTTTAGCAACTTAGCAGCGCTACAAGAAAGACTAGCAAGCACTGCTGCTGAGAAAACAGCAGGCAGCGGAGGGCAAGGAAAGCAGCGTCTCCCGGATGAGCTTGGCCGCTCCAGTCTTCCCCACCAGGGATGATTACAGGTACGAAGGAGGCAGACCCAACACCGGTAAGTGCATCGGTAAGTGCGTCGGGGTCCCAGAAGTATGCAGAGACCCTGCAGTGTTTCTTTGTTCTGTCTGAATTCCTATCTTCTAAGCTCCAGTGCTTTGGCCACTTGATGCAAAGAGCCAATACATTGGAAAAGACCCTGATGCTGGGAAAAATTAAAGTCAGGAGGAGAAGAGGGTGGCAGAGGATGAGACAGTTAGACAGCATCAACTACTCAATGGACATGAGAATCTGAACAAACTCTGGGAGACAGTGGAGGATAGAGGAGCCTGGCGTGTACAGTCTGTGGGGTCGCGAAGAGTCGGACGTAACTTGGTGACTGGAGAAGAGAACACAAAGCTAGATGAATTACTATCACAGGAAGACGAGGGCACCGCGAAGAGGGCTGAACGAGGTGCGATTCAAAGACTTCAGAAACAAGGAGCGTTAACTAGATAGCTATATGTTGTATCACTTTTAACAGGGAAAGAAGGACTTTGCCAACAATGGTTGGAGGCAGCATAGTATTATGAAAACAAGGATTCTGCAATCAAATAGCTTAAATCCTAGCTTTGCCATTTATTAAGTTTGTGACTCTGAGCAATGATCTTACTTCTTCTCTCTGGGCTTTAGCTTTCTCTCCTGTAAGATGGAGGATAAAAAATACCTACCTTATAGGATAATTGGGAGAAAATGAGATAAACTGTACCAAGCACTTAACATATTAAACTAAACAGTAAATGTTCAAGAAATTAATTCTTCTTCCTCTGGTGAACTTTGCATGGATCCCAGTCAAGATTCTAGAATAAGTCAAAAATGCTTGCGGTCTCTGGGAGGACTCAATGTAGCTTCGCTGAGAATAAGCAACATGAGACCCACATCTTTCTTACACAGGTTAACTGTATGTCTGGGAAGGCAAAAGTTAAGTGTGTCTAGATTACGATGTTGGTTGACACAACCTTTCTGGTTCCTGCACTCCCCACTGCCACGCCCCACCTAAGCCCATTTGTATCTCTGATTTTATGTGGGCAATAAAAATCCTTGTGGGGGAGAAAACTTACTCGGCATTGATGAAACAGAGGAGATTCTAACTTATGTAGTGAGCCTGAGTGGGGGTGGCGGGTTAGGAGGGGTGCCACAGGAGAAAGTAACTGGAACTAAACTATAAGCAATCGCAGTGCGGCCTCTGAGAAATAATTCACCTACAGGAAGAGCCAGGATAAGCTGGATTTACCTACAGAGACCGGGCGGTGTGAGGGAAAAAGCAAGGCCTGGGCAAAGAACGGTGATTATCACTTGCACCTGTTTTGATCCCAACCTGACGGCATGTGCGAGCACCGGGAGGAAAGCGGTGGGTGCCGGCAGGAGAGCTGTTCTGCCCAGGCTAGGTGCCAGGTGAATTAGCAGGGATCTGTAGCAAGATGCACAGAAAGTAACCCCAGTGGCGGTCACTATTTTCATCTGTGTAACCCCTTAATCAGTGGACGTGAACCTAGGCAAACTCCGGGAGATAGTGAGGAACATGGAGGCCTGGTGTGTTGCAGTCCACGGAGCTGCAAAGTCGGACACGACTTAGCGACTGAACCACCACCCCTCTAAATGAATTCCGAACACAACGTATTCCCGCGTATATTTTTAGGCTAACATCTGAAATGTTTCTTCGTAAGTAGGTGCAAAGAATGTATTGATAATACCTTACTTATTGCACATTTTAAAACAAAGTTAAAATAACTCAAATCTATTCAGGAGCATCTAAATAAAATGGCAATTCAATACCCATCATCACTATTAAAAAAAAATCAGAAAATTTTATAGTATTCCTTTTTCTCCTTATGCTATTTCCTTTCCACATGTTCCACAATCATTGTGCCCTAATGTAATATATCATGAGATATAATTCTCCACCTCAAAAATAAACATATGAATATACTTGCCCTGGCTTCTGAGATCCGTGAGAGAGGGAGCCTACAGTGGGGTACCCTCTGCTATTCAAACGGGCGCCGGTGGCCCAACGTAGATGGTGCAAATCTCTTGTCCTGAGGTTTTATTAACTTTCCCCATAAACCAAGTTACTCAGCCTCTTTTCTCCACTAAATCTTCCTACTATACTATTTCTTCTTAATTTCTTTTATATTTCTAAATAAATAAATAAGTTTTCCTTGCCTATGCCGTCTCCCCTTCAAATTCCCTGGATCCACCAGGGCAGGACCCCGGCATATTAGTATAAAATTAATCAAAATTATATGTACATTATAACCTTTACATAAAAAGAAAATTTTATTGGAAAGGTATGAGATGGACAGGACTTAAATAAAACTAGTTCATAAATTCATGGATAATTCCTTATTGCCAGAATGAGAAAAGTCTGGCATCTATCCCTATTTTTCTCTTCTCCTCTTTTTGGGTGAGTACTAAGATTTTTTGATCACATAAACAAAAAGATGGTAATGGAAGGATTTGTTGTACCACTGTCCCATAATTCTTTGAAGACCTTCCAATCACAGGACAAAGATCTATAATAATCCTACTATGAAAAGTTATTTTAAATGAAGCAATTTGGTTGAAAGCAAAAAATGAAGAACTACCAAACATGCAAATATATTTGCTATCCCCATGTTCCCCACATTGGTACTAAGATTTTGAATTTTAACAGTGTTCAGGAACTTGAGGATTTGCATTCCAGGCTACTAATCAGGAAACCGTGAGAAGGCTGATTGTGGAGAGGAAGGAACAGAGAAACTGCGTGAGAAGCTCTGGTCTCAGGCAGAGAAATATTAAGCATCAGGCTCTATGGAAGTCCCGGATCTGTAAACCAATTCCCTTAAAACTATCCGTGTACCTGGTGGTCCTTGGGTACTGTGGTCAGTATGCACTCAGGGATCTGTGTGATTCAGCTGAAAGCCTGCTTTCAACTAAATTATCAATATGGTGAAAGCTACCATTTATTAAGTCCTTACTATGTATCAGTTGTGCTAAACTCTGTATATATGTTGTCTCTTATTTGATTCTTACAGGAACTCTTTTGTTAATAAGAGAACAAGAGAGTAAAGCGTCAACATTTCTATGTGATTAAAAAGTATACTGAAGTGTGGTTGATAAATAAAACTGGAAGAGACAAAAACAAATCAGCATCTCCTGAATCCTGACAGACAAGGGCAAAGGATTAATTTTAATATGACGAAACTTAACTTTGACAACTATGGACAACCATGTAACCAAACTCATCCCGTTCTCCTTTAGTTATCTGCACCAGTGAGGAATGGGAGAGAGATGGCTGAGCAGCTGCATGAGCGAATGACACCGGGATTTCAGCCGACAGAAAACTCAGTATCTTACTTAAGAATAAGGTATGACAAACCTCTAACATGACATTTTGCTGCACTCAGGAGAAGGAGTTCCTAACTCTCTGCTCGGTCTTCCTCGCCAGACCACAGTCAATTCTGCATATCACACTGAGACACTGAAGAGTGACTCTAAAGCTGATCCTACACAAGCAGTAGTTGAAGTTACTTTGAACCATTATTTTCACTGGGTAAAAACTATAGTGTACGAGGAATAAAGTAATACAAAAAGATTTCACATCGTAAAGGGCGACCGTATTAAAAAGCGATCCAATTTGTTCTCTATGATCCAAGGAGTACAAAGGAAGAGAGATACGCAGTCATTTGGAGGAAAAACTTTCTAAGGATAAGGTCAGGTCATTACTGCAAATGAAACAGGTGGGCTTGGGAGGTGATGAGCCCCTTACTGCTAGAGGTGAAGCAAACAGAAAATAGGACGCAATGTATGTGACTGTGCACGTGTGCATTCGTGTATCCGCGTAAAGTTTCTACCAATCCTGAGAGTTTCTCACTGATTTGAATAATTTTCTAAAATAGTTGCGGCTTAAATTTGTTAATAAACAGTTCTCTCTGGAGCAGTTTTCAAAAACAGTGGAAAGATCACCTGGGGCAAAATTATTATACAGGATTTTGAAGAGATTAGGGTTATAACCCAAAGCCATCAATATGTTCATAAACTATTACTAATCCTCTGACTCCTTTGCTGTGCTGTTAAAGTAACTCCACTGAGATCTTACAAGGGCTTAACATTTCTAAGTTGTCTTGGGGAGTTATAAAGGTTATTACTCGTCACTTTAAAGTCTTTCTAGTCCATTTTATAATGTACAAATAAGTGTGACAGCATTTTTTTTTTTTACAGGTTTGACAATTTAAAAACAGATGATTTAAAACTTTTTTTAAAAGTAAAATAATCTGTAATTTCAATTGACACAATCATATAACCTGAAGTAAGAGCTAAGCTTCCTCCAATATATTTGTTCCCAGAACACACAGCAATATGCAGACCAGGCACACTTCTCCTTAGGGAGTCAATGTTTTTCCTGTGGCCCCTCCCTTCTTAATTTCATAGGCCTCAAATTAGGTATTACCTTGCACTGAAAATCAGATCCTTCATATTTCATACACCCTGAAGCTAATGTGGTTTCTCCCTGGTCATCTTCTTCTATGATGGCAAAGCAATGCCCATTAGTTCTAAAAGAAAAAAAGCCAGAAAGACAAAAGATCAACTTCAGATCGGAAGGTACTCATTAAACCTCAGTTTGAATGTGACCAGTTAATGATGGCTGTTAGTTCTGAATAAGAATTACATTCAGTGTGATTTACTGGTAAGTCTACAGGCATTTTAAGGCAAATACAAGCTGTCATATTTGAACTAAAATCTACAGGTCGAATAAACATCCAGTGTCAGGCAGTAAAGGATTTCTTTTAAACAAGTGCCCCCAAATATGAAATACTATTCACCTTTCCTTTGTTAATCATAGTCATGTGATCACAGAAAAACTATAAAACTTTATAAAGTAGATAATCTTTAGTGCTTAAAAACATACTTAAAAATAACTTCGTCTCTTTTCATCCATAAGATTTTCTGTATTCCCATACTATACACAATATTATGAAAAAAAAAACTTTCTCGGTGAACCATAAAAATAGATTCAATGACAAAGGAAAGTATATTTGGGAAGATCTGACTAACAAAGATTCTGAGAGGCACTTTTTATTTAATGTGATAAGGAAAAAAGGAGAACTTTTGAATAGCTGAATTTTCAAGAAATGTATATAAACGTATTTGTATTAAATCAAATGTTATTTAGGTATTAGTACGCCAGAATTATCTCCTAATACATTCAAGCTTTAATGAGTAGAAGAAATATCTAAAAGATTTTTTTGTGTTCCTCCTTACTATTCATATCGGTAAGTGTACTGTTACAGTTTAAAGAATCTCGTAGAATTTTTCATTTTCTGAAATGAGAAAATGTTAAGTGACAGGATGAAATTCTGTTAAAACTGATCACTAAGTTTTACTCTGGGTTACCCAAGCCTCTAACAAATAGCTCACATGGACCAAGTATGAACTACAGACAAGAAGTCTGGCAGGAAGTCACCTGGTAATATAATAGGGAACACCCTCCTAACACAGATCAACCAGTCTGTTACAGTAAAGTCAACAACTACGAGAAAAAAAAACAAATCTAAGATATGGTGAACTATCATACAATTTCAATATTTTGTATGTATACTTCTTGGCTATATATCTGTTCACATTCAAAGAGCATAAAGTATTAGGAAAGTACAAAACAAGTTATTGATTACTATATCTTAGCAACAGGAAGATGACTGACTGAGTCCTTCAGGGTTGCTTTTTTTTTTTGACTAGTAAGACAATTAATTCTTCACTGTCCCCTAGGAATATGGAACAGAATTAGATGATCATATATAAATATTAAATAGTTAACATAAAATTAAGCAGAAAATTTAAAGTGGTTATATAAAGCAGATTTAGACTGGGGGTTCACTTATAAGAAAATAAAATTATTTAACTATCACAATGTCATTCTTGTAGACCTGTAAAATATTTCAACCAATTTAGAATTACAAGGTTTATGTGAATTTTCAAGGTTTCTTTTTAATAATCTCTAAGTTATCTACAATGAGCATCAAGAACTTTCTGATAAAAAGATCCCTGAATAAACCTAAAATGACAGACAAATACCAGATTCCTTTTACCTCTTTTAAAAGCTACATTACAATGTTACTCTAAGAAAATAACCATCAATCACTTAATATATGTTCCTATATAAAGAACAAGAAGCTTTTGGCTCTTTGGAAAGATACCATATAAAGTTAGGGAAAAAAATTTAGTCAAAGTAAACGATTCTTAAAATAGCACTAAATACAACCCTATTCTCATAACTTTAAGAAGCATAAAATACTTACATGCATGTGTTATTAATAGCATCATCTGGGCAGTGTCCTGAGCA
Source organism: Ovis aries (assembly GCF_016772045.2). NCBI lineage: Eukaryota > Metazoa > Chordata > Mammalia > Artiodactyla > Bovidae > Ovis > Ovis aries. Next base: position 40,551,489 of record NC_056078.1, on the reverse strand, counting down.
ATAGCACTTTAAAAAAGGCAAGGTATCCTCTGGTGCTAAGGTTACTCCATTTTCTGACTTTTTCTGATCGGAGTCTGATTTCATCCCAGTACCATGGAGCATACTGTCTAGATTCTGCCCTGTATTCAAACGTGAAATTGTAAATGAACCATTTCTGAAAATCTAATTCTTTTATTCCAATTTTTTAGTGAGGAGAAGTTTCTATGCTTTCTTAACTGCATTAATTGTAGTTGTATGCTTTTAATTAAAAATAAACTTTATTAATATGATTACATTTACTAACAGCCTAAAATGCACAGATAAACTATCTCAGCTCTCATGGGATATATGGGGATGACTATGTCACAATTTTCGCACTAGTGAAAGACAAAAGTGGCACAAGGTAGAAAAAAGGTCGTAACTTGTAAGAAAGGTACAAAATGAAAAGCAGTTTCAGAACAGTTAGGTAATTCCCACCATTAAAAAACTGACAAATTATGGTTCCTTTTAAAGACACTTTGGTTCAAAACTTGTGACCAGCTTAAAAAAATTAAGTCCTTTATTTGTACGTACCTCTATGTGATAGTGAAGTTACTAAGCATTTTGCTCTGGATTTTAATTGCTTAAGTAAGGGAATTGTAAGAGTCTGGGGACTAATCATATTATCTGGTGCCTTTTATTCTCAAGGTCATTGGTTCAAATCCAGACTGTGCTGCCCGAAACTGAAGGGTACTTGTAGGGCAGTAGTTGGAGCCTGGAAACAGAGCTGTGTTCTGGCACTAGTATCGTAGCCTCAAATGACACTTACTGTCTTATTTGGTACTGATTCTTTCAGACCGAAAGCAGAACAGAACTAAAGCAATGTTTTAGTAATCCCTCCCTCTGAATCAGTGAAATCAGCTAGGCTACTCCTTGTGGGGGTAGGTCTTCAGAGAATAAAATGTAGAGCCAAACAGGTACAAAATATTAAGAGAATTATGTATGCATCTCATTATAAATGTTAAATAAGTGATTCAAGGCATAATGTGAACCTGAGACTTAAAATTTAGCTATTCTGGTGAGAACTACTGAAAAAAGAAAAAACGTACATACCCATGGATAACCAGAAAAAAATGTGCTGCTCAATAAATTTTAGTGATTCCATGCCTTAAATTTTAATAATCCTCACTTAATCCTTTAAACCGCTACAAAACATAGACTTCATTTATGTTAACATCAAGAGAAAAAAAAGGGTGTGTGTGGGGGGTGGGGCAGGGGGGAAGAGTGTCAAGAAGGGAAGAGATCTACTGGGAAAGAAACGAGGAAACCTAGAGTCTGGTCTGCTATGCCCCTCCACCATTTATTGAGCTGGGTGATCACAGACAACGCATGTCAGTTCAAGCCTCATTTACTCAGTAAGACCACAGGACTACAACACATCTGAGGTCTCAACCAGCTTTAAAATCCTATTACAGTTATAGAAGGAAGCATCGATTTAACTATGGAGACCAAATGGCAAATAATACGTGCACATAGCTGGTTTCTCAAAACTCTAGTGATACACAGGAAAAGCAGCATAGTATGGCAGAAATAACACTGAAATAACAGTGAGAAGTCAAAGGTTCAAGTCTTGAATATCTGATATGTTGAGATATTAAACTTCAGGCTTTTATCTATAAAAAATGATGACAATAATTTCCAATTAAGAGATTATATATAGATCAAATGAATGCATAATAAAGGGCTTAAATATGAAAGTGTATAAATGAAGATAGTACTAAGAACAAAAAAACTATACTAAAAGATCACCAATACCTGGAAAATTCAAAGTTACATGATGGTTAATACACATAACTTCCTAGAACAATGAATTTAAGAGCTAAAAGTACTTTAATTGCAATAATGTGCATCTGGGGTTTATATTATCTCAAATATTTAAGTAACAAAACAGTAACTAATTACAGGCCAGCTACGTGCAGGCAAGTTACTGAATGCTGGAAACTGATCTGGTTCTTGAGAAACTTGCAAGAAGGCAAAGATGTATGTGTGTGGAGGGGATAAGCACATAAATAAATACAATTCAGAGCGCAATATAATACAAAGGAGCTATGCAAACAAAGGATGGAGCTAGTAACACAAACTCATTCTCGGGTGTCAAAAGCAAAGAAACCTGAGCTACACCTTGAAGCTGTAAAATCTCACCAAGTACAGGTGCAGGGAAAAGAAGGCAGTCTCTCCGCACTCTCCCTAGGCGACAGCACCTATTCCCACGGTTTAAATAAACCTCTTTGGTGATGGTTTCTAGATTTATCCCTTCAGCCTTGACTCGCTTAAGCATCTCGAATGAAACTCATCTAAAATGGAATGCTTGACTTCTCTCCTCAAACCTGGTCCTCCCCAGGCTCAACCTCCAAAATGTATCTCCGTTTGTCTCACTTTGGTCCAACTCCACTGCCATCTCCTGGGTGCATCATGTCACTTCCAAAGTAAAAGGATCTCGACATTGACCTCCCAACCTCTGCTTTTGCCCCTCCAGTCCGTCTCCTACATAGCAGCCAGAGTTACCCTATACACCTAAATCTGATCTTATCACTCATCTGCTTAAAACAGTTGTATGGCTTCATATACACTCGGAATACAGTTCAACTTCCTTCACCATGCCTACTGACACCCCACAGGATTTGGACCCTGTGGACATCTCCATCATCAACTCACCGCACTTCCCCTCCATCATGCCCAGACATAAAGACCTGTGTCAGTACCTAGAACATGCCAATTTCTTTCTACCCACAAGTCCTGTGTTTACAAAGCATAAAATTATAAGTTGGGGATGGGCTGAAGCTACAGGTTATATATGTAACACCACTCTAGCAATCTGTAGTAATCTCTAAGAAATAATTTTTGCACATTGGTTTTAGTTCTTTTCATTAAGAGTAAATATTTTAATCTTATTATTTGAAGGCAAATAATAGTTATCAAAGACTAACCAACCTTCTTTGAAAGGAAATGTAACAAATTTTGCTCTTCCTCAGAGAGATACAGTGCTAAGACTTTTCATTAAATTTGTTAACTAAAACCCAATTTATTTCATCTAATAAAAGTTTATTGGGACTTCCCTGGCAGTCTAGTAGTGAAGATTCCAACCTTTCACTGCAGGGGAAGCAGCTTTGATCCCTGGTTGGGAAACTAAGGTATCACATGTCACATGGCATGGTCAAAAAAAAAAAAAGCTTATTATGTAACAACTTATGATGGGGAATGAGAATTTTGTATCATACTGTGGAGATTAAAAAAATTTAATACCAAATAGTGATTACCTGGGAGTAAGGTAGCAAAGGCTATACTAATGTTACTATTAATTTAACTCATCTTAAAACTATAACAGTTTTGACTGGTACTGATCAACAAGGCATGTAATAACAGAATTAAAATAAAGATGTTTTATTAAATAATATAATGTTTCACACAAAAAAAGCAGCTTTTGCAAGAGCACTCTTGTGTTCAAGCATGGAAAAATAAGGGTGCTAAACCCAAGGCAAAATACAAAAGAAGCTAAGATTTCATTACAACATTCATTCTTTAAAATGAAAATTTAAAGATTTATGCAGTTAATCATAATTCTTATCAGTAGATATTGTCACTGTGAACAAAACATGAAGAAAAGTCTTTAAAGACATCAACTTTAAGAGAACAAAGATGTTCAGTAAGTTCTGTAAAACCATTTTGTCAAATAGCACTCTCTTTAGTTGAAAATACCGTCCTAATTAAACCATACAGGAAAAAGCTCAGGTGTAAATATATAGCCCATTTGATCCTAAGAATCATCACAATAACTTCCTGTTTGGGAGTTCTATGCTGTAAATGCACAGTGTAGAATTACAATACTGGTCATAAATAAAACTTTTGAGTACTCAATCTTGATATTTGGCACACAGACATTATATGTATGTTTCTAAACTCTTTTAACAACAACGCTTTTTTTTAAAAAAACTGTTTATTCCTTATTGTAATTTAAAGGAGAGGAATTTTAAAACTAAGTCCCGAGTATCTATTATCCTATGTGTCAGGCACTAGGTCAGCCACTTTACATTTTACCTCATTCAATCCTCCTAAAACCTGATGCTGCATGTCATAATGCCTATATTAGAGATGACAGAATAGGCTCAAAGAGGCTGAGATTTTACAGAGACTTGGAAATGTTTCTGTCATAGTGAAGTTCAAAAATTACTTAGCATGTGTCTATCCTTTGCCTCTATACTTAAAAGCTATTGGCACACTGGGCTTAACTGTTCAAAATGGGACATGAGTTGAAAGAGCAGTCCTAATAATGAGTGCTTTTTTTACATACAGAAATAAATGACTAAAAAAAGAGATACGGTTGCTTAAATGAATTTACCTTGAACATGAGACAGGACGAACAGGTAGGCTCCCAATAACCTGATGTAAGTGTACAGCTGAGTCATTGTTCAATTTTAACGTTTCCTGTCCAGTGTTACCTTTAAAAACTGGTCTTGTATGGTCACTAATTTAAAAGACTTCTATTCAATCAGATTTTCTTGTAAAAAGTCTCAATCACGTAACAATGACTCCAACTTCCACTGCTTTCTTCCTGACTCCTGAAAGATAAAAATATTAAAAAGGAAATGAATATAACTGAATTCTAGAAGGTTTCTAACAAACTAAGAGAGGAAAACAAATGCCCAAACATATCTTTAAACAACACAGTACATTTTCAAAGATTAAAGCTATCTTTGTTTAAAAAAAAAAAGGCACCATAATTCAAAAGCTTAAATAATTTAGTAATAGGTTGCCACTTCTCCTGACCTTAAATTAACCTTAGGTAAAAAAAGATAAGAACACTAATAATCTCAATAGTCTTTTCTGGTTGCTCTAAATAAAACACTTTTAACACCATTAAGAAAATTTCTAAATATATTAAGAATAAAGCAGGAAGAGCTGAATTTAAAACACTAAACAATTAATCTCTCAATCTTAGTAGATGTGATAAAACACTTTGAGTCTTCTACTAACGTATTCTGTAGCTAGAAGAGAAGGTCTATCTAGGAAAACATTTAAATATGCAGTGTGCTTCATCATTAAAGGAAAAACAATAGAAATATATCTTAAATAAAATTATTTCCATAAAATATTACAAATCTGACTTCATTAGGAGAAAACTGAGCTTTTAAAATGGATGACGTGAAACATAACCTCTCCAATTAAGGTTTGACAATTATCAAATAGTTAAATAGTTAACAGAAAAAGAGGTTAGGGTGTATAAAAATGAATATAATTCTGGTTTTCCCATTCTACTGGTCCAGGCAACTGATTTTACTGACTTAAACCTGAACTATTCCTAAGTGAAAATGGTTTTATTTGTAAAATAATTACCCTGGCATGAACTCTACCATAAATAAAATAAATCAAGATTTCTATTTTAGCTAATAATTTTTCACTCTAGCTCTCCAAAGGCACTTTGAGAATTGAGGAAATAAGGTTTAGAGTGAGATGTCATTTATATTTTGCATTTTATACATATGGTTTGTTCTAAAATCTCTGCAATTTCTCACTTCTCTACTATGACGTTAAACTGCTTTTCATCAACACAATGCTGAGAAAGTAAGATGTAAAGTCTAAAATTACTACAGAATAACATCTATAATAATGACTTTAACAGTATTTTTAAGAAAACTCACTTCTTCAAATTATGGGATTGTGATTCTAGGGATATCTCTTCCATGATTCAAATTCAAAGGAATTTTCCAGTATATTTCCAACCCTGATCTCTCTCCCTATTTCTATATGCCTATTAAATACTCGGCTAGGATTGCATTCCATCTGCCCAAATCAAACTTATTAACTTTTCTTCCCATTCCTCTAGGCATGCCTCCTTCTCTTCCTCCTCCATCTGCTATCAGAGGACAGTGGTGCCATCTCTCCAGCCACCCATGCCAAAAACCCTGGCATCATTCCTGCCTCTCTTCTTAGTAACAGCTCTCACTCTCTCCCTATACCTTCACACATTTATTGGTTTACTCACTTATTCACCAACAGTGTTTTCTGAGTAGGTATTACACATTAATGCAAGGGGCTACGAATAAAAACATGACGGATTCTGCTTCAAGGACCTCACAGTCCTGCGCAGAAAACTGACTGAGATGACTGATTCCATGCTTCCGTGTCACTGTTTCTTCATCAGTGTATTTAAGTGAATATGTGGTCTTGTCTCATTAGAGGTACAGGCAAGGCATTCTGCAGTCAAGGAGACCCTAGGCATCTGTACAGGTAGAGCCCCCTTCAAAGGAAAGGGATCGTGTGTGATTCCTTCCACACAAACAACTGTAACTCTACCACTCTTGGCACACGTTTCAATCTTGGATCTGCTTAAAGAAGTAACCTCACCTTTCTGGGTGAGTTTCCTCATCTGTAAGACTGGAATTATATTCTGAGAATACTTATTCTGAGAACTAAATGAGGTAATACCTAACATATATTCACCTCTATGTAGCAGAACTATTATGAATGCTTTGAACATATTAATTTACAGAACCATTACAACCATCTTACAAGATAGGCTTATTATTTTAAATAATAATTCTACAGATGAGGAAACTAAGGCAAGTGGAGTTTAAGGAATTTATCAAAGATTACACAATTGGTAACAGGTAGGGCCATAATTCTAATCAACAAGATCTAATGCGGGTGTCCACATCTTAAATGCTACCCTAAGTTGCCGTGCTGGGTCTTTTATGTACATTACTTCATAAAGTATTTAGAAAAGCCTGCTACAGAGTAGGTGCTTAAAAAAAAGTTTCTTCTTCTCAAACATGTTTACGGCATACTTGCAAACCCTGCACAGAAGTAGCAGGTGCTACCCGTGACAATCCCAGCTGCAAGACATTTTCATAGACTAAAAACTCTCCGACAACTTGTATGGAGAACAGCTTTAGCCAAGAGAGGGCTGAGGGTAAAACGGCTTCAAGAGCTTCACTGTAATCTAACAAAGGAAGTCCCTAATCTTCAAAAGAAAAATGTTAGGTTTTAGCTGACTACAAGCTCAAAAAGCATCAGTGCTTAAGACCAACAGCTAAGAATGAAGACAGTCTGACCAAGCGCTGATAGAACACCGCCGTAGTCAAAGGAGTAACCATCTTACTTTATTCCACCTGGTCACGACTCTCAAATACTTTAGAAAATGACAAGAAAGCAAAGGACAGAGAGACGACCACACTGGAGGCAGGACCAGCGATCTCTGCTCACAGAATATCCAAGGAGTGAAATGCGAATGCACCTGTCAAGGGGATGGCCGGAATGACGGAGACGAGACGAGACCAATTAGACGAGTCATCAGATTCCTTCCAACTCTGAAGTCTTGAGTGAGCAGCGCTCTTGCCAATGAATAGTAACTTACTTCCCAAGCGCTTAGTAAGTGCCTATTATATGCACGATTCTGTATGTAATAGCAATACAGTGACAGAGCAAACCAGACTGAACCTTCACGGAGCTCACAATCAGTAAGACAATTAAAACACCAAACAGGACAATACGAACGATACAGAATCACAATCTGAGGAAAGTGCAGAGAAAGAAAAGTGCCAGGTCCTAGGGGATAGACAGGTCAAGGGAAGCAATGTTCCAAGTGACATTTCAGGTGTAAACTGGTGAATAAAAGAATTATTTACTCAGGTAAAGCAACAAGGCTGGGGAAGGGGGATCAGAGGCAGCAGAACAGCCTGCACAAAGACTATGAGGCCAAGAAGAACAATGATTCTGAAATGCTGAGAAAGAGGGCAATATGCTCAACGCTGAGGTTGAAGAGGCCGAAAAGTCAAGGGCCAGGTCAGGCAAGACCATGTGTGGATTTGGGATTGAAACCTAAATGGGATGGGAACGCGGTTATCTGGCTTCTATGCAACGGACCGGAGAGAACAAAAGGAGAAGCAGATAGACCACTAAGAAGGATACTGCAGCAGTTTAGGAGAGGGACAGTGGTGGTCAGGAGTATGGCAGGAGTGCTACGGTGGATGGGCTCAAGACATACTCCACAGATTCAGCAGGCCTTGGTGACGGATTAGACATGGGGGTAAGGGAGAGAGAGGAGTCAAAAAAAAAAAAATTCCTACATTTCTGGCACCAGCAATTACTGAAATGGGGCCAAACGGACTTTGAAAGGAGTGGGAAGAAGAGATCAACGGTTCAACTTTAGACATTTGTAACTACTCAAAGGGAATGTCTAATGGGCATCTGGTTCTGAAACTTAAAGGAAACTTCTGAGGCTGAAGATATAAATCTGTCTGAAGTCGCTCAGTCATGTCCGACTCTTTGCGACCCCATGGACTGTAGCCTACCAGGCTCCTCCCTCCATGGGATTCTCCAGGCAAGAGTACTGGAGTGGGGTGCCATTTCCTTCTCCAGGGGATCTTCCCGACCCAGGGATCGAACCCTGGTCTCCTGCATTCCAGGCAGACACTTTAACCTCTGAGCCACCAGGGAAGTCAGTCAACAACATAGAGATATTTAAAGCTATGGCCCTGTATGAAACAGCCTTCTAAGAACAGAAAGAGAAAACAGTGCCAGAACATCAATGTTCATTCAAAAACTGTATAACAAAAGCATTAACATCCCATATATTTATTTGGCATTCACCAATAAAGTAAATTCATGATCCAGGCTCTGTCATGTACAGTATTAATGTAGTGTGTATTACCACAGCTGGGTTATAAACTACTGTTCATAAGTGGTATTTTTCAGTTAAGAAAACCCCACCGATCTACCAAAAGACAACTGTGGTGACCTAAAGTATGTCTACAAATGCTCTGACACTGTCTTCAAAAGACGCAGCCTCATTCCCTCTCCTGAATTCCCAGTGGGCTTACAGACTCATTTCTAACAAACTAAAATAAAATGGAAAAGACAGATTTTGTCTTCTGAAACTAGATCATAAAAGGCATTTCAGATTCCTCCCTACTCACTCTTGAAATACTCTGATGGAAGAAGCTGGCTGCCATGTAATAAGGACACCCAGACAGCCTTATGGAGAGGCCCCTGTGGCAAAGAACTGGGCCTCCTGCCAGCAATCACGTGAGTGGGCCACCTTGGCGGCGGACCGGTCAGTGCCAGGGAAGCTTTCCAGTAACTGCAGCTTCACAGGTATCTTAACTTCAATTTAGGAGACCTTAAACTAGAACCATCCAACTAAGCCTTTGGTAGACTCCTAATGGTTAGAAAATGTATGAAATGATAAATGTTGGATGTTTTAAGCTACTAAGATTTTTGGTAATTTGCTGGGCAGCAGTAGATAATATTCATTGCTATAATACAGTCATTCTGAGAAATTTGTTGAAATAATAAAAGCCTGGTCACTGTAAGTTATTGCACAGTCAACCAAAAGGCACAAGTCTGAAAAGCGTAGTTGAGTCAGAGGATAACAATAAAAGCATAACATAAATAGGGAGTGCCCTCGCAGGCCAGTGGTCAGGGCTGCGTGCTTTACCTGCCACGGGCCTGGGCTGGGTCCCGGTCAGGGAACCAAGATCCCACAAGCCTCGTGGTGCAACCGAAAAAGAAAAAAAAAGGTATAACATAAACAGTCATAACGCCCAAAGAACTAACTGGATAATATGACTAACATCTTTCTTTCAAAAGAGTATTCAAAAATATGTTCTTTATATTTAAATGACCTCAGCAAGTAAGGTTTATTTTTTGTGGGGGGAAGAAACTGTCCCTCGTTCTACACTACACACTGTTACATCCGCCTTTTTAAACTACGGAGTCCATAAAGATAACATTAGTTGTGTGCTCTATATATAAAGGCACATATTTCATATAATATCCTGGCAAACTGAAGAAAGTAAATTCTGATGTCTGTCTACTGGTTTCAAAAATCAGCTCCACTATTTATTTGCTACGTAATTTTGGGGGAAGTTATTCAAGCTATCTAGGTCTCCGTTTCCTTAGCCACAAAATGGGAACAGTATTACTAACCCAAATGAGTTAGCACCTTGGATCTAAGTATTAAGCATTCAGTAAATACATGTCAGTTGTTACTGTTGTAATTAATAATAAAAATACTGATGACTTCCCCTTTATTTGTCCCAGCATATTGACTTTTTCTATAATCATAATATAACAAAAATAGTTATTTTGCAACCATTCCTGAAACTGAGTATTTTATAATCCTAATACCTGAAAATAAAAGTATTTTTAAATTCCTAGAATAGTTCATTGGAATTTTTATATTAAAATTAAAAATATCTCATCATACAATGTTAAGAATATACAGAAATGACATTTGAAATGCCACATGATCAAAATTTTTAAATGATGCTGGTGTTTAAAAGCTATTATTAGTTAGTCCAAATAGGAATCTAAATAGATTTACATTCCTTTCCTGTATACACAGATTGGTGGGTTCTTCAGGAAATTAAGACTATGACAACATTACTCAATAAAATATAAATTATTCTTAAATAAAAAAAATTTAAAGCTTCGCAAATAACAAGAAAGTTAAACCAATAGTTCTATCAGGATGAAAGAAAAAAAAAAAAAAAAAAAACAGGAAAAGGCCAAAGTCAGCTGAAAAAACAGACTAAAGTCATTCTTTCCGCTTCCCGTTAAGCCCTCCACCCCTAATTTTTACTTTCTAGTAGTGAGGTTTGGGAATTTTCAACAAGCTGGCCAACTGCCAACTGCATAAAGCAGTAAGGAGAACACTCTCCCTTCCAGGGGTCCCTCCCCCTAGGCAGCTCCAGGCGCCGGGTCTGACAAGCTTTCTGAGAAGGACGAGACTCACTGCAGACTGTCTGGCTCCACAGCCATTGTCTGCACGGCTGCTTTGCTCCTGATCCCAAGCTTGGATTAGCATAAGAATATTGTCTTTTCCCTTAACAAGCATCTCATCCGTCTTTTCCCCGTTTCTAACTTCCACCCCCATCACTCCCTAAACTAATATATACATATACAAATGGAGCAACACTACTCAGGTTATTTTTATATTAGTGTAAAAAACAGTCACTCATATCTAAACATAAAACCTTAAGAAAATAACATGCTTAAATAAAGTTATGTGAGTTATCTGTGGTAATACACAGGAATCTCATCAAAAAGCCTGCCTTAGAGTCCATGCTGTGGAAACTTGTGATGGGTAAGACATTCATAATGAGGTCTTCTGGGAAGCCTGAAAAAGGAGCAAAAAGAACCAATCACAGAGCTAACTTCTGACCTACAGTAGGATTAGGGAAGTCCCACTTTACAAACACATTTCTAATTGTTGTGTCTCCATCCCACCTGAGGTCACCAATTTTATCAACACCCCTGAAATTACCTTCTAACTAGACCTTCCCTTTTCCCAATGTTCAATTATTTATTCAAAGCAAATTGAACATATTTATACCTTTGTTTTTCTGCTCAATTACCCTCTCTTCATTCAAAATCTTTTACTTTCCTTCTGTGCCAAGAAACTGTTCTCCCCAACACAAGTGAAATTCTTCCCGGAACAGAGATGCAAGACAAACCAGTAAGGCATTATTACAGTTGATGTGCTTAGAGGCTTTATACCCCTCACCAGGGGCCTCAGAAGTAGATGTACAAACAAATGCTTCTTGGTTTATGAACTCTTTCAAAAAACAGGAGACAATCTATTTTTAAAATACCATTTCTTCAAAGTTTGTTTGTTTAACCATATCAAACAAAAAGCCTCACAAGTAATTAGAACTTGTTTATGCTGTCCACCCACTGGTACATCAGTGGTCAGAAGAGATGCTTAACGCCAGCAGCTAACTGAAGGGGCCTAGGTATTATTCTTCGGTCTCTCCTCTAGAACAAGCACAAATGACAAGGAAAGAAATAAACAGCAACAAAACAGGTAGAGCGGCTGCAGAAATGTCCAGGAGGGACAAGAAGCTGGTCACCCCAACAGGGCTCTCCCAGTGGCTCAGTGGTAAAGAATCTGCCTGCAATGCAAAGGTTCAGTCTCTGGGTTGGAAAGATCCCCTGAAGGAGGGTATGGGCAACTCACTCTAGTACTGTTGCCTGGAGAATTCCACGGACAGAGGAACCTGGCAGGCTATGGTCCATATGGTCGCAAAGAGTCGGACAAGCCAGAAGTGGCAGCACGCACACACGTAGGTGTATTATGGGCAACGGTAAACAACGCTGTGTTTGTTTCTGCAGAGTATTTTTACAGAGAGAAAGTCAGTGTTATGTGGCTAGTGACTGGTTCAAGGTAGAACGTAAGATAGATCTAAGTCTTTTATGCCAATTAAATGAGAGAAACTCATATATAGTATTTAGTGGCAACTTTATGTCATTAGCATATCACCAGTTTTATGATGTACAAGCTAGTTTTACATGCATTACACCATATATTGGGCTTTCCTGGCGGCTCAGATGGTAAAGTGTCTGCCTACAATGCAGGAGACCCAGGTTCAATCCCTGGGTCAAGAAAATTTCCTGGAGAAGGAAACAGCAACCCACTCCAATATTCTTGCCTGGAAAATCCCATGGATGGAGGAGCCTGGTAGGTTACAGTCCATTAGGTCTCAAAGAGTCAGACATGACTGAGCAACTTCACTTTCACACCATATATAGATGACCCTTACAGTAAGTAAAATTATTCCTACTTTTAAAGAGAAGACAAGTTCAAGAAGCTAAAGTGACTTGCTGAATTCTACATAGCTAGCAACCTGAAGGGAAAACTACAAACTCAGGTCTTTTATTCCCAAGTGTAGCATTTTATCCAGTAAGCCACAAGTAAGCACATCACACCTGTACTTACGCAGTCGGCAAAGAATCCACCTGCAATTCAGGAGACCTCCGGTTCAATCCCTGGGTCAGGAAGATCCCCTGGAGAAGGGCATGGCAACCCACCCAGGATTCTTGCCTGGAGAATCCCCATGGACAAAGGAGCCTGGAGCCTGGTGGGCTACAGTCCATAGGGTTGCAAACAGTCGGACACGACTGAGCGACTAAGGACAAGCACATCAAAAGGGAAACAGGAAGCTGTTTTCTACTGAGTCATGTAACATCGACACACATAAGATTTTATTTCATCATCACAGAAGAGAGCGACGCTCAGCAAAGTTAAGAAACTTGCTCAAGTGCTCGCTTCGGCATCACAGAGACTAAAATTGGAATGATACAGAGAAGATCAGCGTGGCCCCTGCACAAGGGTGACTCGCAAATTCGTTAAGTGTTCCATATTTAAAAAAAAAAAAAGAAACTTGCTCAAGTTCACAAAACCAGTAAGTGGCAAGTCTGCTGCTGAGAAGGCCCAAATTCCACTCCCTCAGTCAAGAGTGATAGATACTGAGAAAAAAAGAAAACTACTGTGCTCCTTATTACACTACTGCTTTTCAGCTATATCAAAACAACACACCCCCCTCCTCAAAAAAAAGAAACCACCAAACAACCTAAGCACTCTGCTATGTGACGCTGACCTGGGACAAGTTTTTTACCTGACAACAAGTCTTCTACCAGCTGGCTTCTTGATAGGTTCTGGCAACACGGGAACTAGAGAGGGCTGGAGGAAGGAAGAAGGAACTTGCATCTTCCTGATCTTGTCTGCTGCTCCTGTCAGAATTACCTGAACAATATCCTTTGCCATGGTTGCAGCAGGAGACTCAATTCTCAGCTTCCTTCTACACTCCCAGAACCAGCCTTGCGGGCCCTGTTCAGACCCAGACGGGAGTGCCAGTGCTTCAAGACCCCAGAGCAGGTCCCTGGGGGCCAGCACAGCCGGGCTCTAAGCTCCCTTCATAGAGGACTGGGTCAGGGCTCCACAAGGGCAGTTTTTCTCCAAGCTTTTAGGTTCTGAAACTTCAACCTTTAGGGGTGTATTTGTTTCCCACAATTAGTACTTCTGTTTTAGTTCCAATGTTCCTCTGGCTTTTCAATCCTCCAGTACCTGTGTAGTTAATTCCTTACACGAAATTCTCTGTTAAAATAACCAGTGTGGTTTCAACCTTCCTGACTGGGCCCTGATTGATACAAATATTTTCAGAAAACAGATCTCAGAGAGCAAGTGACTGACTATACCCACACGTACCACATAGATATTTTTATATACATTCATTTCATCAAAGACACCTAACATTTCCTAAGTGCTTATAAAGTGAGCTTTAATAGATATTCAGAGAGTATTCTAAGATATTCTGACTTTAGGGATGAGTTCTTCTAGACTCAGTACATTTCATTTTTCTGACCACAAATAATTTTAACCTATCAAAGTTAGAAATTTGTTCAAGACTGGTTGGTCCTTCTAACCCATGTGACCCAAGTCAAAATGCTTGAATTTGGCTATCAAAACAGAGTTTTCTTCTCCTTAGCAACATTCAGTTCAGTTCAGTTCAGTTGCTCAGTCGTGTCTGACTCTTTGTAACCCCATGAATTGCAGCACGCCAGGCCTCCCTGTCCATCACCAACTGCCGGAGTTCACTCAGACTCACGTCCATCGAGTCGGTGATGCCATCCAGACATCTCATCCTCTCTCATCCCCTTTTCTTTCTGCCCGTAATCCCTCCCAGCATCAGAGTCTTTTCCAATGAGTCAACTCTTTGCATGAGGTGGCCAAAGTATTGGAGTTTCAGCTTTAGCATCAGTCCTTCCAAAGAACACCCAGGACTGATCTCCTTTAGAATGGACTGGTTGGATCTCCTTGCAGTCCAAGGGACTCTCAAGAGTCTTCTCCAACACCACAGTTCAAAAGCATCAATTCTTCAGTGTTCAGCTTTCTTCACAGTCCAACTCTCACATCCATACATGACTACTGGAAAAACCATAGCCTTGACTAGACGGACCTTTGTTGGCAAAGTAATGTCTCTGCTTTTGAATATGCTATCTAGGTTGGTCATAACTTTCCTTCCAGGAGGAGTAAGCATCTTTACATTTAATTAAAAACTTTTGTAATTAACTTAGTAAAACCCTGTGGCCAAAAAAGCTTAATTCAAATGCTAAATCAATTTTTAAGGAGAATATTAACTAATCTCTAGAACCAGGGAGAAAAAAGTCAAAGCAGAACTTCAAGAATAACAAAGAGCAAACCCATATCTCACTCAGGAAATCAAATCAAAGTGTATCTGCATTTATCCTCTCAATTTGAAACACTTTTCCAGAAAGTCACAAGCTTTTTCAATTTTGTACCTCCCTAAGAAAATCAGCAGCTGCAAGAAAATCTGGAAATACACGGTGACTTTTGGTTGGACCAATAACTGGGACATGACAGGACACAGAGTAACCAGAGACCCAAACGGAAAATACAGCGCAGTGTGCAAGGACAACCCTCAAATCAGAGAACTGGCTCAACCAAATGCCAACAGGCTTTCCTTGTTGAGAAACACCTAGTCTTGACTAGAATGACCAATCAGATTCCTTTTTTCTTGGTGGAGGGGGTGGGCAGCACTGCAAGGCTTGCTGGATTTTAGCTCCCTGACCAGAGATTGAACCTACCAGAGTAGTTAGAAGTGCAGAATTCCAACTACGGGACTGTCAGGGAATTTCCCAGATTCCATCATTATCTGAAGGCTCCTCTGAGGTTCTGGATGTTCAAAAAGCAATAGTTTTAAGCCTCTTAGAAGCAAAATTATCTTAAACTGATATGCAACTTCATTTTTACTTGACTTTTTTTTCTTCTCATTCGACCACTTTACAAAAACAATCATATTCTTGCTGTGCTAACCAAAGAGATTGTACAATGCAAAAGGATTTTAAAAATCAAGCGTTTTTCTCCACTTTTTTCTCTATCTACAGCTTTCAAAAATGCCGTGTATATAGGTTTCCCTGAAGCTCCAGGAGTAGAGGCCCTGTCCTCGGCCAAGCCAATTAGCATTCTCTATCTTCTATGCCACAATGAAAAGTTCAGGGGTAAACTGTTCTTACATAGTGTCTAAGGTGGGGGTTGGAGAAGGAAATGGCACCCCACTCCAGTACTCTTGCCTGGAAAATCCCATGGACAGAGGAGCCTGGTAGGCTACAGTCCATGGGGTTGCAAAGAGTCGGACATGACTGAGCAACTTCACTTTCACTTTCAAGGGGGCCTGTCGAGACAGTCTTTCTTTCAGATTGAATATGAACAAGAAAATTGCGGCTTCTGGCAGCTACGTTGGGACCTGAAGGGAAACCAGAGGTACAGCCAGGAGACTAAAAGAAGCCAGATCCTTGGAGCTACCAATGAGTTGCTTAAGCAACTCTGCCTGATGTCTGAATTGCTTAGGGACTTTTCAGTTAACAGCCAATAAATTCTCTTTATTTTTTAGGTCAGAGAGAGTCAGTTTTTCTGTTATAACAGAAGATTAAAGGAGAAAGTATACTTGAATATTCTGAGTTAGGTCAGTATCAAAGTAGTGTTTTAAGCCAAATATCTCAGAAAAGATACTAGATAACACATATGCCAAAAAAAGAGACTGGTTCAAGGAAGAATTACTTTTAAGAGATAGCTCAAACAGCATAAAAATTTACTTATATAATTAGCAGCTGTATAATTTATTGCTCCGGTCTTTCTCCTTTTATCCCCCAAGTCTGCTAGACCCTCAGTCTTTCCCAACACAACAGCCTCTCTACTTCTAGTTTCCCAGACCTAAAACCTTGGAGTCATTCTTAGCAACTCCCTTCTTCCTTCTCATACTCCAGTCCATGAGGTCAACAAATCCTGTTGGTGCTTCCTTCAAAATATATCATGCACTTCTCATGACATCCAGTTATCTCTCTGGTCCATGCCGCTAACACCTTTTGCCTAGATTACTGAAAAAGTCTCCTAGAACTGGACTCCCTGCTTCGACCCATATCCACGCAAAGTATATTCTCAACACAGCAGCCGAAGTGGTGATAGAAGGCCTATTAGATCACATCACTCCCCATTTCACGACTCCCAGTGGTTTCCCAACTTACCCAGAGTTAATGCCGACGTCTGCAGCGGCCAGTGTGACTGCAGCTCCTCTACTTGAGCAGCAAGGGCCTCCCGGTTCTTCAAGCACGTCAGGGAAGGCCCTGCTGCAGGACCTTTGCACTAGCAAGGTCCTCTCCCCATTACATTCCTCCCCAAGACATCTATCTACCTGGATGACCTGCCACCTGACCTCTTCCAAGTGCTTAGTCAATATCCCTTTCTTATTTAGTGTTCCTGCTCACCCTATTTAAAACTGTAATACCATCTGCATCCCTGGCATTCCCATATTCCTTCCCTGATATTTTTCTCTTCAGCACTTGTCACCCTGTAATTTAATATATAATTTATTATTTGTTTTATTGCCTGCCACCTGCTCCAGAATGCACACTCTGTAAGGGCAGGGGTATAATTCTACTTTTTCACTCTGTATTTCTAGCAACTAGAACAGTGCTTGGCACACAGCTGGTACTAAATAAATATTTGCTGAGGGAATGACTGAGTACAACAGAAGGAATTAAAACCTCATGCCAATTCCTTTTACTTTCATATGCAAATGAGACTTTCCCATAAGGGCTCCGCTGTGGATAAACTATTCCATTTCCTTATCTCAACACAACTGAAATGATACAAAAACCACACCACTTCCTTTGGTTCACTTTGAGTCCTGACTTGTGTCAAGATCCAGTAAAAAAAAACACAACACAATTTTTTCCCACTGTTTTCAGTGGATATACTCAAGTTTAAGATACAAATTAAAAGGTCTTAAGAAAGATGTGTTTAAGTAAACACTGTTTTCCAAGATCTAAAATATTGCTTAAGGCAAACAATGGCTTGGGTTATAATCTGACAATACCCCACAGTTTTAGTAAGTTAAATAATTGTGGAAATAACCACAGACAAAAAGAAAATACAGTCCTTTTTGGGGAACAAACAATGTGGTCTGATGAAGGGAACTTCAAAGCATTATCTACACTCAACTGCAGAGACACTGTCTACACTTAAAGCAGACAAAGAAGAGTTCAAAGGTCATATTTATATTAAACTGAAACTCACCAAAGGCCTTGAATAAGACTAGAAGGTGTTAAAATCAGGTTGCTAACAATCCTTCCCTGACAAGCATGAACCACAAACTACAGGAAACTAAATACTGCAAACCTACAGGTCTAAGAAACAACACTCGAGGTCACAAATTCGGGAGTATTATTGTGAAACACTTGGAAATCTAGCAAGTTTTCCGCCTTTTAGATGAAACGTCTCCCTTCTCTTTACACTGTCAGAACATTTTTGGGGTTAAAATGTGCTAGTTGAGAATGGTTTTACAAAGGAGTTCTGCGGCAGACTTGACATTAATGTGTCCTTTTCTCCCCTCTAGTATCTTTCTTTCAGCTCTAAGATATCTAGTTTAACTACTTATCAACTTACACTTTTATTAAAGAAAGGATTGTAAGGAACATAGTCTTAGAGTCAGGAGACCTAGGATTCAGTTGCAAATTCTGTCTAATTGGCTAGTTGATCTTGGACAACTCATTTCACTCTCTAGACCTTAGTTTCCTCATCTGAAATAAAATAACCATTTAATTTTATTAAACTGATTTATTAAAATATATAATACCATGAAGACTTCTCTCTCTCATATCCTATGAGTCTATGAACTACACTCACTGAATACAGTGCCTTAAAGACATCACCTAAGAATTATCTAGGCGCTGAGTAAAGCAGGGCAAGTATCACTGAAGCTGCACACTTTCTCTGGAACTGAGGGAACCACTGTTCTGATTGTGCCATTTAACACTGCTGTCTTTATATACTTTTATACTTTATGTGGTATATACCCCAAGCAATACTGTTTTACATACTGCTAAATTTGCTACAGATGCATAAAAATTGTATCATTCTATTACTTTGTGTATATTTTAATATTTTGCTTATTTTTCACTCAACATTGTGGTTTCCATCATAGCCACACACAGCTCCTTTTAATCCACTTCCACTGTTGCACAGTGTTCCATTTTATGAATATTTTATAGCTGTACATAGCCTTTCTCACACTGATGGACATTTAGGCTGTCCCCATGTTTCGATATCATAATAACGCCGCAATAAATAAACCGGAATAGATGCTTTTGTTACTGTTTTGGGGTAAATAATTCGGAAGGACAGATTTCCTGAAGTGGGATTCTGGGTCTAATGGTAGTTAGGTAGATATTTTGGTAATCCCCTCTGGGATTTTGTACTTTTCCATTTGGTACTTCCAAACGGCATTTAAGAACAATTTTAAAATACTGCTGAAGAATGGAGAATAAACTTAACACATGGAAAAATATACCACATGATACACAGAAAACCTCAAGATCATGTGTATCAATTTTTCCTAAATTAATCATAAATTTAATGATATTCTTTCTCACATTACAGTCCCCTTTTATTCTTTATTTGCTAAGAGTTTTCATCATAAATGGCGCTGAATTTCATCAAGAGTTTTTTCTCCACTCACTGATATTATCACAATGGCTTCCTCCTTCAATGTGCTAATGCATAAATTAATTAGCAATAATCCATATTAAGAGCTCTCTTAAAGAGTAACCCATCTATGGTAGTTCTGGCATTCACAACTTCATTCATATTCCTCTTTTCAAGAGATGGAATCTAATTACTTCAAAAGTGGGCTGGACTCCCTACTAACAAACAGAATAAAGTGAAAGTGACAAAGCATGACTTCTGAGACCAAGTCTTGAAAGGCAATGCAGCTCTCTCCTTGCTCTCTTCCTTGGACCATTTATTCTGGGGAAAGCCAGATGCCATTGTGCAAAGATATTCAAAGAATCTGTAGAGAGGCTCACGCAGGGAGGAACAGAGGCTCCTGCCAACTGCCAAGAGAATGCACCATCTTTGAAGCGGATTCTCCTCCAGTCAAGCTTTCAGATGAAAGCAGCCCCTGCTGACATAACTACAGTTTCACAAAATACCCTGAACCAAAACCACCTGGTAAACTGCTCCTGAATTCCTGTAAGTTAATTTAAGCTTTCATTACCTCAAGTCTCTAGGTTTTAGGATGAGCTGTTGTGCAGCAATAATAATTAACACACTACCATTCTTGGATTTCTGGGATAAATTCTGTTTTGTCATTATTAAATAATAATTGTCTGGTCTCTGTGCCTGGTTCCTGGGTAACAGGACTGTCTTTGTTATTTACAAGCCTCATGGATCACACTTGAGTTTATGCTAATGAATGACTCAGGATGGGGGCTGGTCACCAAAATGACCAGTGATATGGTTAGAGTGTTGGGGCTTTGAGCCAGTCCAATCTTCAGGGAGTTTGGATAGGGCTAAAGATTGAGTTCAATCATGTGGCCAATCGTTCAGTCATGGCTATCTAATGAAACTTCGATAAGAACAGCACACCACGGCTCAGATAACCTTCCTGGCTAGTGACCTATTTGATACATAGCCAGGATGACATATCCTGATTCCAGGAGAAACAGGCATGTAAGCTCCACATCTGGAACCCTCCCCAACCTCACTTTGTGTGTCTCTTTCATTTGGCTGGTCCCAATTTGTATCTTTATAATATTAAGTTCTGTGAGTCGTATAAATGAACTGTCAGACTGCAGGGGCGGGGGTGGTGGTGGGAGGGTGGTCATGGGAATCCTTCTGGATTTGCAGCCAGTCAGTCAGAAGTGTGAGGAACCTGGGACACCCAGACTTGCGACTGGCATCTCAAGTGAGCACAGTTTTGTTGGGGGCTGTGCCCTTAAATCTGTGGAGTCTGACACTTAACAGTAGGTAGGCAGTATCAGAATTGTATTGCAGTATTACAGACATGACCATGTTTCAATAACACCACTGGATTTGTTTTGCTAACATTTTGTTAGGTTTTATATCCATGTTCATAAAAAAGACTGACCTATAATTATTTTCTCATATTATCCATGCCTACTTTTAGTATCAAGGTTATACTACTCACACAGAATAAGCCGAGGAACCTTATTTTGCTATTCTCTTAAATAGTCTGTGTAAATCTGGACATATCTACCACATGAATAGTCTGACAGTACTCACCTTTAAAATTATCTGAGCCATGGGCTTATCAGTGAGTGTGCAGGAGGTGGCAGATCTTTCACTACAAATTAAAATTCCCTAATAATAAAAGAAATATCTAGGTTTTTTGTTTAGCCATAATCAATTTTATTAAGTAACATTTTTTAAACTGTTGTTTTATTTAATTTGTAAAACAAAAAAAAAGAAAAAATATTGTAAAATGATGCATTGGAGAAGGAAATGGCAACCCACTCCAGTGTTCTTGCCTGGAGAACTCCAGGGACAGGGTAGCCTGGTGGGCCTCCGTCTATGGGGTCGCAAAGAGTCGGACATGACTGAAGTGACTCAGCAGCAGCAGCAAAGCTATTCAAGGTATCTCTTATCTTTAAAAAATCTCTTTTATATCTGAGGTTATGTCCTCCCCTCCATTCCCAACACTACTTGTGCTTCCTGGGTTTTTCTTGATCTGTCATTCAAATGGTCTGTCCATTTTATTAGTTTTTTCAGGAAACCAACTTTTGAATATGTCAATTCTCTCCATCATATCATAAAAGTCTTTTCCCCCATTAATTTCAAACCTAATTCTATCACTCATTAGCTAGAAGCCTCAGTTTTCTCATCTGTAAAGTGGGAATAATAATAGTACCTACACCTCACACTGTTGTTATGAATGAGATAATCCTTGTAAGGCACAGGGAACGGTGCTTGGTACATGTAACAGATGCTCTACAAGTGTCAGCCTTTATCTTTATTATCTACTTTACTTCACTTCAGTTTATATTGCTCTTCTTTTCCTAGATTAAATTACTTCATCAATATTTTAATCTTTTAATACATCTACTTCTGCTTTACTATGCCAAAGCCTTTGTGTGGATCACAACAAACTGTGGAAAAGTCTTAAAGAGATGGGAATACCAGACCATCTGACCTGCCTCTTGAGAAATCTGTATGCCAGTCAGGAAGCAATAGTTAGAACTGGACATAGTACAACAGACTGGTTCCAAATTGGGAAAAGAGTATGTCAAGGCTGTATATTGTCACCTTGCTTATTTAACTTATATACAGAGTACATCATGAGAAATGCTGGGCTGGATGAACCACAAGCTGGAATCAAGATTGCCAGGAAAAATATCAATAATCTCAGCTATGCAGATGACACCACCCTTATGGCAGAAAGCAAAGAACTAAAGAGTATCTTGATGAAAGTGAAAGAGGAGAGTGAAAAAGTTGGCTTAAAACTCAACATTCAGGAAGCTAAGATCATGGCCATCTGGTCCCATCACTTCACAGCAAACAGGCGGGGAAACAGTGGAAACAATGGCTGAAGGTCTGTCTAGTCAAAGCTATGGTTTTTCCGGTAGTCATGTATGGATGTGAGAGTTGGACTATAAAGAAAGCTGAGTGCCAAAGAACTGATGCTTTTGAACTACGGTGTTGGAGAAGACTCTTGAGCGTCCCTTGGACTGCAAGATCAAACCAGTCAATCCTAAAGGAAATCAGTCCAGAATATTCACTGGAAGGACTGATGCTGAAGCTGAAACTCCAATACTTTGGCCACCTGATGTGAAGAACTGACTCATTTGAAAAGACCCTGACACTGGGAAAGACTGAAGGTGGGAGGAGAAGGGGACGTCAGAGGATGAGATGGTTGGATGACACTACCGACTCGATGGACATGAGTCTGAGTAAACGCCAGGAGTTGGTGATGGACAGGGAGGCCTGGCGTGCTGCAGTCCATGGGGTTGCAAACAGTTGGACATGACTGAGTGACTGAACTGAACTGAACTGAATGTAAGCCTTCAACATGTCACACAAGTTTAACATGTCCTAATTTTCTTTACGGTTTAGCTCTAGCTGTTTTCTGACTTGCATTATCATTTTATTTTTGACCTGTAGGTTTTTAAGTTTCCAAATGCGTGTCTGTATATACTGTTTGTCATTCAGTTTTA
The DNA here is from genome assembly GCF_016772045.2 of Ovis aries. Classification (NCBI taxonomy): domain Eukaryota; kingdom Metazoa; phylum Chordata; class Mammalia; order Artiodactyla; family Bovidae; genus Ovis; species Ovis aries. The sequence continues at coordinate 40,528,665 of NC_056078.1, read as the reverse complement.
ACTGAAATGTATTGGTTGACAAAAAATATGGCTATGATTATTTGAACTATACAATCTAGAGAATGGTAACTTAATAAAACGCTAATTTCTAAACCAAACCTGACCTTTTAAAAGGGCTTCCCTAGTGACTCGGTCGGTAAAGCGTCTGCCTGCAATGCGGGAGACCTGGGTTCAAACCCTGGGTTGGGCAGATCCCCTGGAGAAGGGAATGCCTACCCACTCCAGTATTCTGGCCTGGAGAATTCCATGGACACAGGAGCCTAGCGGGCTATAGTCCATGCGGTCAAACAGAGTCGGACGCGACTGAGTGACTAACATTTTAATTTACAACTTTTAAAACTAAATGACCTTGTCATGGTCTCTGCTTTAAAAATATATATATGAATATTCTCATTTCATAGGATGAAATTACCAAGACATAAGAACTGTTATGATCTGGCCTCTGCCAGGCTTTCTAACGCCATCCTCCCACTCACTTCTCATACCCTTACAATGATCCAACTATAGTGGAGTCACTGAAGCCTCTATATTTACAGGCATCCCTTTCACACTCCTTTGCACATTCTTTTCGTTCTTTCCTTAGTTTCCCACCAGGTTAACTACAATTCACTCTTCAGACCTGTTCTGCTCCTCCGCTGTGTAGGCAATCCCTGATTCCTACATATCAGGCTCAGTGAGCTGGCCTATGTGTACTTGTACTGTACCCAGAGCACGAATCTTCTATCTAGGTTGGTCATAACTTTTCTTCCAAGGAGTAAGCGTCTTTTCATCTCACGGCTGCAGTCACCATCTGCAGTCATTTTGGAGGCCTATGTGTACTTGTACTGTACCACAGCTCTCAAAGAACACTCATTCATGAAGTTTTTATTAATTATTTGGTATTTGCTTCACACCAATTATACAACAGTAAATGAAACAGACATGATCCCTCTTCTAATAACACTTATTTAATCAGGAGATGTTTTTTGACTTATCTTGCACTGCTTATAATCTCTATTTTCTAGCATGTTACTGAGCAAAACATTAAGTGTTCAATAAGTGAATGAAAGGAATAAAAATATTAGTATCTTAAGGGAAACATAATTGGGGAGTTAAATCAACTATAAAATCACATAATAAACTCTACAAGTTCTTTATAAGTATACTGACATCTACCAATGCATCTACCAAGTCAAGTGGGCCTTAGAGAGCATCACTACGAACAAAGCTAGTGGAGGTGATGGAATTACAGTTGAGCTGTTTCAAATCCTGAAAGATGATGCTGTGAAAGTGCTGCACTAATTATGCCAGCACATTTGGAAAACTCAGCAGTGGCCACAGGACTGGAAAAGGTCAGTTTTCATTCCAATCCCAAAGAAAGGCAATGCCAAAGAATGCTCAAACTACCGCACAATTGCACTCATCTCACACACTAGGAAAGTAATGCTCAAAATTCTCCAAGCTAGGCTTCAGCAATACGTGAATCGTGAACTCCCTGATGTTCAAGCTGTTTTAGAAAAGGCAGAGGAACCAGAGATCAAATTGCCAACATCTGCTGGATCATGGAAAAAGCAAGAGAGTTCCAGAAAAAACATCTATTTCTGATGTTTATTGACTATGCCAAAGCCTTTGACTGTGTGGATCACAATAAACTGTGGAAAATTCTGAAGGAGATGGGAATACCAGACCACCTGACCTGCCTCTTGAGAAACCTATATGCGGGTCAGGAAGCAACAGTTAGAACTGGACATGGAACAACAGACTGGTTCCAAATAGGAAAAGGAGTACATCAAGGCTGTATATTGTCACCCTGCTTATTTAACTTCTATGCAGAGTACATCATGAGAAACGCTGGACTGGAAGAAACAGAAGCTGGAATCAAGACAGCCGGGAGAAATATCAATCATCTCAGATATGCAGATGACACCACCTTTATGGCAGAAAGTGAAGAAGAACTAAAAAGCCTCTTGATGAAAGTGAAAGAAGAGAGCGAAAAAGTTGGCTTAAAGCTCAACATTCAGAAAACTAAGATCATGGCATCCGGTCCCATCACTTCATGGGAAATAGATGGGGAAACAGTGGAAACAGTGTCAGACTTTATATTTTTGGGCTCCAAAATGACTGCAGATGGTGACTGCAGCCATGAAATTAAAAGACGCTTACTCCTTGGAAGAAAAGTTATGACCAACCTAGATAGTATATTCAAAAGCAGAGACATTAACTTTGCCGACTAAGGTCCGTCTAGTCAAGGCTATGGTTTTTCCTGTGGTCATGTATGGATGTGAGAGTTGGACTGTGAAGAAGGCTGAGCCCCAAAGAATTGATGCTTTTGAACTGTGGTGTTGGAGAAGACTCTTGAGAGTCCCTTGGACTGCAAGGAGATCCAACCAGTCCATTCTGAAGGAGATCAACCCTGGGATTTCTTTGGAAGGAATGATGCTAAAGCTGAAACTCCAGTACTTTGGCCACCTCATGAGAAGAGTTGACTCATTGGAAAAGACTCTGATGCTGGGAGGGATTGGGGGCAGGAGGAGAAGGGGATGACTTAGGATGAGATGGCTGGATGGCATCATGGACTCGATGGATGTGAGTCTGAGTGAACTCCGGGAGATGGTGATGGACAGGGAGGCCTGCTGTGCTGCGATTCATGGGGTCGCAAAGAGTCGGACACGACTGAGCAACTGAACTGAACTGAACTGAACCAATGCATTTCCAAACCTATTGCCAGCTACTACTAAGCCAACAATCCTAGTACTAGCTCAGGAACTTTGTTCCCCGTATCACCATCTTTTGGTGATTTCTAGATGGTAGAGAAAAGAACTTCAGATTCAAGTCACGAAACGGGGAACCTCAGTATACTCAAAAGCCCCCCTTTTCCCAATATTTCGGGTTTATTTCATAGTTTGAACTGTCTTTGCTCTAAGTTTACTTTTTCTTACAATGTTTTTATACTATGCAGTAAGAAATCTAACACGTTATACATACTTAACATGTACTAATCCATTTAATCCTCACACAGACTTTGAGGCAAGTATTCTCATTATGTATAATTTTATAAAAATATATCCTAAAAATCAATAGCCTGATGGTAACGTAAAGGTCAGTGAGATGCCAACTGGGTGGAGGGGAGCGTGGTAAGGAGGGGAGTGGGATGAGGATAGTGAAGAGGGCCTTGGGCTTTGCTGCATACTGCTCAGAATTGTATATAAGAACTTATGCATGTCTCATTTATGTAATCTTTTAAAAAGTTTTAAAACTTTTAAAACTGTTAAATCAGACCTCCTCTGACACTTAATCACAAAAAAATAGATAATAGATGGGAAAGTGGAAAAGAGGGAGGAAAGGAAGGAAGCAGATGAACTCAGAGGTTAAACTAGAATTTCTATCTGAGACAGCTGGATTGGAAATTACCTTATAAACCTATAAAACAGTGGAACAGGAGAGAAGTATTAGGATGGAGGATAAAGACAGGAATTGAAATGTCACTATGAAACTGAAAGCGTTCAATCATGTCTGACTCTTTGCAACCCCATGGACCTTGTCTCACCAGGCTCCTCTGTCCATGGAATTCTCCAGGCAGAATACTAGAATGGGAGGGGGAAAAAATGGAATATACTAGAGTGGGTAGCCATTCACTTCTCCAGGGGATCTTCCTGATCCACGGATCGAACCCAGGGGTCTCACACTGCAGGCAGGCAGATTCTTCACTGTCTGAGCCACAACTGAAAGATGCTACTGGAAATCTTGGGGCATGCTCTTCCCACAAAATCATATGCAGCTGCAATGACACAAACCACTACCTGAATCTGAAAGCATCCAAACTGGGGAATGATCAAATAAGTACGCAAGGAGAATATAAACCAAACTTAAACTAAGAAAAGAATAAAGGTGTCTTCACTATGAGGAGGCAGCCAACTGAAGAGAATGAGAAGAAACTGTCTGTCTCCCCTTCAGGAGGAGCACAATAACCAAAGAGCCTGAGGGCAAGGCCTGCAGCATGTTTCTGAGACTAGGAGTTGTGGGCTTCTCTAAAGAAAGCAGTGGGTGTGGGAAAACAGTCTCAATGCAGTCCAAGGAGAGACCAACAGTGAAGATGAAGCTCCTTTTCAAGCTGGGAACGGCAACTGCTTTAGTGCAACGGAGGGCCTTCTAAAGGCTGCTCCGTCTAAAAAATAAATCTCTGCAGACCTAGAAGCGACTGTCACCTGCCACACTGCTAGCAGACCTTGCAGCTGGGAGGGCCGAGCCCTGAGGACTCCTCCCAGAGCTTCAAGGGACGGGTAACAATCGGTTGGTCCCTTTGTAATCGCTCCACAGGATAGAAACAACTCTGTCTTTCATACCTACTAGTTTGTCTCTGAACAATAGATGCCTACAGCCAGAACCCAAAATTTTGGAATGGGCCTAAAAGAACACAATTCATTTAAAGGGAATTCAGCTAACAGAGGAAAGGCTAAAGGTGAAAATCAGAATAGGCAGAAAAGACTGGGTGGCAATGAACATCCGAGACACCAAGAGGGTGTCAGCTGTGCCAGTGAAGAAGAAATTCACAGATGCCAAAAAAAGGAGCTGCCGACCTGGATCCTGATGCAAGATTTTACCCCCAAAAGCACCGTCAGAGCATTTCAAAGAGGTAACTACCGGCGTAACAACAAGTGATCAGTGCGACAAAGGGAGAACCCTCGGGGTTTCTACGGTGCCGGCAGCTGACATGCTTTCCAACCACTGTTTCCTACAAGAAACTCAAATATGGACAGGTGTGTAAGGACCGCTGATCAGGGCCCAGGGTGAAGGGGGCACTCTGCCTTTCTTGCCATGACCATCTTACCCTGTACCTCTCTTTGAGGAACTTCATATCTACTGCATCCTTTTACATCCTAATTGAGAATTAATGCCCAATGAAGGATGACTAGTACATTTTAAAAAATTTAGAGATTAAAAAAAAGAGAGAGAGACTGGGCAACTGAGACTGACAACTTTATTTTCAATATACCATGTTGAAATATTTTAAATATTGCAAAGTCCTAAATCAACCATCAATTAAGAGTTGAAAAGAACTTTAATAAAAGCATTAACATTAGTCAGTTTAATATTGATTATGGAGGTGGCATTATCTCACTATAAGGTATTTCTCTAAGGACATAATCATACTAACATTTATTTATTAATAAGGAAACATCAAGTTCTGCTTAATGAGCATCTTCACAGGTCTCCATTCTTTTAGGAATAAATTTTAATATATGAGATACCATCTTTCAGGAAAAGTGTCAGAATTAGACCTGCAGAAATACTTCAAACATTTTTATATTTTCTAAATCTTACACAGCATTAAAGTGCAACAGAAGATAACCATGTGCAGAATACTATTCATTTCTCTTCGAACTACTACTCTTCTAAAAGAAGCAATACTTTCCTTTCTTTTTTTAATAGTATCCCCTTTTCAGCGTGCTAAGGCTTGAAAGACAATGTGCAAAAGTATTTGTTATCTGTAAAGAAATGAAGAGAGCAGCAACACAGCAGAACATCACTGCTAATGTTTCTTTAAACTTAGAAAACTTAGATTCAACCAGATTCAAAGAATTACTTCTGTTTGCTCTTCACGATGCCCAACACTATCATCCCTGCTATCCAGATAAAAAATGTGGGCAACATTATCTCTTTTCAACACCCAGTCACAAATCAGTGTCCCTTCTTCCTTCACAACACACCTACACCAGTTTTTCCTTTGTATTTCTATCATCACTCTGACTGAATCCTATTACCTCAAGCTTAACGACTCCCACAACCTTACAAGCTCCCTGCGTCCTCACTCCATTTCTCTAACATGAGGACCATGTTCTTTATTTTTTGATTTCTCCTTTGTGACTGTTGCTACACAGATCAACAGGAATCCCCGAAAAGTAATATTCTATAGAACAAAAATTAATGCTCTGGGGCCTTAAACTAGAACAGGGAAAAACAAGCCTAGAAAAAAATAATATGAGCAGATGGAGGAAAAACACAGGTCAATTTAAAAATCAGCTCAAGAGTATCATATATGCAAAGGGGTATGAAAAAGAAAATTATATATTTGCTGAATGATCAATGCTTAAAGGTTTTTGCAACTTCAGATAAGTTGATCCCTACCTTGAAATTCTCATTACTTCTTGACTGAAACAATTAAGAGTATCCTAATTGCCAGGGCTTTTGGTAGCTCCCCCCTCCAAACTATCATTCACATCACTGCCACACTGATTGTCACAAAACACAATTATGATTCAAACTTTCTAGAGACTGCCAACTACTCACAAAATGAAGTCTAAACTCCCAACCATGGCATCCAGAGTTCTTCACAAACAAGCTCTCTTTCAGTCTTGTCACTCAAACCCGCTCTCACATCTTGAGTTCAAACCACACGAAACTACTTCCTCTGTCTTCTGTACGTTCTCCGCATTTCAGGCTTCCTCTGCTGCCCCTGTCCGTGGGATTCCCCAGGTGAGAATACTGGGATGGGTTGTCATTTCCTTCTCAATGGGATCTTCCTGACCCAGGGATCAGGGTCTCCTGCATCACAGCAGGTGGATTCTTTACCACTGAGCCAACTGGTAAGGCAATTCTTTTCCCAAGATTCCTGGGAAGCCCCAGCAATCTTCTACTCATCCTTTAAGACGCCACTGAAACACCGTTTCCCATGTGAAGCCACTTTGACAATTCTCTGCTCTAACAATACTATGGAGCCCTTCTGGTGACACCGACACACTCTCCCAGTCACACACCACTTTTCAGACTGCATTAACTTTGTGTACTCACCTCTAAACAGATCCTTCTTTGAGAGTAAAGTAAGGAACCCATTTTTACTGAGCATTTCGTATTCTCAGCGCCTGATACAGTCCCTGGTGTAGAATAGGTGTTTAGTAAGTGTTTAAGAGAGAAAGAAGTAGGTGGATGTAAGCAAAGCTGTCACTTAATGCTATACTGCTGAGAGACTTTCTTATTAGAGGAATCTATCCTTGCTTTGATAGGCTAACAAAGAGTTACTGACAGTACAGGCAGAATTATACCTTTTAGAAAATACAAGCTGATAGCAATTGGTAGATAGAAAAAAAGAGTGAGGAGACACACTAAGTGGGGAGAGTCCTTCAATATTTCAGGTGAAATGTTGAAGAACTTAAACTTGGATGATGGTGGGAGAATTAGAAAAGAGAAGATGACAACATTCATGAATCAGAGGTAGAGCTGAAAGGACCTGATCCCTGACTAAGCAGCAAGGAAGAGGCAGAGAGTCCGGTTCTGCACTGAGACTGTGAGCACAGGTGACCAAGAGGTCTAGTAAGAGAAGCGGGAGCACCATGTGTGAAGCGGGCAGTGGAAACACGCGCTGAGGCTTAGAGCACTGTCGGAGCAGAGACAGGAGGTTGAGAGAGATCACTTTAGAGGCCACTGCTGAAATCAAGACGGCAGAAAGACATTAAAAAAAGAATTTCAAAGACACAGATCTTAGGGAAGGCCATTATTTAGTAATGGGAGGACAGCTATTCTCCAAACAAAAATAGGAGGAAAAAACATTTGAAGGAGTAATTAAAGAAGGAGAGCCAGAAAAGCTCAGGGTTATAGAAGCCCCAGTATTTCATGAAAGGAGAAATGGCGACTAACACAGGGATCAAAGAGCAGAACCGAACAGAAGATGCGCCAGAACGTCATGACTGTTCCTCAAACAGGCAGGCAGACCAGCCCAGAAGGGACCGGAGCATGAGCGGATACTGTAAGGAAGCAGAAGCAGAGAGCACAACCTGCTGTTTAAAGAGGGAAAGATAGTAGCAAACTCTCCTATTTCAAGAGGAAAAAGTACGACACATTATATATGTATTCTACCTGTTCGTTTTTAATACAGATCCCTAAAGGATTAAACCTTTTATTGATAATCTGAGTCTCTATGGATTTGAAAATGAACTTGACTTCTCTATCCACATTGTCTTAGAATGGCTTCTCCCCTGTCCCTGATGTTACTGCAGTTTCCACTTCTTTCAATAAATTCTATCTCCAAAGATCTATTATTCAAAGTAACAACTTTACCCTAAATTCTAAATACATGAAAGCTTCAGAATAATGTAAACATTCATTTTAATATAATCTTCTAACTTGTCTTATCATCGTCAGAGGAAAGAAGTAATTATATACATCATTTAATGCTTATTTTCTCTAATTAGAATAAAGAAAGCTATATTAGTAATAAATGCTTTTACTCCTGAAGAGCTGCAACGTTTATAGAGAGATAAAATGCTGTAACTACTTAAGAACTCATAAGGAAGGTGATTCAAGAATAAAGAAGATAATAAAGTTGCAGTGATAAAATAGGACGATTTTTAATTGCTAAGAAATGAGAATTTTCACATTAATTACATTCTTAAGTCTTTTTCTTACCTCAGAGATGTGGCTAGATAAAACTGTACTTCCAATTTTCTCCAAACAGCTTTGACCTATGCTTCCATCTCATGAATTCCAAGACAGTATTAAACTGATGCATATTTTCACAAATCTGTTTAGAAAAAAAGAACATATTTAAGACTGAAAGAATGTTTATTTATCCGAATAACACATGTGGAAGAAATACTAAAATCTTATCATGCATAAAACTATACATTTTTAATGTAAAGTTCTACGGTACATTAGAAACTATCACTTTACAAACCTTTGCTCAAAGACGTTCTAAATTTTGAGTATTTTCAACTTTATAACATAACAGTTCTGTGGAAAAAATTACTCACATGTGAATTTCTGTATCAGCCTAATAAGCTTTCGTGGGGGGAAAAAAATCACATTTCAAATTGAAAAACAAGAACATCAGAAGCAGCACTAAAATTTACAACTCTACAATATTAAGATTCCTACTTGAGAAAAAATATATTTGATCACCCAGCTAGTATTTCAATTTTATCACAAAGTCTCAGTTAGCAGCTTTAATTTCAGGCGGACTTCACCCTAGAATACTGGGAACAGTGAGGGCCAAGAGTTAATCGCGCTGCCAGTTCTACATCCACGGCACAGGTTTCAACCATGTTACTACTGTCATCAGCAACCTACTGCTTTAAGAGACAACGTTCATAAATATAAAAGAAGGAAGCCATTAAAACCTTTAATTTCTTTAAAGACAGGTGTGCTGCTTATTTAGGGATCACAAAAATAATTTCATCGAATGTATCTTTTAACTGAAACTTCAAATAGCACAGTATTCTGTTTCCTATTGTAAAAAGAAAAATTTTAAGCTATATGAACATTACTTATGTCCCACTGCAAGGTCAAAATGCCTTTGTCTTCAAGTCCATTTAGAAGTATCATTTGTGTCACACTGAGGTTTAGTAGTCTTGGCAATAATGACCAAATTCATGTAAACTGGGGCAACTTGAAACGGTCCAGCATATCAGATAGCCTTTCTTAAAGACAAGAGTCTCCACTCAGCAGACAGCCTGCCATAGGGCCATGCTAAATCTTTCATGGTCCAACTAAAGACAGACCGACCCTGAAAGCAATTAGTAATGCTTTGTCTGCATTTAGAAGCCTTTAACAGTCTTCCCAATGCACAAGTTACCTATAACTTCACCAGGTCCCTGATATTTTTCAGGGTACTCATATGACCAAACCTTAGACCATCATTCAGAGTAACAAAGGAGGGTAGTAATGGAGACCTGGTATTTAGCATTTCCCCCCAACCCTGAGATGATCACAGTCTTAAAAAAATTACCTTATAACAATAATAATTTTTTTTAAATGCATTGTTTCCACTTTAGAAAAGGCATAAAGATTTTCCTCTAAAGCCATTCTTTGCCAATTCTTCCCTAGGGCATATGGAAGAAGAGAGGGGAGGAAATCACTACTTGAAGCAAAGCTCAAATTAACCTATTCTCATCAAGTTTTAAAGTCCCATCAAAGTGATTATGTTTAAAAATATACGGCCTGATTCTAGTTCTACCAGGTATTTCCAGTGGATCAAATAATAAATAAAATTAGCACGTAAACCACTTACCAACCATTGTTTATTATAGCACTATTTATTACAACACTTTTTCCTTGGTGTAAAAAAAAAGTTACAAGCTTTAGGCTAAATCTAAAATTAATTAAAAAAAGGAAAATACATAACCCACGACTCTTCAAATATACCACCTGCAGAGTCCAAGACCCTGACCTATCTTCCCTCAATCCTCTCACACGTACAAAGACATTACAAGTCATGAACTTCAGAAAAGTGTTTCCAAGGACTGAATTTAAGACCGGCTAATAAAAACCACGTAAGATTTGACTTTACTACTAACAGGAAAATAAAAGACAACCAAAGGACAGGATGCCCTTCACGCTGCAGGTCTGCAAGCCGATTTTATATACTAGAAATTGTGAGTCAAAGCAAAGCTTTTTCTAACTTTGGCGATTACAGTTCTTTAAGCAGAGATCTATACCGTACTGGCACAGAAACAGAATTCACATAGGCAAAATGCCCGCATCAACTTTAATAGCTCAATTTATAAGACAATGTGCCACAGGCTTTTAGCACTATGAACTGCGTTTAATAGTGACAACGGATCCAGTCAAAACCAAACACTAAACAATTTTAAGTATTAATTTCACCAAAGACTTTGTGCCTGAAATTTTCAAGTTTCTTAGGTCTAGAAGATACATTAAGGAAAAGGTAATTCTTTTAAAAACACATTTGAACTTCTTAATGACTCAGAATAAACGAAAATCGAATCCTTCTGGATATATTCTAAGCTAAGCTAAGTCACTTCAGTCGTGTCTGACTCTGTGCGACCCCAGAGACGGCAGCCCACCAGGCGCCCCGTCCCTGGGATTCTCCAGGCAAGAACACTGGAGTGGGTCGCCATTTCCTTCTCCAGTGCATGAAAGGGAAAAGTGAAAGTGAAGTCGCTCAGTCGTATCCAACTCTTAGCGACCCCGTGGACTGCAGCCTACCAGGCTCCTCCATCTATGGGATTTTCCAGGCAAGAGTACTGGAGTGGGGTGCCATTGATATATTCTAATACTTTCTAATTCAGAGCTAACAGAGGTATTTCCTCTAAGTTAGTAAGTATTTGCAAACATGGGAAAAGTTCATTTTAATCCCATATTGCCTTTACAAAAATCTTTTTCTTTTTGCCATTAAAATGAACACATCCCTCTCAGTTTTGAAGCCCTTCAAAATTATCAAAGTGGTTAAATCTTAAAGCACTGGGATAGTTTAAAGATCACTAACCACACAGAATCCATCAGTGACAAACATCAATTACGGATATCATAGCTATCTTTGAAGTATTAGAACATTACCCATTAACACCTATATAAGATTTGAAAAAAAAAAACTAGTATAAACATGGTTTTGATACTCAGTCTAAGACAAAATTTAAGATTGTTTTTCAACGTGTGAAAGTGAAAGTCGCTCAGCTGTGTCTGACTCCCACCACTTCAAATTTCCTTTCTTCATTTCCCTCTCTTAGCATTCATAAAAAGCATCCCACATACTGTACAAGTACTATTATAGACATCACAGCTGCAATTAAAAAACTATTTTTAGAAATTGAAAATTATAAAATAATCATTTTACGAAATGCCTCAGTACGGTTCTTAACCTAAAGGTATTATTACTATTATAAAACCTCTGGTATATTAACTGAAAAACTCAAACATTATGCTTCAGAACACCATTATATAGTTTTACTGTAACTCTAACAGTATAATCTAGGTTAGTTTGGAATGCATTTCTATAATAAAAAATGTAATCCACAGAAAGGGAAGGTCAACTTATAAATAAATTCTGTTTCAAAAGTTCAATTTATAAATTGAACGTAAGCTTGATTTTGAAACTTAAGATGCATTTTCTCATAAAACTAAAGATATAAACAATGGCATTAAACCCCAAATACAAATGAACTTTAGTGTATAATTCTATGATAGCACTCTTCTGCCTAAGCATATTTTCATATCAAGCTCAAAGTTTCTTATTTTTTGTTGTATCCTAGAATTTAGCACAGCTAATGATATAGAGTATGATTTCAACAGATATTAGTTGCTCTGAAGTACTGAATAGGAACAACTCAGTGATATGAAACTAAGCTGTTCAGAAAAACTTACCTGTCTAATCTACAGCAGAGAACCAAAAGACATGGAGAAAAAAGCTTCTTCCAAAAGAGATAAGACAAAAGGATATTTAACACCAGGGTTAAACAGTTCTAGTCTAAACCAGTTGTGGCAATTTCCATTCCTCCTGCCAATGAATGCTTTAGCAACAAGCATCTGATCCAATTCTGGCCAGTAAGGCAAGAGACTAAGTTTGCTGAAGAGGTTCTGGGAAAGGTTTTCCTGGGCTGTTTGTTTGACACTCAAGTGAAAATACCTATTTTTTCCAGGCCACTTTTGGTTTGAATTGTTAAGCAGAACTATGACAGCCATCCTAGGACCATGAGGAAAGAGAAAGTCTAAGAGGACAGCCCAACAGGAAAGGTATGACAGTGCTAGAAGACGGAAAAAACCTGGGTCTGAGGTGATGCCATTTCAGCTCAGTCCAGGCGCTCAGTGGCGTCCAACTCTGCAACCCCGTGGACTGCAGCCCGTCAGGCTCCTGTCCATGGGGTTCTCCAGGCAAGAATACTGGAGCGGGCTGCCATGCCCTCCTCCAGGGGATCTTTCCAACCCAGGGATCGAACCCAGGTCTCCGGCATTGCAGGAGGATTCTTTGCCAGCTGAGACAGCAGGGAAGCCATAAGGGTGGTGTCATCTGCGCATCTGAGGTTATTGATATTTCTCCCGGCAATCTTGATTCCAGCTTGTGCTTCCTCCAGCCCAGCGTTTCTCATGATGCACTCTGCATAGAAGTTAAATAAGCAGGGTGACAATATACAGCCTTGACGTACTCCTTTTCCTATTTGGAACCAGTCTGGTGTTCCATGTCCGGTTCTCACTGCTGCTTCTTGACCTGCGTATAGGTTTCTCAGGAGGCAGGTCAGGTGATCTAGTATTCCCATCTCTCTAAGAATTTTCCAGTTTGTTGTGATCCACAGAGTCAAAGGCTTTGGTGTAGTCAATAAAGCCGAAGCAGATGTTTTTCTTGAAATTCTCTTGCTTTTTCTATGATCCAACAGATGCTGGCAATTTGTTCTTTGGTTCCTCTGCCTTTCCTAAATCCAGCTTGAGCATCTGGAAGTTCTCAGTTCACGTACTTTTGAAGCCGAGCTTGGAGAATTTTGATTCTCTAAAATTTTGATGCTTCTATACCTGAATGAAATAATCCTAGAATCATTTTATTAAGTTGCTTCTTGAGATCAAACCAGTCAATCCTAAAGGAAACCAACCCTGACTATTCATTGGAAGGAGTGTTGCTGGAGCTGTAGCTCCAATACTTTAGTCACCTGACCTGAAGAACCATCTCATTGGGAAAAAGCCTGACGCTGGGAAAGATTGAAGGCAAAAGGTGAAAGGCGTGGCAGGGGATACAATGGTTAGATAGCTGACTCAATGGACATGAATTTGAGCAAACTCCCGGAGACAGTGGAAGAGCTTGGAGTGCTCTAGTCCCTGGGGTCACAGAGAGCCGAACATGACAGCGACTGAACAACAACAAAAATTGCCCTTTTCTTATTTACGCAGCTTTCAACGAGCAAAAGTAATACAGCGGATACAGCCGTTTAGGAACAGATACACTATTTACTTCAATGAATTCAACTGTTACTTATACAGTGGTAATTCTCCCAAATTTATATTTCAATCCAGATCTTTCTTTTGAACTAGATACATATTTCTAAACTATTAAACAGCTGTATTATTTATTCCAATGATACATGAAGAGAACAGAATATAAAAACGGTCATCTACCAGCAAAAAAAAAAATGTTTACGCACCCATATCTCAATTTTCTGGCTAATGACACCACCATCTACCTAACTGTCAATGATGAGAATCTTTGGGTCACTAGTCCCACGTCCCTCTGCTTTATTTATTATACGAGGCAGTTACTACATGCTGCCTGTTCTCATTCTGATATATCTTTGAAGTCTGTCTCCCTGAACTCTACACACACCTCGCGCAGACTTTCACCCTTCGAGCGCACAAGCACATCTCCATTCTTCCCTCTCGCACTGCACGCATGTCTGTAAAATACAACTGTGCTTCGTGAAAAGATTATGAACATCCTAAGTCATTAGGAAACACAAGTGAAATCTATAATGAGATATCACTACATACCCATTACAGTGGCTATTCTCAAAAAGACAGACAACATTGAATGTTGGTAACGACATGGAGAAACTGAACTCCCATACACTGCTGTAAAATGACGCAGCCATTTTGGAGGACAGCTTGCCAATTTCTTAAAAAGTTAAATGCAAGCATAAACAAACCACAAGATCCAAAATTCCCTCCACAGGAACCCACCCAAGAGAAATGAAAATAAGTGTCTGTATAAAGACTTACAAAGGGCTTCACTGGTGGTTCAGACAGTAAAGAATCCATCTGCAATGCAGGAGACCTGGTTTGATCCCTGAGTTGGGAAGATCCCCTGGAGAAGGGAGCGGCTACCTACTCCAGTATTCTGGCCTGGAGAATTCCACGGACAGAGGAGCCTGGAGGGCTACAGTCCGAGGAGTTACCCAAGTGAGCAACTTCCACTTTAAAGACCTTGTAGACAGGGTCTTCCCCAGCAGTCCGGTGGTCGAGACTCTGAGCTACCACTGCAGGGGTGTGGGTTCCATTCCTGGTCAGGGAACTAAGATCCCACAGGCCATGGGCCACCTCTCCCCATAAAGATATGCACAGATGTTCTCAGCAGATTCCTCACAATGGCAAAGAACTGGAAATAATCCCAGTGTCCATCAGCTGGGAATGGATAAACAAAAGGTAGAATCATCAACCGTGGAATATTATCGGGTAATAAAAAGGAACAAAATACTGACGCATGTTACAACATGAATGCACTTCAAAATATGCTGAATAAAAGCAGCCAGATGCCAGAAGCTACAACTGCATGATCCCATATATACGAAATATTCAGAAAAGGCAAACTGAGACACCAAGAAAGCAAAGCAGTAGTTGCCTACAGCAAGGAGCAGGAGTAAATTTGGGGTGGTGACAAAATGTTCTAAAATAGTCATAGCACAACCCTAAAAACTTACTAAAATAATAAAAACATAAGTACATTTAAAAATTTTTCAATGATTTCCAATTATGTACAAAATGAAATCCAAATTCTTTAGGAAGACATTCACAGACTGCTACAATCTGCTTTCAATGTATTTAATCTGCTGTCTTCAGCTACAATCTCTGCCATGTGGCACAGCCAAAAAACAGGAAAAAAAAAAAAAAAGACTATGCTGAGATACTACCAACACAGCTATTGGAACAGCTAAAATAAAAAACAGTGACAATACCAACTGCCGACAAGAACGTGAAGAAAACAGATCTTTCAAACACTGCCACTGAAAATGCAAACTGGCATAATCACTTTGGGAAATGGTTTGAAAGTTTTTTTAAAAAACTAAATATACCCCCACATGTAACAAACTGCACTCCTGGGCACCTGTCCCCAAGAAAGGAACATGAATGTTCACAGCAGCCTTATTCTGACAATGGAGCATAAAGACCACTTCCATATCTTCACTTTAACAAATCCAATTCAGTCAGTAGAACAATCTACACCACCCATTTTTTTCCTGTAGAATTTTGAGAGATTATCAATAGATCATTTTGTCAGGTGATAGGCAAACATACCACACTACACATAAACAATAAAATTTCTGCTATTAGCAATCATCAGGAATTGATTCTAGAGTACTAAGGGTTCACAATTCTTCTAAATGTGCGCTGTTGCACCTTCTCAAATGAAGAATAAAGATCATTTAGAATTAACATTACGAATACCAATTACAGAGTTATGCTACAATATAGTGAAATCATCGGGGGCTATTAATACATAATGCTATCTGCTTCAGTACTAAATGGTCCCAAAAGAGAGCTGTGTTTATTTACTTATTTACTTGCTTGTCTGCTTGTTTCAGCTTGCATCCCCAGTTTTTATTTTCTTCCCCTTGGTAACAGCTACCTAGAATGCATGTTTGCTCGTATAATAACAGTACCCCCTCTTCACTCCTCCTTTACATCATCCCTGTACTAGCTTAACATAGCTCTGCTTTGAAGTCTGTAAGAATAAAAAGGCTCCATGTGACCGCAGGAGACTGAAGGTATAAAAACTGAACACATCTACTATTATGATCAAATAACCTTTATGCTGTGATAATGTAACACTTTTTATAAGATCACTTCAAGGAGAAGGTAGAGATGAGTCACCTGAATGAGTCAACCCAGGAAAAAACAAAGATGAGTGGAACTACAAACTGTAAATACATTTCAGATGGCTGCTCAACATTTCTAACAAACTGCTAAGCTCAAAACACATGAAACAGAACTTATTATTTTGTTTTTCCATCTTCTCACAAACCTGTTCCTCTTGAATTCTTTATTTGGCGTAATGTACAACTGTTAAGGAGTTGTTTTTTTTTTTTTTTTTTTTTGCCATTACCAAGTAAAATTAACAGGGTATATACCCAAGACCCCAAAATTCTGCCTCAAAGTATATATATATTTTGCACGTCTGCCAGAAAGCATGTACAAGAATATTTACAGCAGCATTTTCTTAGCAGTAAACCTAAGTGTCCAACAGCACTAAAATGGATAAATTCTAGTATATTCATATAAAAGAATCACCACATAGTAGTAAAAATGAATATACCCCAGATAATAGTATCAATATGAATGAAATCTCGAAACCATAATGTTGAATACAAAAAACAAGTCTAAGAATACATATATACAGTATGACACCATTCACATAAAACTCAAAGACAGGAAACACTAGGAAAATGTATACCGAAGGAAAAAAAAGTGGAAAACCTTAAGGAAAAGTAACAATAGTATTTAATAATTTAGGATGATGGTTTCCTCTGGGAGGGAAGAGCCATAGGCATCTCAGAAGCTGCCATCACATTTCCTGAGACAGGAGACTGGGACAGACAGATTCACTTTTTATTAAAACTCTGTAAAATGTACATCTACATCATATGTACCTTTGTATACAGCATAGATCTGAGAGTAAAAACTTCAGTTTAATCTGAAGGAAGTATGGTTAACTGTGTGGTAGTTTGAACAGTCTTTGGCATTGCCTTTCTTTGGGACTGGAATGAAAACTGAGCCAGGTTGAAAAAAAATATACTGGGGAAAAACAGGGACTTTATACAAGTTGTAATTTTACACATAGGTTTCAGTTTTCAATGTCAGTAGGACAGACATTACTAAAGTCAAATATTGACAAATCTCCAAGGAAGTCCCAGAGATCTTACTTTCATCAGTAAATTTTAAAACGTTTTTTCCTATAAATTGTAAGTTGTTCAACCGGATGAAAAATTACACTTAGCTTAACAGTCCAGAGAATTACAGCTGTGCTTCATAAACAGATTATCAATTCAAAGGCATATGGGCTTTAAAAAATTTGTTTAGTAACTCAGTTATACTATAAGTTGCAAAGTTTCTGATACTGCTGAAATATATATAGTAATACCAATAGAACTTTAAAGCGTCCTACTTAGCCAGTAGAAGGTTATACTATATCAACCTGGAGGGGTGGATGGGGAGGGAGACGGGAGGGAGGTTCAAAAGGGAGGGGATCTATGTATACCTGTGGCTGATTCAGGTAGAGGTTTGACAGAAAACAACAAAATTCTGTAAAACAATTATCCTTCAATTAAAAAAAAAAGAATGTGTTAAAATCTGTTTCTCAGATCTTCTTCCTAATGAATGCACACTCATATTTTTCTGGATTATTAAGGCAAGGAAGTAAGGATGGAATGAATTCCTTTAAAACATGAATAGTTTCCTTAAAAAAAATAATTACATATCATGAAAATGGATAACTATTCTATTACCTAAGGATGTACTTGGTTGTCAGAGCTTAATCCAATTAACCCGTGTTCAATATTTGGCTTTATTATTATTTACTAAAAACTTGAAACTACCTTTATTAAGTATTCAATTGTCATTCATGCAAATGTGTGTGTCAATGAAACTAAATAAATGACATTCTACAAACTACAGAAAACAAAATTTTCAATTAAGAGAATTTAAAATCATATAAAATTCATCACTTGTACAGGCATATGCAAACTCATCATTTCCAACAAGGGTGGGAAGTGGACTACAGATATTTCTTTCAAAAGGGACAGTGTTGCTACATGTTCACGGGTGGGTAAACATACAGAGAAGAAAGTTTTAGCTGGGAAGCTTGCCTTTAAGTTCTCATCTCTAAGTGATGAGAGGTACAGAGCTAATTACCAGACAACACTGTCTTTTAAATCGTGAGTCACATACCTAAGGAACAGGGCTGTAAGCAGGATAAGGGCAATCAAGATTTTGAAAAGAAGCAACAGCAGGTTTTGAAGTTTCAGACAGAAAATCAGAAGCAATTATCTCAATATAATGCATATAATCCAACAGCCTGAATATTGACTATCCACCTCCTTGCAAAACACACCTATACTTTAAGGACTAAGTTTGTGAAGCTAGGTATGTTTGAACTTCAGAGAACAGCTCTATTATCAACAGGCAAGTGAGGTTGAAAAAGAGAAATAAAAGATTACTTGATAATATAATACTTCCTGAGGGCACTATAGTAAATTTTAAAACATTCAAGACACAGTTCCCTGCTGGCAGTAACATTTCATCAACTCCAGGAGTTAAGCCATTATATATTAACTTTTAAACAACAGAACCAGATGACAACACTACCATACATGACGGTTAACTGAGAAGCAAAAAAAAAAAAATCAGACTTGCTTCAGAGGTGGAAAGATCACTGTGGGCTGAGTTTAAAGCGGGCCTTCTGAAGACGGGTCAGGTTTGATAGTGGGCAAGGAGGGAGGGGTACAGGCTCAGAAGGCCGTGTTACTGGGAGAGCCGGGGTGCACAGGGCTGGGAGGCTGCACTGTGCCTGGCCACTGTGCCACCTGCGGCCCAGATCCTAGAGGGATGGAGCTTAACGGTCAACGCATGGTCTGAGCCCGCCACCCATGAAGCCAATGTCCATAGCAGATATACCCATTTTAGTTCTTACAATCAAGCATCAAAGATTGCAGTCCTTCTCAACACAGGAATCCCAACAGCCAAGATCTCTGAAATCAATCTACCACCCTTTTAAGGAGGAGACAATAAAGAGAAGAACACATGGTTAAGAACAAGGACTCTGTAGCCACACTAAGTACCAAGGTTAGACACCTGGCTCCAATACTTTGCTGTTGCTGATTCAGTCGCTCAGTCGTGTCCAACTCCCATGGACCGCAGCACACCAGGCTGCCTGTCCATCACTATCTCCTGGAGCTTGCTCAAACTCCATCAAGCCGGTGATGCCATCCAACCATCTCATCCTCTGTCGTCCCCTTCTCCTCCTGCCTTCAATTTTCCCAGCATCAGGGTCTTTTATAATGAGTCAGCTCTTCACATCAGGTGGTCAAAGTATTGGAGCTTCAGCATCAGTCCTTCCAATCAGTATTCAGGACTGATTTCCTTTAGGATTGACTGGTTTGATCTCCTTGCAGTCCAAGGGACTCCCAAGAGTCTTCTCCAATACTATAGTTCAAAAGCATTAATTCTTAGGCGCTCAGCCTTCTTTATGGTCTAACTCTCTTATTTGTACATAACTACCGTATAGCTTTGACTATACAGACCTTTGTTGGCAAAGTAATCTCTCTGCTTTCTAATATGCTTTCTAGGTTTGCTCCTTTCTTCCAAAGAGCAAGTGTCTTTTGATATCATGGCTGCAAGTACCATCTGCGGTGATTTTGGAGCCCAAGAAAATAAAGTCTGGGCCAAGTGGCTTAACCTCCCTGGTACCGAATATGTAAAATAGAATAATTAAATGTATTCTGAATGGTGAGACTCAAAGGAATCACTGTAGGTATAGCAATTAGAATGTGTGTGCATATGTGTGCTCAATTGTGTCGACGCTTTGCAAACCCATGGGCGGTAGCCTGCAAGGCTCCTCTGTCTATGGCGTTCTCCAGGCAAGAACACTGGAGCAGGTTGCCACTTCCTACTTCAGGGGACTCTAAAGACCAGGGATGGAATTCACGATTCTTGCATTAGCAGGCAGATTCCTTACCACTGTGCCATCTAGGATTCAATTCAGTTTAGTAATTCAGTCATGTCTGACATCACCAACTCCTGGAGCTTGCTCAAATTCATGTCCATCGACTTGGTGATGCCATCCAACCATCTCAACCTCTGTCGTCCCCTTCTCCTCCCACCTTCAGTCTTTCCCAGCATCAAGGTCTTTTCAAATGAATCAGTTCTTCACATCAAGTGGCCAAAGTATTGGACTTTCAGCTTCAGCATAAGACCTTCCAATGAATATACAGGACTGATTTCCTTTAGGACTGACTGGTTTGACCAGCCCAAGGGACTCTCAAGAGTCTTTTCCAAAACCACAGTTCAAAAGCATCAATTCTTAGGCACTCAGCTATCTTTAAGTTTTCCTGGTTGCTCAGATGGTAAAGTGTCTGCCTACAATGAGGCAGACCCAGGTTCAATCACTGGGTCGGGAAGATCCACTGGAGAAGAAAATGGCAAACTCTTGCCTGGAAAATCCCATGGATGGAGGAGCCTGGTAGGCTACAGTCCACAGGGTCACATAGAGTCCGACACAATCGAACCATGTCCACTTTCAGCTATCTTTATGGTCCAAATCTCACATCGATCCATGAATACTGGAAAAACCAAAGCTTTGACTATACAGATCTTTGTTGGCAAAGTAACCTCTCTGCTTTTTATGCGATGTCTAGGTTGGTCATAACTTTTCTTCCAAGGAGCAAGTGTCTTCTAATTTTGTAGTTGCAGTTACTACCCAGTGTTTGGAGCTCAGAAAATAAAGTCTGTCACTGTTTCCACTGGTTCTCCATCTATTTGCCAGGAATTGATGGCAACAGATGTCATGATCTTAGTTTTTGAATGTTGAGTTTTAAGCCAAATCTTTCCTCTCCTCTTTCACTTTCATCAAGAGGTTCTTTAGTTCTTTGTTTTCTTCCATAAGGGTAGTGTCATCTGCATATCTGAGGTTATTGATATTTCTCCCAGCAATCCTGACTCCACTTTGTGCTTCATCCAGCCCGGCATTCCCCATGGTGTACTCTGCATATAAATTAAATAAGCAGGGTGACTATATACAACCTTGACGTGCTCCCTTCCCAGTTTGGAACTAATCTGTTGCTCCATGTCCAGTTTTAACTATTGCTTCTTGACCTGCATATAGATTTCTCAGGAGGCAGGTCAGATGGTCTGGTATTCCCATCTCTTTCAGAATTTTCCAGATTATTGTGATCCACAGAGTCAAAGGCTTTTGTGTAGTCAATAAAGCAGAAGTAGACATTTCTCTGGAACTCTCTTGCTTTTTCAATGATCTAACAGATGTTGGCAATTTGATCTCTGGTTCTCTGCCTTTTCTAAAACCAGTTTGAACATCTAGAAGTTCACGGTTCATGTACTGTTGAAGCCTGGCTTGGAGAATTTTGAGCATTACTTTGCTAGCATGTGAGATGAGTGCAATTGTGTGGTAGTTTGAGCA
This sequence comes from Ovis aries, assembly GCF_016772045.2. Classification (NCBI taxonomy): domain Eukaryota; kingdom Metazoa; phylum Chordata; class Mammalia; order Artiodactyla; family Bovidae; genus Ovis; species Ovis aries. The sequence goes on along the minus strand of NC_056078.1, from coordinate 40,507,073 downwards.
TTCTTTGTCATTGCTTTTCTTTGGAATTGGAGTGAAAACTGACCTTTTCCAGTCCTGCGGCCACTGCTGCCTTTTCCAAATTTGCTGGCATGTTGAATGCAGCACTTTCACAGCATCAGCTTTTAGGATGCAAAATAGCTCAACCGGAATTCCATCACCTCCATTAATTGTTTGTAGTGATGCTTCCAAAGGCTGACTTGACTTCACATTCCAGGATGTCTGGCTCTAGGTGAGTGATCACACCATGGTGGTAATCTGGGTCGTGAAGATCTTTTTAGCCCAGTTCTTCTGTGTATTCCTGCCACCTCTTCTTAATATCTTCTGCTTTTGTCAAGTCCATATCATTTCTGTTCTTTATTGTGCCCATCTTTGTATGAATGTTCCCTTGGTATCTCTAATTTTCTTGAAGAGATCTCTAGTCTTTCCCTTTCTATTGTTTTCCTCTATTGCTTTGCAATGATCACTGAGGAAGGCTTTCTTATGTATCCTTGCTATTCTGTGGAACTCTCCATTCAGTGGCATATCTTTCCTTTTCTCCTTTGCCTTTCACTTCTCTTCTTTTCTCAGCTATTTGTAAGGCCTCCTTAGATAACCATTTTGCCTTTTTGCATTTCTTTTTCTTAGGGATGGTCTTCATCGCTGTCTCCTATACAATGTCCATAGTTCTTCAGGTACTCTATCAGATCTAATCCCTTGAATCTATTTGTCACTTCCACTGTATAATCGTAAGGGATTTGATTTAGGTCATACCTGAATGATCTAATGGTTTCCCTACTTTCTTCAAAATATATCTGAATTTTGCAATAAGGTTCATGACCTGAGTCACAGTCAGCTCCTGGTCTTGTTTTTGCTGCCTGTATAGAGCTTCTCCATCTTTGGCTGCAAAGAACATAATCATTCTGACTTCGGTATTGACCACCTGGAGATGTCTATGTGTAGAGTCATCTCTTGTGTTATTGGAAGATGGTGTTTGCTACAACCACTGCATTCTCTCCGAAAAACTCTTGTCAGCCTTTGTCTGGCTTCACTTTGTACTCCAAGGCCAAATTTGCCTATTATTCCAGGTACCTCTTGACTTCCTACTTTTGCATTCCAGTCCCCTATGAAGAAAAGGACATCTTTTTTGGGTGTTAGTTCTAAGCAGTCTTATAGGTCTTCATAGAACCATTCAGCTTCTTCAGCATTAGTGGTTGGGGCATAGACTTGGATTACTGTGATACTGAATGGTTTGCCTTGGAAACAAACAGAGAACAATCTGTTGCTTTTGAGACTGCACCCAAGTACTGCATTTCGGACTGCTCTGTTGACTGTGAGGGCCACTCCATTTCTTCTACGGATTCTTGCCCACAGTAGTAGATACAATGGTGATCTGAATTAAATTCACCATCCATTATAGTTCACTGATTCCTAAAATGTCGATGTTCACTCTTGCCATCTCCTACTTGACCACTTCCAACTTACCTTGATTCATGGACCTAACATTCTAGGCTCCTATGCAATACGGTTCTTTACAGAATTGGACTTAACTTCCATCACGAGTCACATCCACAACTGGTCATTGTTTCCACTTTGGCTAAGCAAAGAAGAACTAAAGAGCCCCTTGATGAAAGTGAAAAAGTTGGCTTAAAACTCAACATTCGGAAAACTAAGATCATGGCATCTGGTCCCATCACTTCATGGCAAATAGATGGGGAAACAGTGGAAACAGTGACAGACTTTATTTTTATGGGCTCCAAAATCAATGCAGATAGTGACTGCAGCCATGAAATTAAAAGACGCTTGCTTTTTGGAAGAAAAGTTATGACCAACCTAGACAGCATATTAAAAAGCAGAGACATTACTTTGTCAACAAGGTCCATCTAGTCAAAGCTATGGTTTTTCCAGGAGTCATGTATGGATGTGAGAGTTGGACTATAAAGAAAGCTGAGTGCCAAAGAATTGATGCTTTTGAACTATGGTGTTGGAGAAGGCCCTTGATAGTCCCTTGGACTGCAAAGAGATCCAACCAGTCCATCCCAAAGGAAGTCAGTCCTGAATATTCATTGGAAGGACTGATGCCGAAGCCAAAACTCCAGTACTTTAGCCACCTGATGCAGAGAACTGACTCGTTTAAAAAGACCTGATGCTGGGAAAGATTGAAGGTGGGAGGAGAAGGGGACAACAGAGGATGAGATGGCTGGATGGCATCACTGACTCAATGGACATGAGTTTGAGTGAACTCCCACCAACTCTGGGAGTTGATGATGGACAGGGAGGCCTGGCATGCTGCAGTCCAAGGAGTCGCAAAGAGTTGAACACAACTGAGCGACTGAACTGAACTGAACTCTTCTTCATTCTTTCTGGAGTATTTCTCCACTCTTCTTCAGTAGCATATTGGGCACCTATAGACCTGGGGAGTTCAGCTTTCAGTGTTATACCTTTTTGCCTTTTCATACTGTTCATGGGGTTCTCAAGGCAAGAATACTGAATTGGTTTGTCATTCCCTTCCCCAGCGGACCATGTTTTGTCAGAATTGATTTTTTTGGGGGGGGGGGGTAGATTTTTATCAGTGAAATATGAAAATCTCTCTTACTAAAATTGCTGGGCTAATGGGAACAATCATGAAATATGAAAGATTTCATATTTCACTAATAAAAATCTACCAAAAAAATCATGACATGTATTTAGTTTTATGAATGGTCTTATAATAATCTTAATGACAGCAAAAAAATAAACAATTTAAATAAACTATAGTGAAGTCACATATTATTATGACAGTGAACATTTATTAAGTACCAATAATTGGTTTTAATATACTGTCTCATTTATCAGACTGCCCTGATGGCTCACTGGGCAAAGCATCTGCCTGCAGGACAGGAGATGCAGGGGACATGGGTTTGATCCCTGGGTTGGGGTGATCCCCTGGAGAAGGAAATGGTAACAGACTCCACATTTCTTGCCTGAAAAATCCCATGTACAGAATAGCCTGGTAGGCTACAGTCCAAAGGGTCGCAATGAGGAGGGCAGAACTGAGCAATTACGCATGCGTGTGCACACACACACCTACACCTCATTTACTACTCACAGCAACCCCAGGACACAGGTAAGAATTAGATAAGAATGCTATCTTCATTCTCCAAATGAGGAAACTGAAACCCAGAGTAGCAACTTGCTCAAGATCACACAGCTACTGAGTATCTAGAGCCAGGATTTCTACCTGGACAGTTTAACACTGTCAATCTGTGTGGCCACTATATCGTACTGGAGAAGACTAAGGACGGTAACAATATATTAAAACAGAAAAAATCAGATACCAAAACAACAGACATAGCATGATCCTTCTTTTATTTAATGCATTTAAAAAATGGAATAGATATGGTCCCAGATTTAACACTGGGTATCTGTGAGAGACGACATTACAGCAGATGATCACCTTCTTTATATTTTTCTGTAATTCCCACATTTTGCATTACAAGGAAAATTTTTTAAAGTGAGGTCCTTAAAAAAAATTAAAAGGTAGTGACGATCTCAAATACTCCAGAAAGCACCAATAATTTAAAAAAGCATGGAAGAAGCTGTTAAATTTGCTAAATGGGTCGCTGACAAATTCAAGGGAAGTGGTGCAGCCAAAATGGCAATGGAAAGGAAGAAGTATGTTTAAAAAAGTGACAGAAGCTATTCAGGTTAGACTACTGTTTTGAGAAGTTCCGAGATAAGAAGAATGGTATACAGCTTCAAGGTAATAACAGTGTCAAGGGAAGATTTTGCTGGTGTATTTTCAATTTCAAGGAAATTTGATCAGGATTTTAATCTTAATTGGAAACAGTCTGTGAAGGGTGGATGCCAAAATAGACAAGGAATAGGAGGTCTCAGAGGACAAAACTTACCTTTCTAAAAGTGGAAACGTCTTGTGAGACAGGAGAGGAGGGAAAGAGAAGAGGAGACCTCATAAAAAGAGATCCCTAAGGTCAGGAGAAGAAATTTACAGAATCTGCATCTGGTACCTTCAAGCCCTCCAAGAAGCAGAGTGAAGTCATTTTCAACAACTGAAAGGGTAAGGATTAGGCATAGGGAGAGTAAGGAGTAGCAGGGGGCGGGGAACCCACTGGAAAGCAATTGGGTTTACTAATTTTCCAGAACAAGCAGAAATTATCTACCTAATTATCACAAGACCATAAAAGAAAGTACTGAAAAAAAATAATAAAATAATTTCTTCACAGTTAGGAGGCACATTAAACCACACCATTTAAAATGAGAAGAATCTGTGGTATACCTAGAGACAACACTGTCTCCAGCTTTTGTTTTAACCAATGGATTCACAATGTTACTTCAGTATAATAAATGTAAAAATTACTAACAAGATATTTTACTTTCTTTTTTCATAGGTAAAACTTCCAAACTTGACATATACTTTACAATTAAAGCACATCTCAAACAGGACTAGCCATATGTTAAGCACTCAGTAGCTACATGTAGCTCAGTTCAGTTCAGTTCAGTTGCGTCCGACTCTGTGACCCCATGAATCCCAGTACGCCAGGCCTCCCTGTTCATCACCAACTCCCGGAGTTCACTCAGACTCACGTCCATCGAGTCAGTGATGCCATCCAGCCATCTCATCCTCTGTCATCCCCTTCTTCTGCCCCCAATCTCTCCCAGCATCAGAGTCTTTTCCAGTGAGTCAACTCTTTGCATGAGGTGGCTGAAGTACTGGAGTTTCAGCTTTAGCATCAGTCCTTCCAAAGAACACCCAGGACTGATCTCCTTCAGAATGGACTGGTTGGATCTCCTTGCAGTCCAAGGGACTCTCAAGAGTCTTCTCCAAAATCACAGCTCAAAAGCATCAATTCTTTGGCACTCAGCTTTCTTCAGTCCAACTCTCACATCCATACATGACCACTGGAAAAACCATAGCCTTGACTAGACGGACCTTTGTTGTCAAAGTAATGTCTCTGCTTTTCAATATGCTATCTAGGTTGGTCACAACTTTTCTCCCAAGGAGTAAGCTAGTGGCTACCATATTAGAATAGTACAGTCTAAGTTATGCTGTGAAACAAATAATTCCAAAATTTCAATGACTCAGCACAACAAAGTCTACTTCTGTTTCACATAAAATGTCCAACATAGGAAGCTGGATCTATTTCACAGTCAGCCAAGGAGCCAGGCTGATCATTGTTCTTGTATTAAATGAAACACATGGCTAGATATTTACTTCCAGATAAAGAGAAGCCAGAGACTCTCTCATGGACTCTTCACTATGTCAATATAAAAATAACACACTTCCCCTCAAAGTCCACTGGCCACAATCAGTCACAGGATACCACCTAACTTCAAGGAAACAAAGGAATTAAATGCTCCCATACGCCTGAAATGAAAGGAGAAGGAGAAGTGAAAAGGCACTAAGAAGTCATTACCACAGGCACTTAGCTCTGAGGACAAGTGTTGGACGGATAACCTAAGCCCTAGATCCTAGGGTATAACTGTTTTTTATGAAGATTTTTAAGCCTGAACTCTCACTACAATGTTAGATAAAACCGATGCCTGCAATTCTGGGATCCTGACAGGGATGAAAAATGGTTATCTTGTTAACATGAACCTTTACAAGCCAAAGAGCAAATAAATACTCACTGGAAAGAACAGTAGGCAAATCTGAAAATACAAGTAAAACTGGGGACAGTGGGAGAGTCGATCGATCCAACTGTAGATGACAGCAGAGGAGCGATACTGCATAAAGCTTGAGGATAATGTGCTAGGTACATCTCTCTGAACTTGGAAAGTAGCCAACCAGGCCTCCCGTGCAGGACAGAGCCTCACAACGAAAGAAAAAATGCTGAGACCAAGCACAAATTGAAAAGAAAAAGTACAAAAGAAACAACACAAAGAGAAGGCTCCTATGAAAGGGATGAAAAGAGAACCAGGCGATCTCAGAAGGCAATTAACCAAATTCTCAAACACAATAAAAAACAATTCTATCAAGCCAAAAATGCTATCCTGAATCACTATATGCCTTCTAAAAAATTCAGGAAAACTGATTCCAAAATGACCCATGTGTCGTTTTGTGTTCAGAGTCAAATCTCATACAAGTTATTAGAAAAAAAAGAAAAGAGAACAAAATGATACCCCTACAGACAACTAAAGCATATCAGAAGAGCAGAAACACAGAAGTGATAAAAACATAGACTACTAAAAGGCTAAAATAATAAGAAAATCATAAGGCATGAAATCACATTAGAACTGGAGAAACTCAGAAATGAGAACGTGACTCAAAGAACCTGAATTAAATTTTTTTTAATTTTGTACAAACTACTATATGTAAAATAAACAACAAGGTCTTACTGTATAGCACAGGGAACTATATTCAATATCTTGTAATAAACTATAATGGTAAATAATCTGAAAAAGAATATACATGCTATATAAACACACACACACACACACACACACACACCACTGTTGCCGTTGTTTAGTCACTCAGCCATGTCTGACTCTTTTGTGACCCCATACAACTGAATCACTTTGCTCTACACCAGAAACCTACACAACACTGTGATTCAACTACTAAATTTTTTTAAATACAAACTTTTATGTTACTAAGTTTTTATAAAGACTAAAACCGGAGGAACATCTGAGTGAATAAACACAACAGGCAATGCCACCAAGAAGGAAAAGAAAATGAAAAGGAGTCTAATTTTTTAAAAAGTCAAAAAGGAAGTGAAATAGAAGGACTCTAGGGAAAATGACAAAAATTGTTCTAACTTTTTTATACAATAGTAATCACTGAAGAAAATCACAAAAAGAGAATTAAATACTAAAAACTATACTACAATACAAAAAAGTAATTGAAGAAAATTTTCTAAAATAAAATTTGAAACTATATGTTCAAGGTATACAATGCATACTAGAGAATACTGACACAAAATAACACCAAGACATATTTTGTTAAAATTATTAGATATTTAAAAGAAAAAAAAGTACTATTTGAACATCTAGGCCAAAATGTCAAATAATTTAAAAGAAAACCACATTACCAATAAATTTTTTTCCTAAAAGCAACACTTTTTTTTAATGCCAAGAAAAGGTAAAATGTTCGAGGAAAGAAAATAAGAGCCAAGAATTTTATAGCCAGTTAAACTAATTTTCAAGTATAAACAATATATATTATCATCATATAAAAACCCAGGGAATTCTGTTCTCAAGAGTCTAGAGAAATCCAGAGAATAAGCTTCAAAGAATTAACAAGATTAGAGGAACATTAACAAGAGGACTGGAAGTAAGCATTAATTGTTACTTGTAAACTAAATGAAGATGAAAAGGAAAAAAAGAGTGGTATATAACATTAATAGCTATACGACCTGATAATATGTATACAGTGTAACTAACTATAGGATAGAAATGGAGAGATATGAAAAAATTGTTTTTAACTCTTTTCAGTAATACTGTTGATAAAGTATACGTTTTATCATTGTGAAGCTGTCAGATATATAACAGGTGATGAAATAAATGAGCAATTATGGAATGCTCTTACCACTCTCGTAACACTGAAAACCAGATTCCCCAGCTTCTGTTTCTCGCGTGATCCACTGAAAAGGCCTGGACGTACAGGACAAGTAAGCAGCGATGAGCGCCCCTGGAGTCCAGATGGTGACTGTGAAGTCTCATTTCCCAGTGAAATGAGCCAGGCTTCATGGAGATATTCCATGTTTGAGGCAGAAAATTTAAAAGATGTTCTTGGAATGTCTTATTTTAAAAGGTAAAGAAGCAAATCAGGGACTATCTGAGTCATGTCAAAAGGACGCCGGAGCCAAACTGAAGACTCCTAATGGCCAAAGATGGGAAAGCTGAGTCTAAGTATCGCAATGGACAGAATCCCATCAAATCTGTTTAGATCCACTGAGTTCCTAACAACAGAAAAGAACGGGAGGTGGGGCGGGGGGGAGGAAAATCACCTTCAGAGAAGACAGGAAGGTAACTGAGTATTTTAAAAACTGTTTTAAGTGACCCAGTCATGGGGGACTCCCATATTTGTGAATTTTTTAACCTCCAGCTCTACCAGGTCATCACAGTGAACAGTGGAGGAAAAGATGTGATTAAACAAGGGGACAGGAAAAATACCATTTTGAAATATGCCAGAGCATTCTGTATCTTCTTAACAAGACTTGCCTTTCAAGAAAAACTATTTGATCAGAGTTGAAACTTGCGTTTCTTCAGAGTCTAGCGAGCCAAGAAGGGAAACAGCAAATTCTAGCCCCGTCTAGCCTTCCATGTCAGGGAAAGGGGAAATAAAATCGAATTGTAAAACAACTAAGAAGCACTTGTGAAGTTCGAAGTCCAAAGACAAAAGCTCACTAGAAAAGTGAGATCTATAGTCCAGAAGCACAGGATCACCGAGAGAGAGACCTAACCAGGGAACACTTCCTCACCCCACACCTTAACCCCACAACTGCTGTTTAGTCACTGAGTCATATCTGTTTGGGACCCAACTGATCGTAGCATGCCAGGCTCCTCGGTCCTCCACTGTCTCCCAGAATTTGCTCAAATTCATGTCCATTGACTCAGTGGTGCTACCGAATCACCTCATCCTCTGTCCTCCCTTCTCCTTTTGCCTTCCATCTTTCCCAGCATCAGGGTCTTTTCTAATGAGCTGGCTCCTTGCATCAGGCAGCCAAAGCATTAGAGCTTCAGCTTCAGCATCAGCCCTCCCAGTGAATATTCAGGCTGGATTGACTAGTCTGCTCTCCCTGCAGTCCAGGGAGCTCTCATGCGTCCTCTCCAGCGCCACAGTTCAAAAGCATCAATTCTTTGGCGCTCTCCATTCTTCATGGTCCAACTCTCACATCCATACATGACAACTGGGAAAACCACAACTTTGACTATACAGACCTTTGTTGGCAAATACTAAAGGCCTACTTACAGCAATTCCTTTTACCCAGTATATTCTATGTGGTTTGGCAAGAAAAAAACTACAAGGCACACTAAAGGCAAAAAACAGTGAAGAGACAGAGCAAACATCAGAAACCAGGCTCATATGGCAGAGATGACGGAGTCATTAGACTGGGAACTTGAAGCAACTATTCTTAATAATATGCCACGGGCTCTGAGGGGCAGGGTAAGCAACATGCAGGAACAGGTGCGTCACATACGCAGGGAGAGAGAAATTCTAAGAGAGAAGCAAAATGAAATACTAGAAACCAAAAACACTAACAAAAATGAAAAGTGCCTTGGTTGAACTCATCAGTAGACTAGACGTGGCTGAGAAAAGCACTTCTGAGCTTGCAGATGATGTCAGGAAAAATCTCCAGAACTGAAACGTAAACAACCAACCCTCCCCAAAAAACCAGACCCAAAATAACAGAACGTCAGAGAACTGTGGAACAACTATAAAAGGTGTAACATATGCGTAAAAGGAATATAAGAAGGAGGAGAAGAAGAAGAAAGAAAAGGACAGGAACACCTCAAACACCGATGACCGACAATTTCTCCAAGTTAGTGTCAGACACCAAACTGCAGACCCGGGAAGTCAATGAGCACCAAGCAGGGCAAGGGACCAAAACTACACCTATATACATCACTTCAAACTGCAGAAAACAGAGTGTTCCATAAAAAACCTCGAAAGGAAATAGAAGGAAAAAACAATTACCTATAGACAAGCAAAGGTGAGAATCACACTGGCCTTCACAGAAGCCGTGCAGCCAAGAAGAGAGTGCAATGGGATATTTAAAACGTCAAAAGAAGGGGAAAAAAAAGAAAACCTAGAGTTCCATACCCTTGCATGGAATATTCACTAAAGCCGGCCACATTCTGGGGCACACCTTAACAAAGTTACAAGAACAGAAATCATACAATTATCTCTTCTCAGACTATCAAGGAATTAACCTAGAACTGAAAACAGAAAGATACTCGAAAAATCTCAAAATACTTGGAGATTTAAACAATGCACTTCTAAATAGGAAATGGGTCAAAGAAGAATTCTCAAGGGACATTTAAGAATAATTTGAACTAAGTAAAATGAAGGTACACATTTTCAAAAATAGATGGGATGCAAGTTGTAGGTTTCTGTGGACACTGTTGCCGATTGACAGAGGGCTCTAAGAAAAGGCTGGCGAAGCTCTAGGAGCCACAGCGCGCTTTACTCACTCAGAAGGAGACGCACACTTGGCTTTATCATCACAGTCTGCAACTAGAAAAATGCAGTGACACAATCCTTGAAGAAATGTCAACATCTTTTCAGTCGAATTCTAACAAAATAAAATGCAAATGACCGGTGAGAATAATTTATCTGCATTAACCCACAGAATACAGAAGACGTTGTTTGTTTCTTTGCTTTGTTGGTGAAATACCAGTAAACTTACTTTGGCTTATGCCTATCCAACTGGAGTGTAAATGAATTTGTGAATGTCACCCAGGACCAATGAAAAAAACTAATGCCCGTATCTTGGTTTCCATATGTTGTTTCTCCATTTAGAGAAACCTAGCCTCCTGAGAGACATAGATAAGGGCACAGAAGGTCCAACATGAGCCTGGAACACTAGTATGTCAGAAAGTAAAGAAGAGCACACAGAAACGATAAGGCCACATCGAAAATACACCAGAGCCAGGATGAAGGGACTCCCAATTTCAGAACCTGGAACGATACAAACCTCAAAACACATAAAGGTTGTAGATGGACGGATAAAGAGGATGTGCTACATATATACAATGGAATACTACTCAGCCATAAAAAAGAACAAAATTTTGCCATTTGTAGCAACATGTATGACATGGAGGGTATTATGTGAAATGAAGTAAGACAAATACTATATGATATCACTTTTTGTGGAATCTAAAGACATACAACAAACTAGTGAGTACGACAAAAAAAGCAGATGGCTCACAGATGCAGAGAGCAAACCAGTGGTTACCAGTGGAGCTGGGGTAGGGGGCCAGCACAGGGGTGGGAGAGTGGGAGGTACAAACTAGTGGGTGTAAGATAAACTCAAGGATGCACTGCACAACACTGAAAATATAGTCAATTTTTTTTACTAACTGTAAGTGAACAGTTAACTTTAAAATTCCATTAAATTAAAAAAATTAAATACAAATGACAACAAAAGAACATAAGAGCTGTACCGGATTATAACCCACTGAATAAAGTCCATTAGTCCATACTGATACAGCTGGACAGACACAGACGTAAGGCAGTAAGGGGCCCTACAGAATGAGGCAGGATGATTGCTACTGTTGGCGTTTAGTCACTCAGTCATGTCTGGCTTTTTTGTGACCCCACTGTAGCCTGCCAGGCTCCTCTATCCAGGCAAGAACACTGGAATGGGTTGCCATTTCCTCCTAGGGGGTCTTCCCGACCCGGGAATCAAACCCGAGTCTCCTGCATTCCAGGCAGATTCTTTACTGATGAGCCACAGGGAAGCCATGCAAAATGATTAGTGTCCAGTAAGTGATGAAACTGGAAAATTTCCATACCACTATAAAAAGCAAGGGCTTCCCTGGTGGCTCAGAGGTTAAAGCATCTCCTCTAATACGGGAGACTTGGGTTCAATCCCTGGGTCGGGAAGATCCCCTGGAGAAGGAAATGGCAACCCACTCCAGTATTCTTGCCTGGAGAATCCCATGGACGGAGGAGCCTGATGGGCTACAGTCCATGGGGTCGCAAAGAGTCGGACACGACTGACCGACTTGACTTAACTTACAAATAGCAAAGACCAGTTACCTCTAGAGGGGGAGTAGAGAATTTCATGGGAAGTAAGAAACTGGCATGGTATTCAAGTATCTCCCCACAGTTTGTTTCTTTGTTGTAAAGAGGGAAATACAACGTCTTGACCAGGTGATTAAAATCAACACTACTGATGACAAGTAAGGTCAGATATACCATGCTTCCGAATGGGGCAGCCTGAGAAAAGAAACACTGTCATTTATGTAGAATTCTGGCCAGAGACGCATCGCCTAAATCTAATAATGAGAAAAAGGCAACTCCAAAGCGAGGAATACTGTGTAAAATAACTGGCTTACATTCTCAAAAATGTTACTGTCATGGAAGACAAAGGACAACTAAGGAACTGTTCCAGGTTAAAAAAGACATGACAACAAAAACAATATGTGATCCCAGACCGAATCCTCTACTACAGGGAAGGGAGAGAAAGTCTAACATTAAAGACTTGAGATAGCGGTAGCAGACACAAGTGTAACAGATTCGAGTATTGTATCAAGTAAAATTTCCTGAATTCCATAACCTAAGTGTGAACATATGGGAATATCACTATTTTTAGAAAACAGAAACTAAAATAGTAAGGGTAAAATATACACAACTTCACTCTCTCAACAAGTTCATCAAAAATAAATTGTGTACATGTAGATTAGGTAAAAGGAGGCAGAGAACCAGAGAACAATGCAAATGTGGGAAAATTTGAAAACTTGACGAATCTACGTAAATGGTATACAAGAGTTTTACTGTGCTATTTGCATCTTTTCTAAGTAAGACGCAATTTCAAAATAAAAAGTAAAAACATAAACGTATTAAGTTTACATGTTATAATCCTAACCTCCAGTACCTCAGAATATAACCTGGTTTGGAGATATTGTCTTTACAGAGGTCATCACTTAAAATGAGGTCATTAGAGTGGACCTGAATCCAATATGATTTGTGTCCTTATAAAGAGGGAAACTTTATATAAAACATGTGAAGAGAGACAAGAAGACGGCCATCTACAACCCAGTGAATGCTTGAGGCTACAAGGAGTCAGGCAAGAGCCCTAGGAAAGAGCCTTCCTTAGCACCCTCAGAGGGTTCACGGATCAGGTAACAACTTCATTTTGGCTGGTTAGCCTCCAGAGCTGGGAGAAAATAATTCTCTGTTATCCTAAGCAGAAACAAACAAAAGAATTTAAACAGTAAAACAAACAAAAACCACCTACAGGACATAAGGCTACTATATTTTCACAGACATCTGAGATTATACTTTCACCAAATAAAGATGTTTAAAGAACACAAATGTTTGAATTATTCACTACTATTCACCAAATAAAGACTGAAGAAATCATCATTTATCCTGCACTGTAAAAAAATCATGTGATATAAACTAGCCAAACTCAATGCACTACCCTAAAAGTGCTTTTAATGTCATCTAAACCACAAGTAAAGTTCATTTAACAAAGCTCTCTTTATTTAAAGATACACTGTTTAAAAATTTCCCATTAGAATTAATGTAAAATTATTAAAACTAAGAGTTAAACATATGAATAGCTTAAATATACAACTTTTTCATATATTAACAAAAGCTTACAAAATCTTTCACATCACCTAAAAATAAATAAGACTAATAAAGAGTGTATCATTTTATGAGTTAGAAAACTACAGACTGTACAGATATAAATTCTACCCAAATCTACCAATAAATGTTAACATGGTTTTGAATGGAATCAGACAGAAAGGACTCTAAAGACATTTGGAAAAATAAACTGTAGAGTATCCTAAACTTCTGGAAAAGTAACAAAGAAGGATTTGTCTTACCAAGTATTAAATTATACTGAAAGCTACATCAATATAAAAGAAGACAGTGAGGAAGCTGGCTTGAAACTCAACATTCAAAAAACAAAGATCATGGCAACTGGTCCCATCACTTCCTGGCAAACAAATGGGGAAACAATGGAAACAGAGACAGACTTTACTTTCTTGGGCTCCAAAAAAAAAGAATCACTGCAGATGGTAACTGCAGCCATGAAATTAAAAGATGCTTACTTCTTGGAAGAAAAGCTACGACAAACGTAGGCAGCGTCTTAAAAAGGAGGGATGTTACTTTGTCAACAAAGGTCCGTATGGTCTTACAAGTACTGTGCACTAACTGATTGAGCCATTGGAGCTCCTCGGGTGCATATAGTCGAAGCTTTGGTTTTTCCAGCAGTCATGTATGGATGTGAGAGTTGGGACTATAAAGAAAGCTAAGTGCCGAAGAATTGATTCTTTTGAACTGAGGTGTTGGAGAAGATTCTTGAGAGGCCATTGGACAGCAAGGAGATCCAACCAGTCCATTCTAAAGGAAATCAGTCCTGAATATTCATTTCAAGGACTGCCGCTGAAGCTGAAACCCCAATACTTGGCCACCTGATGCAAAGAGCAGACTCATTAGAAAAGACCCTGACGCAGGGAAAGATTGAAGGCAGGAGAAGGGGACGACAGAGGATGAGATGTTTGGATGGCATCACCGACTCAATGGACGTGAGTTTGAGCAAGCTCCGGGAGTTGGTGATGGACAAGGAAGCCTGGCATGCTCCCGTCCATGGGGCTGCAAGAGTCAGACACAGCTGAGCAACTGAACTGAACTGAATAAAAGTAGCATTTGAAATGGATAAGGGTGTTGAAAAAAATCTGCTGACCATTTGGGGGGAAACTAAATTGGATCCTTTTACCTCATGCAACAAAATTCCAGAAAAATGAAAGGGTAAGATGTAAAATGTGAAACTATGAAAGAACTTGAAAATATTGCAATGGGGAAGGAATTTCTAAATTTGACATCAAAAGCAGAAACCATACAGAAAATGGCTGGTGTAAACTGTTATTAAAGATAACACTGAGTATATACTTTTTGTTTTATGCAGGTATCTTAATACGTCTATAACACTATTATAATTATTATTATGCTTCAAGAGTTATGGCTAGGGCAGTAAGATCAGAAGTTATTCTACCCATATGATTTCATTTTAAAGAGAACAATTTTCTAATGTGATTGGACAACTGGCTTTTTCTGTAACAGTTAGGAGGTTATCTGAGTAAGAGAAAGTACTTAACTGCTTTTTTCCCCCACATTTCTGTGTTTATTATCTTCAGTTAAAATGGAAAATATCTAAAATGTGGGTTACTTACTTAATTTGGCATCAAGTTATTAAAATGGTTGCTAAGTTTTTAAAATTGATCAAAGTTAATATTCCAGGTGAAGGAATAAATACCTACAAGGACTTTTTTTTTCTCCTTCAGACCCAGCTGGATATGAGTGTTCACTCGCACCTCAACTTATGTTGTAAGCAAATATTCATTCTGCAGGGGAAAAAATGCTTATTTAAACATGACAGTTACTGTCAAGTTCCTAGATTCTCCTCCCTTCCCTTTATACCACACTCATTCAAACATCTGGAGAAGGTACTGGCAACCCACTCCAGTACTCCTGCCTGGAAAATTCCATGGATGGAGGAGCCTGGTAGGCTGCAATCCATGTGGTCGCCAGGAGTTAGACACGACTGAGTATCTTCCCTTTCACTTTTCACTTTCATGCATTGGAGAAGGCAATGGCAACCCACTCCAGTGCTCTTGCCTGGAGAATCCCAGGGACGGGGGAGCCTCGTGAGCTGCCGTCTATGGGGTTGCACAGAGTCGGACACGACTGAAACGACTTCGCAGCAGCAGCAGCAGCATTCAAACATCTGCATTTGCAGTATGGCGGAAAGAAGTAGTCATAATGGAGTTCATATTCTTTAACATGGTTATTTTTACTTTTGAAATCCTCTTTTTTGTCCTTTCGAAAATTAGCCTAAAGTGTTAGATACAAAGTAGAATACCTGAGTTACCATACTGAATTTAACATGACTTAAGGGATTAGATGTAAGGGCTTAAACCAGCAAGAGTTCATTTCTCAGCCCTGGCTGAGTACGTGCCTCAGTCACCATCTGGACTTCACTGCAAGACTTGAAAGGCAACAGATTCTTACTACAGCAGATAAGAGTTCATGCAGAGGAGTCAGCTGTGTCAAATACCACTGAGCAGCTGACGATGACGACAAAAAATCTGGCACGTGGAAGCCATCAATGACACTTGCAAATGGTTTTTGAGACATTCCTCATGGTAAACAGGTAGACTGATGACTGAGGCAGGTTAAACAGTCAAGGGAAGGGAAGGAAAGGCGGAGAAGATCCAGCACGCAGACAGCTCCAGGATGCATGTGGCGACCTGGCCAAAGGCTGGAAGACGACTGTTCCTAAGCCTGCACTAAGAGATTACTTGAAGAAAAGAGAGGAGAAACAGTCAAAATTCTCCAAGTCTAAGCCACCAAGGAAGTAATATCAAAATGACTAGAGCTAACTAGGTGATATTTATCTCTGTGCTTACATCAACCTCAACAGAAGTAATTTAGTGTTTTCGTAGAAGCTGCCTTGTAAATTTCTTAGTCTTTTATTTTTAACACACACTATTTCCATATAAACTCATATTTCCAAATTACTGCTGCTTAAAACATTCTCATTTCTTTGCTCTCTAAACACTCTAACTCAACATACATAAGAGATTTTAGGCCGAGGAAATTTCTCTTAACAATATATAAGCTTTTTTCTCACAGTAGCATCACTAATTTTATTTTATTCTCATTTTTTAAAAACGTCCCTGTTGAAGTCTGAGTTTGTTTCATTACACACCTTTTCCACAGATATTAACCACAGTTCTTACACGATGATTGTTTCAGTAGTCCTAAGCTGTGACCTTTGACAGATGCATGTAGAAATGTTCTTTATTTTCACAAAGAATTAGAAGCTTTCTTATTTTTTCTTAAAACACAAGTGGCTCTATTTTAGGTTTCCTTTTTAACAAAATCAAAAAAGCACTGTCACTTTAGGATTGGGGAGACAACACAGACAGTCAAGAGTATCCTCTCCTTACCTCCACTGATGGTCGCAATTAGGGAATGTATAAGTCCAACACAGCCTATCTTCCAGTTTTTAAAAATAAGCCAGAGAGCTGGATTTTACTTTTGTGAAACCTCCCACCTTTGTTTCAACTAATTTAAAAAATATAGTGTAAGCTAAGTATAACATGCCTGTAAGTCAAATCTAACTGACAGACAACCAGTTTACAACTTCAAGGTTAAAGAATCAGTGGTTCTGCTTTTTTTCGCATTTTTCTTGTTTTTAGGTAATTCTTCCCTCCAAAAAAGGATGTCACAAGTTTTCCTGTAATACACCCATTCAGAGATTCAAAGCAAGGCTAATATTTATTTAATCGCACTAATTGCCATTAAGTATCTTTTTTACAGTATTATACCAAATTTGCATTTTAATATTGTTTGGGATGGAAAAGAAATTCATCTTTAAATTTACAATTACTCTTGTGAAGGGTCATTTTCTTACACCTACAAGATGATTAACATTTACAGTACACCAGTCGCGTGCCACGCATATCACTACGCACTCACACTTGGATATTTTATTAAAACCTAAACAACCTTGTGCAGCATATTATCTCACTTTACAGACAGCTCACAGCAGCTCACAAGCCTCTCAGTTTTTGTTTTGAATCTCAGAATCCAGGAGAACTAGCTGGTCAGGCTTGCTTTTGACAAGTATCATCAATCAAGAATAACTACAACCATCTTAAATCACAGTAATAAAAATGCAAAGTAAAAGTACTGAAGGTTGATATCCTTTGAAAAAACAGCTGAACCTTAATTTCAACTCCTAATAATTCTTCAGTTTCATTGATTTGGCAATCACTGAAATAGCTATACTTGTCTTATTTTCAAGACAAGTAAAACTGAAGTCAGCTCTGTTTTTTGGTTAATATGTTTCTATCCAGGGCCTCTGAAAAGACTAAAATACAAAACCAAAGTTTTTTTCATTAATTAAAGACGACTCAAACAGAGAACACTGGCTGCTGCCACAAAGCTGTTACTAAGCATGTGAGATAGACAAGACCCTGTGCCGGGCCCACGTAAGGAGCCAAGGAGCCAAGCAACATTCCCTCCTCACAGCGAGCTTTGCAGTTTCTAAAAACAGAAACAGATCTTTAAAAAAATGTTTATACAAATTATAATTTAATTACAATGATGACAAGTGCCAAAAAAGAAACCTGAAACAGGGTGCTATGACAGCTTTAACTCAGGTGTGTAACTTTAAGTAAAAAGACATTACTGGGGCGAAACCTCAATATAATTAGGGGGGTAAAAAGACAACATGAAGTGGCTCCTTCAAAAATATTACAATCAGAAGGCTGACATTAAAATGATATTATTACATAATTTTATTTATATTTCATATATGCTAGTGTTTAAGTCTTTATTTTGATGCTTTTAAAGCCATTCATTTCCCTACAAAACATACACAAACAGCCTCAGTATTTAAAAAGTAAAATCCTTACCAGGATTTAACTCTAAAACTCAATAAACAAAAATCAATGTGTTCATAAACATTAAAAACACTCCAAATCAATAACATTTATCAAATAATGTGGAAGAAATGGTTAAAAGGTTACTTTTATTGAGATAAAAACAGTATCAATATTTGAAGCATGGGTATCATAACAAACTTCTCTATTACTTGGTTTTTGCAAAAATATAAAAATAACTGGTTCAGTTCAGTTCAGTCACTCAGTCGTGTCCAACTCTTTGCGACCCCATGAATCGCAGCACGCCAGGCCTCCCTGTCCATCACCATCTCCCGGAGTTCACTCAGACTCACTTCCATCAAGTCCATAATGCCATCCAGCCATCTCATCCTCGGTTGTCCCTTCTCCTCCTGCCCCCAATCCCTCCTAGCATCAGAGTCTTTTCCAATAAGTCAACTCTCCGCATGAGGTGGCCAAAGTACTGGAGCTTCAGCTTTAGCAGCATTCCTTCCAAAGAAATCCCAGGGTTGATCTCCTTCAGAATGGACTGGTTGGATCTCCTTGCAGTCCAAGGGACTCTCAAGAGTCTTCTCCAACACCACAGTTCCAAAGCATCAATTCTTCGGCGCTCAGCCTTCTTCACAGTCCAACTCTCACATCCATTCATGACCACAGGAAAAACCATATCCTTGACTAGACGGACCTTAGTCAGCAAAGTTAATGTCTCTGCTTTTGAATATACTATCTAAGTTGCTCATAACTTTTCTTCCAAGGAGTAAGCGTCTTTTAATTTCATGGCTGCAGTCACCATCTGCTTATTTAACTTATATGCAGAGTACATCATGAGACACACTGGGCTGGAGGAAGCACAAGCTAGAATCAAGACTGCTGGGAGAAATGTCAACCACCTCAGATACGCAGATGACACCACCTTTATGGCAGAAAGTGAAGAAGAACTAAAAAGCCTCTTGATGAAAGTGAAAGAGGAGAGTGAAAAAGTTGGCTTAAAGTTCAACATTCAGAAAACGAAGATCATGGTATCCAGTCCCATCACTTCATGGTAAATAGATGGGGAAACAGTGGAAACAGTGGTTGACTTTTATTTTGGGGGGCTCCAAAATCACTGCAGATGGTGACTGCAGCCATGAAATTAAAAGATGCTTACTCCTTGGAAGGAAAGTTATCACCAACCTAAACAGCACATTAAAAAGCAGAGACATTACTTTGTCAACAAAGGTCCATCTGTCAAGGTTATAGTTTTTACAGTAGTCATGTACGGATGTGAGAGTTGGACTATAAAGAAAGCTGAGTGCCAAAGAATTGATGCTTTTGAACTGTGGTGCTAGAGAAGATTCTTGAGAGTCCCTTGGACTGCAAGGAGATCCAACCAGTCCATCCTAAAGGAGATCAGTCCTAGGGGTTCACTGGAAGGACTCATCTTGAAGCTGAAGCTCCCTCCAGTACTTTGGCCACCTGATGCGAAGAGCTGACTCATTGCAAAAGACCCTGATGCTGGAAAAGATTGAGGGCAGGAGGAGAAGGGGACAACAGAGGATGAGGATGGCATCACCAACTCAATGGACATGGGTTTGGGTGAACTCCGGGAGTTGGTGATGGACAGGGAGGCCTGGCGTGCTGCAGTCCATGGCGTCACAAAGAGTCGGACATGACTGAGCGACTGGACTGAACTGAACAGACTCAGCTTTTCTAGCCCTTTCCAAAAACCATCTTTAAAAGGAAGAGGGAACCAAAATATAAGTCATCGAGTCACTCCATGTTAAGAATCTAGTACCTATAAGGTTTCCAGTATGTGTGATAGAAGCCAAAAAGAGAAAAGACGTGACTCAACTTCCAGCATCTACTTCTGCTTCATTGGCTATGCTAAAGCCTTTGACTGTGTGGATCACAACAAACTGTGGAAGATTCTTAAAGAGACGGGAATATCAGACCACCTTTTCTGTCTTCTGAGAAATGTGTATGCAGGTCAAAAAGCAACAGTTTGAACTGGACATGCAACAACAGACTGCTTCAAAATTGAGAAGGAGGACATCGAGGCTGTATGTTGCCACTACTTATTTAAATTCTATTCAGAATATCTCATGTGAAATGCCAGGCTGGATGAAGTTTAAGTAGGAATCAAGATTGCAGGGAGAAATATTAATAGCCTCAGATATGCAGATGACGCCACTGAATGGCAGAAAACAAAGAGCAACTTAAGAGCATTTTGATGAAAGTAAAAGCGGAGAGTGAAAAATCTGGCTTAAAACTCAACATTCAGAAAACTAAGACCATGGCATCCAGGCCCATCACTTCATGACAAAGAGATGGGGAAACAATCGAAACAGTGACAGACTTTATTTTCTTGGACCCCAAAATCACTGCGGACAGTGACTGCAGCCATGAAATGAAAAGATACTTGCTCCTTGGAAGAAAAGCTATGACAAACCTAGACTGTGTTTTAAAAAACAGAGATATCAAAAAAAAAAGAGAGAGAGAGAGAGATCACTTTGCCAACAATGTCTGTATAGTCAAAATTATGGTTTTTCCAGTAGCCATGTATGGATGTGAGAGTTAAATCATAAAGAAAGCTGAGTGCCAAATAACTGATGCTTTCTAATTATGGTGCAGGAGAAGACTGTTGAGGATCCCTTGGACTGCAAGATCAAACCACTCAATCCTAAAGGAAATCAACCCTGAATATTCACTGAAAAGACTGATGCTGAAGCTGAAGCTCCAATACCTCGGCTACCTGATGGGAAGAGCCGACTCACTGAACAGACCTTGATGCTGGGAAAGACTGAGGGCAGGAGGAGAAGGGAGTGACAGAGGATGAGATGGTTAGATGGCACCACTGACTGAATGGACGTGGATCTGAGCAAACTCCAGGAGATACTGAAGGACAGGGAAGCCTGGCGCACTGCAGTCCATGGGGCCGCAGAGTCAGACACACGAAGTGACCAGCAACGAGCTTGCAGCACCGGCAAACTGCTCACTTTCCTCATGTAAGCAGGCCATGCTTACCAGGCTGATTTTGAGATTAACACTAATGGCACAGCATACAGTAGAAATACAAGTGGTAGCCAGTGTAATTATTTTAAATCCGAGACAGAGAACAAATGCTTTAGGAAGAAACATAATAGTATAAATCGGCATTAAAAGCTTTATATTGTTGCTAACCTGTATCGGACTGTGATTTTATGGACTATAGCCTGACCATGGGATTTCCCAGGCAAGAATACTGGAACAGGTTGCCATGTCGTTCTACAGGGGATCTTGCTGACCCATAGATCGAACTCACATCTCTTGCGACTGACTCTTGCACTGGCAGGCGGATTCTTTACCACTCAGCCACCTTGGAAAGCCCAAAGCCCTACAGAACCACAGAAAAGCAAGACATGATCAAGAGCCCAGATGAAATTAACCTTCACAGAAAAGGTAAGATTTAGGCTGAGCCTACCAAGAAGGCTTGGATTAATTAGATTTATTAGATTTATTAGCTATGAAGAGAAAGGGAGGGGATTAACAGAGAGGCAAAGGTAAGACGAGAGAGTGAGGGCCACGGAGTCTCGAGCCAACCTGACATCTCATCGTTGAGCAAAAACACGTAAACAAACTAGAGCTGGAATCACGAGCTAGCAAGAGCAAAACCTGTATCAGCAGGGCACAGCAGGGTAACCCCCAATGCCCAGTCACAAAGTTTTACCCAGCTATGTCTTTCCTTTTCTGGAGAAAGTGTGAGGGGACAGTAAGTCTTGTTTAGAAAATACAACACCTACTCCCCAAATACTAAAAAGACTGATATAAATGACACTGTATTTCTATGAGATAATCTGACTGCTAGTAATAGCGACTTTTTCTGATGAGTACTAAGCAGATTGATGATTAATACTTAAAATGACCTAGATAAGGAAAAAACAACATTTAACGGACTGATACTGTTTAACAGAGGCATAAGTAGTTTACAAATAGTGCTTGTTTCTTAAACCTTCAGAAATGGAACCAGTTATATATAAACATGCATTTATGATATATACTATATATAAATTTTAATAACCAATTTTTAAAAATGATTCCTTAAAGGTTAAAAGAAGTATATACATATACTAACTAAAGCTCAGAACCGGAAACATTACAACATAAAACCGTTAAATCAGCATTCAGACTATGACACTGGGGATTTTATGAGATTTTTTAATGTGAAAAATATTTTTAGTCTTCATTTATCTAAGAGCAGCAAGAAAATAAAATAACTTCTTCCCACCATATTTGTAAAACACAAGATCAGTTCAATTCATGCCATTTTATGCCAGGAAAGCTTTTTTTTTCCCTCTCTCAAAATAAAATGTAAAATACTTTCTAAATTCGACTACATATTAATTTGAGTTAAATTTCTGTTTAACTTCAATCAATATTAAAATATAACTTGCAGGCCTATCAGAAAAATACCATTTTTAATATGTTTGAATATACAAATGAGTAATTTTCAGGCAAACCTGAAAGCTAAACTATATAAAAGGCTTTAAAAGAAAAAAGTCAAGTAGCAATTTCTACAAACATTTAAGTTAAAATGGTTCTCTTTGGGGGCCCTGCCAGGGAAAATGTCTAAGTCTCTGGCTCCCTAAGTGGGGGTAGGGTTGAAAATATCGTGGCAGATGCATCTTCTAACCTTGCCGCTGTGGCTCCAAACTGGAAGTGCAGTGGAAGGCTCTGCAACAAGGAATGTGTAACCTGATCTCTCTTCCTTCTCTCCTCCTTCACAGCAACATTTAGAAAGTAATTTAACCTCTCAAAATGGCATCTTTGTGCTACTTAGGGGGAAAACATCTATTCACTATTACAATGTAAGGGAAAAAATTAAGAAATCAAATCACTTTTAAAAAATGATTTTTGCCTAATATACAGTGATATTTTTATATCAAACATTGTACATAGATAACCCAATTATAAATGAAGACTTCATTTCTATGATTTGAACGTCTACTTCCCCAGGATTCCCTGGTGGCTCATATGATAAAGAATCCACCCGCAATGCAGAAGACCCGAGTTTGATCCCTGGGTTGGGAAGATGCCCTGGAGAAAGAAAGGAATGGCTACCCACTCCGACGTTCTTGCCTGGGAAACCACATGGACACAGGAGCCTGGTGGAGTCAGATTGACTAATACACTCACATCCAAGATTAAGGAATGTAGCTCAGATTTTAAGAACAATTAGTTTTACTAATATAAGCATTTATTTTGCTTCTGTAACAGAGATAGTAATTAACTCCTAAGTTTTAAAGAGAAAATAATTTAAAATTAATTCAAATAACCTAGATAAATTTGAGTTTTAAGTCTCAGTGACTAAAAGAAGTCATGCAAGTTAATGTGCTTTTAATTCTCATGTATCTTTTCATTTATCATTACTTAATAAAAAGGAGACAAGTTAACTCTGAAAATATGGGAAAGAACACTAAAAAAATTTGCTATACAGGGATCAAAGAACATATTAAACACTCCCAGCACTGACCAAACAAAAATTAAGCATTCCAAAATTAATACCAGCAAAATTTTGTATTTTTTATACATCTCATAGCAATTCTATATTCATGAGTTACTTGAGCCTCACAACAATGTTTTGAGTTAGGAGGTCACAAATTTGCTTAGTTGAGACAGTCAAAAAAAATAGGTAAAAGTCTCTTGACTCTAGTCTGTAGCCTTAAACTATTATTTGTATTTCAATATATTTTAGTACACACTATTATCCCCCTTTTTCCAGGTTCAAAGGCAAATAATTTGCCTAACATCACAATGTTAATACACGGTAGGAGTCCAAAGTCTTACCACTTAACCACTATTGCAGTCCTCACATTTATCAAAATAAATAGATAAAATTAAAGTTATGTATCTAACCAACTGTGACAGCAGAATAATGGTCCTGAAACACATCAACAGTTTAATCCTTGGAACACAAAATACTACCTTGCATGACAAAAGGGACTTTGCAGATGTGATTAAGAATACAAAGCTTGAGATGGGGAAATTATTCTTTCAGGCTCAATCTAATCAAATGAGTCCCTAAAAGCAGTCTTTCCCAGCTGTAGCCAGAGAGAGAAAGAGAAGACAGAGGGTCAGAGGGATGAGCCCTTACTGGCTTTGATGATGATGGAGGAGGAGGGTCCAAGCCAAGGATTGTGATTGGCCTATAGAAGCTGAACAAAGCAAAGAACAGGATTCTCCTCTAGAGCCTCCAGAAGAATGCAGCCCCTCAGACAGCTTGATTTTAGTCTGGTGACACCTGGGTTGGACTTATGACTTACACAAGTATAAGATAATCAATATTCGCTGTTTAAAACAGTAAGTTTGTGGTAATTTATTACAGCAGCAACAGAAAACTAAAATTCTACTGTATAACTGACATACAGACTGTATGTTCACATCCCTCCAGAATTTACATGTTAAATTCTAATGCCCAGTGTGTTGACATCTGGAAGCAGAGTCTTTGGGAAGGACTTAGATTGTAAAGGTGGAGCCCTCATGAATGGAATCAGAATCCTCATGAGGAAATCCAGAGCATTCCCTTGATCCTCCTGCCACAAGACGATTCAGAGAAAAGATGGCCGTTTACGAACCAAGAAGGGGACTTACCTGACCCCTCATACATTTTAAAGTGGACATCTAAAATCTTTCACAAGTCAGATGGCTGTGAAGAATATGATTTCTGGCACATTTTAAATACTACATTCTACATATATCTGTAACACCTCTCTTAAGTCTGTTCAGTAGAATCCAAACACCACTGTGATCTGACATCCAACCATGATCCATTTGAAAATAAAAATTTCACAACCTTGTTTTCCCTCCTTGAACTCATATCATCTCATTTCGTTAGCCCTGCATGTAATAATTTTTATGTTTGAAAGTCTTATTAATCACTCATCATATGTGCAGTTTGTTCTGTTCAATCAGTAATTCCCTAAGAGTTTAAATAATTATTTGGGATTCAATTACCATTACTATTAACATATATAAGTGATTTAAATAACAAACATTACAGATCTGATAATGACTAACATCACCGACTCGATGGACGTGAGTCTGAGTGAACTCCAGGAGTTGGTGATGGACAGGGAGGCCTGGCGTGCTGCGATTCATGGGGTCACAAAGAGCTGGACACGACCAGGAGAAATATCAATAACCTCAGATATGCAGATGACACCACCCTTATGGCAGAAAGTGAAGAGGAGCTAAAGAGCCTCTTGATGACAGTAAACGAGGAGAGTGAAAAAGTTGGCTTAAAGCTCAACATTCAGAAAACGAAGATCATGGTATCCGGTCCCATCACTTCATGGGAAATAGATGGGGAAACAGCGGAAACAGTGTCAGACTTTATTTTTTGGGCTCCAAAATGACTGCAGATGTTGACTGCAGCCATGAAATTAAAAGACGCTTATGTAAGAAAGCCGCAGGAAGAAAGAGCCACCCCTATGGACCATTGATCAGGGCCTTTTATTGGTCGGTGGCTCTCGGGGAGAACTCCTGGGGGGGCGGGTGAGCAAGGAAGCGAAGGGGATCTGCGAAGTAAAGGGAGTCTGCGAGGTATGAGGGGTGGGGAAGGGTTTTATAGCCCGGGCCGGCTCCCATATAAGGAAGAAAACGCGGGCTCAGCGGTGATTGGTGTCCAAGGGTTCCGTGTCGGCTCCTGATTGGACGGCTTGGATGTCGGCCCGCCTCTGGGGCTTGTCTGCGGCTCTCTGCCGGGCTAGGCTAGTCAAGGCTATGGTTTTTCCTGTGGTCATGGATGGATGTGAGAGTTGGACTGTGAAGAAGGCTGAGCCCCAAAGAATTGATGCTTTTGAACTGTGGTGTTGGAGAAGACTCTTGAGAGTCCCTTGGACTGCAAGGAGATCCAACCAGTCCATTCTGAAGGAGATCAACCCTGAGATTTCTTTGGAAGGAATGATGCTAAAGCTGAAGCTCCAGTACTCTGGCCACCTCATGCGAAGAGTTGACTCATTGGAAAAGACTCTGATGCTGGGAGGGATTGGGGGCAGAAGGAGAAGGGGACGACCGAGGATGAGATGGCTGGATGGCATCACGGACTCGATGGACGTGAGTCTGAGTGAACTCCGGGAGTTGGTGATGGACAGGGAGGCCTGGCGTGCTGTGATTCATGGGGTCACAAAGAGTCAGACACGACTGAGCGACTGAACTCAACTGAACAACATTAAAAGTAACAATTTTACTGGAAATGTATCTGTAAGCAGGCTGGATTGGGCTTTTTTTCCCATTATTCATCTGTTTGATATGTTACTGATAGAATGAGATGGTCCAGCGCGTCCCTACTGTAAGAAGGCACTGAGAGGGCTTTCCTGGCGGCACACGGAGCAGGAACCGCCTGCCAGTGCAGAGGGCACAAGGCTGACCCCTGGTCTGGGAAGACTGCATGTGCCGCAGAGCAACGAAGCCCATGGGGCACAACGTCTGAGTCCAGGCTCTGGGGTCCACCAGCTACAGCTGATGAGGCAGCAACCAGAGGCCAGCGGGCCTGGAGCCTGCGCTCTGCCGCCCCACAAGCCACTGCAGTGAGAAGCCCTTGCACAGCAACGAAGACCCAGCACAACCAAAACCAAAGGAACAAACTAAAAAAAGGCACTGCAAAACTCTCTTCACAGTGACCGGTGAATGGGACGGAAGAAATTTTACCAGTAGAGTCACACAATTTTTAGAGTCGCACAATGTAAAAAATGCCTTGAGTTATTTATCGAAAATTTTTGTGATTATTGTGATTTACCACCAAAAATATCTTTAATGACTTAGAAGATAATAAATTGATTATTTTTTAATACTGAAATTGAAAAATCCTTCAAATTTGTTCAAAGCGAGAAACTGGACACCATTAAAGGATTTTTTTCCTTTGGAGTTGCTTACGTTCACTATGCAAACACCAGTACCTGGAAACGGCCATTTTAGGGGTCCTTGAGGTTTTGTATTTCCACACATGCCTTGCATATGAACCTCTCATTCTGTCCGTTGTTTAGTCTTTGGAGATGTAACTCACATATCATAAAATTCACTGTTTTAAAGTCTGTAACTGTTGCTTTGTTGTTTTAGTCGCTAAATTGTGTCATGGACTGTAGCCCACTCGGCTCCTCTATCCACGGGACTTTCCATGCGAGAATACTGGAGTGGGATGCCATTTCCTTCTTCAGGGGATCTTCCCAACCCAGGGATTGAACTCACTGGCAGGCAGATTTTTAACCACAGACCACCTGTGAGGCCCATACACCTCAGGGGTTACTAGCCTATTCACAAGTCGCGTAAGTATCACCGCTTTGTAACTCCAGAACACTCATCACCCTATAAAAGAATCCTGGAACCATCAGCAATCTCACACAACCCCTCCCCAGTCCTCAGACCTAGTTCACTTTCTCTATGAATTTGCCCATTCTGAACATTTCATATAAATGGAATCATATAATACGATCCTTTAAGACTAGCTTCTTTCACTTAGCATCATGTTTCCCATGTTAATCCATGCTGTATATAGCAAGAGTCAAAATTTCACTTCTTTGCATGCGTGAATATTCCACTGTATAGGGAAACCACACTTTCTAAATGGACATCTGGGTTATTTCCATTTCTTGGCTATTATGAAGAATGCTATGAACCTTCATATATATATTTATACATGTATATAAATGAAGTTTGTGAGTTAACATATTTTTAATTCTTTCAGGTATATACCTAAGAGCAGAATTACTGGCTCAAATGGTAACTCTATTTTTTAACTTTTTGAGGAACTGTTAATCAATTTTCCAATACAGTTGCATCATTTTAATTCTCACAACAGCATATAAGAGTTCCCGTTTCTCCACATCCTTAACAACACTTATTATTATCTGCTTTTTTGAGTACAGCCACTCTAGTAGGTATGAAGTGGTATCTCATTATGGATTTGACTTGCATTTCTCTGATGATTAATGCTACTGAGTATCTATTTTCTCGTTTTGTTTCTTATTAGCCACTTGTATACCATATTTGGAGAAATGTCTATTCAAATCCTTTGCCCAGTTTTAAATTGAACTTGTTGTTAGTTAAGTTTGAAGTGTTCTTTACATATCCTGGAAACAAGTCAACTACCACACATGATTCGCATATCATTCTGTGCACTGTTTACTCAACTCTCATTCTGGGAATTGTTTACTCAACTCTCTAGAAAGCCTCCTTTGATGTACATGGGTTTTTAATGCTGATGAAGTCTTATGCTGGTTTTTAATGCTGATTAGAGTCCTATCTTTAATGCTAATGAAGTCCTCTTTGATGTCATATCTAAGAAATCACTGCCTATTTCAAGGTCACAAAATTTACACCTATGTTTTCTTCTAAGAGTTTCATGTTCTTATGTTTAGATCTTTACTTTGAGTTATTTTTATACATGGTATCAGGAAGGGCTCACAACAAACTGCGGAAAATTCTTAAAGAGATGGGACTATCAGATCACCTTACCTGCCTCCTGAGAAATCTGTATGCAGGTCAGGAAGCAACAGTTAGAACCAGACATGGAACAACAGACTGGTTCAAAACTGGGGAAAGGAATACACCAAGGCTGTATACTGTCACCCTGCTTATTTAACTCATATGCAGAGTACATCGTATGAAATGCCGGGCTAGATAAATCACATGCTGGAATCAAGACTGCTGGGAGAAGTATCAACAATCTCAGATATGCAGATGATACCTCTCTAATAGCAGAAAGCAAAAAGGAAGTAAAGAGCCTCTTGATGAGGGTGAAAGAGGAGAGTACAAAAGCTGACTTTAAACTTAACATTCAAAAAACTAAGATCCTGGCATCCGGTCCCATCACTTCATGGCAAATAGAAATAATAAAAGTGGAAACCATGACAGATTTTATTTTCATGGGCTCCAAAAATCACTGCAGATGGTGATAGCAGCCATAAAATTAGAAGACACTTACTCCTTGAAAGAAAAGCTATGACAAACCTAAACAGTGTATTAAAAAAGCAGAAATATCACTTTGCCAACAAAGGTCTGTATAGTCAAAGCTAAGGTTTTTTCAGCAGTCATATATGGATGTGAGAGTTGGACATAAAGAAGGCTTGAAGAATCAAAGCTACTCCATTTTGTAAGGTTCCAGGAAAAGAGCCTTTGGAAATCCCGACCTCACCCCACCACCTGTGAACCAATCAGAACCCTTGGCCATCCCGGGAAATTCGAGTCAAGCCCGGGAAAGGAGAACCAATCAGAACTCAACACCTAACCCTTCACCAGAAGGTGACCAATCAGACCCGGAGACTCCCGTTTTTTGAATTTTTCGCGCGATAATACCCTATATAAGCAATGTAACCCAGAGCTCAGGGCTCCTCCCTATAGCTGCTGCGTCGGTATCGGTGGGAGCCCCAGCTCAAGCTTGGTAATAAAAACTCTCTTGCTTTTGCATCAGATATCAGCTCCCTGGTGGTCATTGGGAGATTTCGAGACTTGGGCATAACATTTGGGGGCTCGTCCGGGATCTCCCACTGGCTCCACGGGAAGACCGATCCGGAGAGTCATCTGCAGCCGGTAAGCTTTTTTCTGTCTTTCTTTTCACTCCTGGTAGGGCCTGGTATCTGAGACTGGTATATGACTCAGGCGGACGCACCGGAGAGTCACCGGTGGGGGTCATTGGGAGACATCCCCGACCCCGGCGTGGGGGGACGGAGTGCCCCTGTTCTCTGTAGACGATAGTGGGTCGCTCCCGCTGAACGGCCAGAGGCCGTCGTCTTTCGGTTTTACCTCCGGATTCCCGGAGGTGTATTTCTCCTGTCTCTCTTTGTGTGGCTGTTCGTATTGTCTGTGTTAATTTACCAACATCTGACTGATCCAGGGACGATGGGGCAACACCATTCTAGCCCCACACCTCTATCCTTGGTTACTGATAATTTTAAGGAGGTCAAGATGCGCGCTCATGACCTCAGTGTAGAAATTAAAAGGAATAAATTAATCACTTTTTGCAGCACAGAATGGCCGACCTTCCATGTAGGCTGGCCCTCAAAAGGCACCTCTGACTTGGGAACTTTACACCGGGTTCTGACCACGGATCAGACACCCTGACCAAGTTCCCTTTGTCAGCACATGTGTCTCCTCGGACAATTCATTTCCGAGTGTTAGACAAGAGCCCAGTTTTGGGCCCTGGAAGGGGTGCCTCTTCCTGCAACAAATGGCGACTCTGGCGGGGACTCTTCTTCGCCGAGACTGACATCCTGACCACTCGGGGTACTCAGGGGCCAGCTTGCCTGCCAATGGACCAGACCCAGCGGCCGCAACTGGGGACCCTTTTGTCCCTGGTCTCCTCCTGACGCGGACAACCGGCCAGAGTGCCCCGACGGGTAAGGAACAAGAGACTTTATTGATCTCTCTCCCCTTCCCTCTCTGTCTCCTCTCCTTAACTCTTCCTATCCTTCCCTGTTTTTCTAGTCCCCCAGTCCTGGACGCAGGAATCTGGTCAAAGGGCCCTCAGCCTGAGCTGAGGATTGGAGACTGATCACCTCCTCTTGGAAAAGAACTCGAATTCTGGTTCTGATTTCTGGTAGGGCCGAGTTCCAGTCCTCCCTTCTCTGGAGGCCCAGGGAAAAGTCCCGTAAGGCCTGGGTATCTGTAGGTGGCAGGAGATGTCTGTAAGGCCACCCCTTTTGCCCCCCCTCTCCTGCCTCCTCTCCCTTCTTCTTTAACCTGGCTTCCTTTCCTTCCTTGAAATCTTTGATGTTAGTACTTGGATCTGAAGTTCTGTGTCTCTATAAGAGGTTTTCTGAGAGACTGTATTTTTGTATTTAATGGCTTCTCTGGTAGAGAGGTTAAAGCGTCTGCCTGCAATATGGGAGACCTGAGTTCGATCCCCGGGTCGAGAAGATCCCCTGGAAAAGGAAATTTTACTTCGTCTGGCAACCATTTGGTTTAGACCTGCCGCCATTTTGTTAAAACTTGATTTTCTTTCCCTGTGCCTTGAGACCAGGGCTCTCAGGAACACTTATCTAGACCATCTCTAACTCCTGACACTGAAAAAAAAAAAAAAGGACTTAAAGCTAGATCTTACACAGTGTCTGTCTAAATATGTCTTGGTAATATTTTTGTATATGATCTCTATTTATTTGGCTTAAAAAAAGGTAAGCGCTTACAAATCAAGTAATTCTAAATTAAACAATAAATTCCAGGTTTATGTGAACTTGGAAATATTCAGTGTTAAAATACCTGATATTAATGTTTGTTTGTTGACCTATTTAATATAGACATGTCTTAGAGTACTTAACGTTAAGTAAAATATTTTCATTGTACCTAGGTTTAATATGAGTTAAGTATTATATGTTACAAGTTTGTCAACAAGAAAATTACCTCAAGTAAGAAAAACTTCTAAAAAATGTAAATGAGATATGAGCATTTAGATAAACTCTATTAAGAATAATTATGCTTTAGGAATGTCTGTCTGAAATAGTCTGTCCAAATTGGGGTAACTTGAATTGGGTTGTGCTAAACTAAGTGATGGAAGTTCACTGACTAGCTAGCTCATTTCCAAATAGAGTAAAATTTTGAAACATTTATTACTAAACATTAGTTTCCTCTTACAAAGAAGCTAAAAAATTGGGGACTGTTAAAGACTAAAAATAAGCTGGTGCAAAAACTTGAATTTGGCTTTTCTCTCTGTTAAAAGGACACACTTTCTTCAGATGTTGAACTGCATTTGACAATAGATTTAAGTTCATTTGCTTCTTAAATGGTCTGTTCTGTATTCGCCTCTGAAATCCCATATTGTTACTTTGGCTGAGTGAATAGCTATTGTTTCACAGTGACCTATAGTCCCATCTGACTGAGCGCTCAAAACCTTTCTGATATTTGTTGACAAAATTTCCTAAATCATTCTATGAAGCACTTTTGGCTTCTAGCTAACTTTGGGGTGCTTCAGAGGGCCCCTGAAGCATCCCAAAGAGATATTAAACTGTGTTTATTTGGTTGGTTAAATTACATTAAAAAAAGATTATCAAATGAGTACTAAATCTGCTCATATTATAATGTAGGGTAAAGTTACTAATACAGATATCCTAAAAATTATATGGAGTTTTTAACATTCTGATATGTCCTGGTATTTTAATAAAAAACCTGATGACTTCACAAAAGTTAGCAAAAGGACTAAATGAACCAGTGAATATGCTTATAACTTTTATGGTTTCTATCTGAAAAAATTATGGGGTTGAATCTTATGTTTTCAGGGAGTAGCGGCAATCTTCCTCTCAAACTAATTATGACAATACTTTGGTAAAATTAAACGTTATAAACAAAACAATTATATTTTCAATCTGACTCCTCCAAAAATTAGAAGTTCTTAGGTTTCCAGTAAGTTTATCAAATGAGTTAGGAAGGTTTTCTAATGGATACAAAAATCTCAAGAAATTTTTGAGACCTTAAAAGGGAAAAATTCACCTAGATTTGTTATGCAAAATCTGTGATAAGCCTTTGGTGTGAGTTTCCCAGCCCTGTTTTATTTTAAAAGTTCAATCTGAGACTCTATAAATGTTTCAGCAAAATAAAAAGCCTATAATCAATTATGGTTATAGAAATCATCAGACCAAAATTAGTGAGAACAGACCTATTTTACAAACAAACTAGCCTTAATTTGGTTTTATTTAATAAAAATATGGGTAACTTTAAGGAAAAAATATTTCAAAATGTTAAATACCAGTTTGTTAATGGAGGTCTGCATCTAGTAAGACTCATGTTTTAGATAGTTCTTTACTGTTATGTAATGTTAATGTAAAATTTTAATTAAATTCTTGAAGAACACCCTAAGTTTGTTTCTGAAGCTTATCTCAGTAATCTATCTTTGGATGAAGATCAGATGCCTCATGACCTGCAACCAGGACTGGAAAAGACATAATTTAAGGGACTGTCGTCTCCAACATGGATGGAAGGACTTTTTTTATCAGGAGAAACTACGCTACACCAGGATGAGAAGATGACGACATCAGAGGTAGACAGCTTCCCCAAGATGCGGGACCTGATTCATATGATCATTTATGTTTTCTTGACTTCTTAGACCTTTGCATATAAGTCAAATGCTTTTCTATCATAGGCCTGATCCTATGCTAGTTTACTGTTGGGTTTGTGGCTAATAACCTGTGTCTAGTTCTGGGTTACCTTGGTAAATTTCTCTATTACCAGACTCTAACTGGTTGGCCCTGAAAAAATTTACTTAAAAAATTAAATCAAACTAAAGATAATCAGTCTAGTGACACTAGAAAACTGGGCTATGTTCCTTATAGATGGTGCCAATATATAATTTCCCTGGAAGATAAAGATTCTACAGGGCAGACTAAGTCAGATGACCTGAAGATATACTGGGCTACATCTAATGGAAGTTCTTAACATAAGTCTTACTTGTGACTTTACTAATACTGCTGGCTATGTTATTTGTATTTCACCTGTTTTACAAAATTGCTGTTTCTTACACTGTATGTGTGTGAGGCCTCTAATAGAATAATATATAGTCCCGTATGAGATCAATGACGGTAACAGTGTAACTCTAGATATGGCAAGAAGCAACAAGAGGGAATATTCTCCTGGACCAAAAAGCTAGTAAGACAGGTGGTCCAGAGAATTTTAGATACTGTTTTATGGCCTAGTCGAGTAACAGCACATTGAGTGGCCTGTTTACCTGAGAATGGACACTCTCAGCACCATGGGATAAAATGGTCATGAACTGCCCCCCTCATAACCATGGTCAAGTTTATGAGCAAAAAGGGCTCTGCCAACTGAAGACTGACACTCGCCATCTGCATCTACAAAGATTAAACCATGGCCGCTGCAACTGCTGACTTTCAACGCCTCTGAAAAAGGAGTTCAGGGTGAAAATCAGAAATGAGGCACTCTGTGCTCTGGGAAAAACTGGCAGAACAGGCCTTCAGATAGTTAGATCTTTTCAGGAAAAGATTTTATGAGTCCCAATTCTTGCATCTTCTCATACCTAGAGAAACTGACGTCATTAACAGTGAAATCTGCTTTGGCTATTAAGGAAAAGTTTACAATTAAAAGTCAAAATAGAATAGCTATGGTTCAGATAATCCTGGGAAATAACTAGGTGATGCTATGAGTGTACTTTCAAATTAGACCTCGTGTTGCTAAACCCTTGAGTTTTCTGAGTCGTGTCAGGCTTGGATGCCACCATTTTCAAAACAATGTCTGCTGGAAGCTACTAACCTGACTTTTTATAAAACTAGGCAACTGGCTACATGGCTACAAGTCTCCCTGAAGTGCCAGGTCCAGACTGGGTTTCAGACCTATTATTCTAAAAAGAAATGAGATTAAGATTTTAATCATACAAGACTCAGATCTAAAACTTGGAACTCAGAAATACTTCCAATCAGTGTCTATACTCCAAGCTGGGGCAGTCCTATGCCCCATTTTGACAGGAAGTTATCACAGTCACAGTTGCCTAGTTCCCTAAAATTAAAACTGAGTGGGACTCTGGGGCTCTGGAGTGCAGATTTGTTCTGTGCTCTCTATTTCTTATCTGTAGGATATAGACTTTGTTCAGCCTCCTTGGCCTTCGCTGAATTCCAAAGCATGGCTTCAAACAATTGCTAAGCAGGGAAGGGAGAGTCTACAAAAACAGAAACAATCAAAGGTTGGTACAGCCTCCAGACAGAGTCCTGGTTCCTACTCAAAAAAATATGCATAACAATGTCTTTGAGCCCCCATTCAGGTGGAAGATGGTAACTTCAGACTGAACACAAGATTCCTGGAGCACAGCTCTGTTGCCTCACCACCAACCCATCAGAAGGGGTCACAAACCCTGCAACCCTCACCCCAAATGTTGCCTTCTGTTTCCAGGGACCAGAGATGACCATCCTGTTAGGTCTCCTGTTTGGCCCTTAGTCTATTTCATCTCTGAGAGGGGCCAACTAAATTGCTGTTACTACAAGGGGAGAAGCTGGTTTCAGATGTGGAAAACCCCAACTTAGATCAGGTAGGGAGAGACTTCTGCTCTGCTAGGCAGGCCTACGCCCATGCACAGCAGGAAGAAGTTACAGAAGAAAGAGACCTCCGTCCCAATTTCCAAAAAGTATCTTGACTATGAAGTCTCTCAGAGGGCCTATGTGCTGCGTTAGGGAAAGAACGTTGTTTTTATGTGAATCACTCAGGGGTAGTCAAGGAGTCCCTGGCCAAGATAAGGAAAGGGCTGAGTCAAAAAAAAAAAGAGAAATGTCTCAAAATTGGTTTGAATCCTGGTTCTACTCATCCCCCTGGTTCTACTCATCCCCCTGGTTCACAACTCTCATATCCTCCTTGGTGGGGCCCCTGATTATCTTGTTACTGCTACTCACCCTCAGGCCATGCTTACTAAACTAACTAGCGGCCGTCATTAAAAACTGCATCTACACAGTGCAGCTCATGGTACTCAGATCCCAATATGCGGCCCTGCCAACGGTCCCCTTAGCAGGAGACAATAAATATAGAGCTGACCTCAGACCCATGATTGGGTCTGTCCTGGATCCTAGAGAAGGGGGGAATGAAGAATCAAAGCTACTCCATTTTGTAAGGTTCCGGGAAAAGAGCCTTTGGAAATCCCCTGACCTCACGCCACCACCTGCGAACCAATCAGAACCCTTGGCCATCCCAGGAAATTCAAGTCAAGCCTGGGAAAGGAGAACCAATCAGAATTCAACACCTAACCCTTCACCAGAAGGTGACCAATCAGACCCGGAGACTCCCGTTTTTTGAATTTTTCACGCAATAATACCCTATATAAGCAATGTAACCCAGAGCTCAGGGCTCCTCCCTATAGCGGCTGCGTTGGTATCAGTGGGAGCCCCAGCTCGAGCTTGGTAATAAAAACTCTTGCTTTTGCATCGGATATCGGCTCCCCGGTGGTCACTGGGAGATTTCGCGACTTGGGCATAACAGGCTGAGTGCCAAAGAACTGATACTTTCTAATTGTGGTGCTGGAGAAGACTCTTGCGGGTCCTCTGGACTGCAAGAAGATGAAACCAGTCAATTCTGAAGGAAATCAACCCTGAAGATTCACTGGAAGGACTGATGGTAAAGCTGAAGCTCCAATATCTCGGCCACCTGACGCCAAGAGCCGGCTCACTGGAACAGACACTGATGCTGGGAAAGACTGAAGGTAAGAGGAGAAGGGGGCAACAGAGGATGTGATGGTTAGAGAATACCACCAACTCAACAAACCTGAGTTTTGAGCAGACTCCAGCAGGTAGTGAAGGACAGGGAAGCCTGGCATGCTGCAGTTTATGGGGTTGCAGTCAGACACAACTAAATAACACGAGGTACGTACAGGCCCAACTTCCTTCTTCTGCGATGGATACTCATTTGTCTCAGCACCACGGTTCTGCTCTCTTGGAACTGCCTTATTCCCTGATGTATTTACACCACAGAGCAAATGCATCAGGGTAAGAAAGCAAGAACAGGACAAGAGTTAAGCCATTCTTTTGCAAAATGGAAAAGGGGAATGGTAGAAAGCAACGTAGGAAAGAAGAAACTGCTTGAAAGACCAATTCACAGGAAGGTCAACTTTAGGAAAGAGCATGTGTGGAAGTTTAGGGTCTGTAAATTAATTCACTTGAAATTATCCATGTGTGTGAGTACCTGTAGGAGTTTCTGTAACCACCCGAGGCCCAAGATCAATGTTTAAATACTGCTCTGTACTACTGTCTCCTAAGCTTCAGGGGGAAACATATAGTTTGTGAACAACTTTTTATATTTTAACGGTGTGAGTAATAAAATGAGATGGGACTCAGGATGAAGGCAGTGCTATGAGGAGGCCTACAGGCGTTTCACACATTCAGCCAAACAGAAAAGTTCACATTCCCCATTTTACTTGAAACATATCTGGCTCAATATGCATTAATGGGGCAGAATTCAAGTTTTATTTCATAAACAAGAAAGCACTAAGAAACTCTGCAGGACCCCACTCGTCTACTCATCTTATGCCCAGGTTCCCTCAAAACAAACTCCACCTAGACCATGGATATAGAATGCCATCACTAAATAGAAAATTTAAGGGTCAAACCCTTAGATCCACGGTATACCACTAGGAAAGTGAAGTCGCTCAGTCCTGTCCGACTCTTTGCGACCCCATGGACTGTAGCCTACCAGGCTCCTCTGTCCATGGGATTTTCCAGGCAATAGTACTGGAGTGGATTGCCATTTCCTTCTTCAGCGGATCTTCCCGACCCAGGGAAGGAACCCAGGTCTCCTGCATTGCAGACAGATGCTTTACCGTCTGAGCCACCAGGGAAGTCGTGGAATAAAATAATTTTCCCCTGAGACTGATCTACTTTATGACACTGGCAAAACAGATGTGCTATCTCCTCTTATCACATAACTGCCAGTTTAAAAGACGTATAGTATATGTAACCCTGGGGCTACTTCATTTCTTGTGCCTTTAATTGGGACGATATATACACAGCATTTTTGTATGTGATGACCTGCTAAGTATTTCTGCCCATGTAAACCAACAGTTCATTGCCTTTCAGTAAGCACTTAACCAGCAAATCTGTATTTTTTTTATTGTGGATTAAAAGTTTCTGTTCGTTTCTATACTAACTGTTGCCTTCCACTTTTAATTTATTTTATTGGTTTTTATTGTGTAAAAGTGAATTATTTTTCAAATTAAATTGTAAGTACCCCAAAATTAATCAGTGTTTTCTCTACTGTTGTGTTGTTCCTGGATTATTAACTACTACATTTAAAATGTGATTCTATTTCTGTAATCTTGTTCTATTTGCTTAATTATTCTGTTTTTTTAACCCAGTACCAGTTATTCTACTTGACATGGTTGTACTCTTGATTTGAGCTAACACATATTTTCAAGAGCATAAAATCTATAATGTAAATATCAGATGGTAATTTATAACTTTTAAACCTGCTATCATCCTCGGAGCAATAAAGATGACATTTCAATCAAATAAAAACTGATTATTTAATAAAGGACGCTGAGAAACTAATCAACCGTCTGGCTTTAAAAAGAGATTTGAGCCCTTCATCATTCCTCAGAATGAAAATGAACTGCAGCTAATAAGTTATTGAATGTAGAGGAAAACAGTTCTGCTTTTGTTTTATAATACTACTCTCAGGCAAGGGGAGGCAATCTAAGACAGACATGTTAAATTATTAAGGGAGAGAAATAAATTCCTTTCAGGAAAATTTATGTTTCTCATTACATTTGCCTATTAGACATCCAAGAAAAGTATAAATGCACATTTCCGAGCAGGGGTTCATGTTGGAAATTCAAAGTGGAGCACCATCAATACAGAGATGGTTTCAAAGCTCTGAGGTCAGATAAGCTCCAAGAAGGAATGAGCATGGCCCAAAAAGAAGCGTGAGGACTGAGCCCGGGAGGCAGTCCCTGAGAAAATGACTGAGACGGAAACCGAAGAAGAGCAAGCAGGCTTGAAAGCCTATTAAAGAAAGTGCTCCCAGGAGGGGAGACTAAGACCACCAGCGTCAAACGCTGTCAACAGGTCCCATAATTCAAGGGTGAGACAGCAAAACTCATGGCTAACCTTCGCAAGAGCAACTCAGGCAGGGTGCCAGGAAGGAAAGCCTAATCAGAGCAGGTGGACACCTAGGATATCGGGATGAAAAAAACTGGAAGCAAAGTACAGACACTTCTTTTCAAAAAAAAAAAAAAAAGGAGAAGGGAATGGAGAAAAGCTAAAGGGGAAAGTGATGTCAAGAAACCCCACATTCTTGTTGTTTAAGATCAAAGAGAAAGAGCATGGTGGTATGCTGATGAGAATGATCTTGCATCATGTGAGAGGGAAGGGATGGAATTAGAGCAGAGTGGTGGTTGTGGCCCTTCCTAGAAGCGCAGTAAGTTATTACGTAAGACAGAAATCAGAATACACGAAGCACTGATGAGAAAAGACGGACACAAGCAGTAGCAGGAACTTTATGGATGTTATTCTGAATGGCATCTATTTCCTCAGTGAGACAAAAAAACAAAGTTGTATAATGCGAGTAAAGGATGTGGAAGGTGGCGTTGCAGGCTTCAGAAGTTTAAGGGACCACCTAGGGCAGACACGGCGAGGGAAGTAAATGGATGAAGAACTAGCGCTCAGCAGCATTAAGGGCTCATCTCACCTCAACCATCACCAAGTGCTGGGAGTAGCACCAACAGCAGAATTAACTCTCCAGCCACTTCCAGCTGCAAAAGTGCGAATGCACAATCAGAGCACCCAAATAAGAAACAGATTCTGACAGAACTGAAGACCATGGCATCCGGTCCCAGCACTTCATGGCAGATAGATGGGGAAACAGTGGAAACAGTGGCTGACTTTATTTTGGGGGCTCCAAAATCACTGCAGATGGTAACTGCAGCCATGAAATTAAAAGACGCTTACTCCTTGGAAGAAAAGTTATGACCAACCTAGATAGCATATTATAAGCAGAGACATTACTTTGCCAACAAAGGTCCGTCTAGTGAAGGCTATGGTTTTTTCAGTGGTCATGTATGGATGTGAGAGTTGGACTATAAAGAAAGCTGAGAGCTGAAGAGTTGATTCTTTTGAACTGTGGTGTTGGAGAAGACTCTTGAGAGTCCCTTGGACTGCAAGGAGATCTAATCAGTCCATCCTAAAGGAGATCAGTCCTGGGTGTTCATTGGAAGGACTGATGTTGAAGCTGAAACTCCAATACTTTGGCCACCTGATGCGAAGAGCTAACTCACTGGAAAAGACCCTGATGCTGGGAAAGATTGAGGGCAGGAGGAGAAGAGGATGAGATGGTTGAATGGCATCACTGACTTGTTGGACGTGGGTTTGGGTGGACTCTGGGAGTTGGTGATGGACGGGGAGGCCTGGCGTGCTGCGATTCATGGAGTCACAAAGAGTCAGACACAACTAAGCGACTGAACTTAAGGGAGAAAAACACAGTACTAAAAAATAAAACTACATACCTATATCACTAATGAATACAGATGTAAAAATGTCAACCAAATACTAGAAAACAGAATTTAACAGCACAGTTAAAAGTATAATACACCATGACCAAGTGGAATTTATCCCTGTAATGCAGGGATTACTCAACATAAGAAAATCAATAAATGTGATACACCTCATTAACACAACTTAGAAAAAAAAATCACATAATTATCTCAACAGCCGCAGAAAAAGCATTTGACAGAATTCAACAATCTTTCATGATAAAAAACACTCAAGATAGCAATGGAAGGAAATCATTTCAACATAATAAAGGTCACAGAGTTGACCCTCGAGTAGTGTGGGTCTGAACTGCACAGGCCCACTCACACATGATCTTCTCTTAATAAACATGTACTGGAGAGCTATATAATCCTCAGGAACAGAACCATGAGTACAGAATCCCAGACGTACTGTGCGTTAGTCCCTCAGTTGTGTCCGACTCTTGCAACCCCATGAACTGTGGCTCTCCAGGCTCCTTTGTCCATGGAATTCTCCAGGCAAGAATACTGGAGTGAGTTGCCATTTCCTTCTCCAGGGGATCTTCCCAACCCAGGGATTGAACACAGGTATCCTACATTGCAGGCAGATTCTCGTCTGAGCTACTAGGGAAGCCCACAGACTTATAAACACTGTTAAAAGGTCCACGCTGTCCAAAATGTCCACAGATTCAATTCAATCCTTATGAAAATCCTAATGCACTTTTTGCATGTATAGGAAAAGTCATCTTAAAATTCTACAGAATCTCAAGGACCCCAAATAGCCAAAATAATCTTGAGAAAGAAGAACAAAGCCGCTAAGTCACTTCAGTCGTGTCCAACTCTGTGCAACGCCATAGACAGCAGCCCACCAGGCTCCCCCGTCCCTGGGATTCTCCAGGCAAGAACACTGGAGTAGGTTGCCACTTCCTTCTCCAATGCATGAAAGGGAAAAGTGAAAGTGAAGTCG
Source organism: Ovis aries (assembly GCF_016772045.2). Taxonomy (NCBI): domain Eukaryota; kingdom Metazoa; phylum Chordata; class Mammalia; order Artiodactyla; family Bovidae; genus Ovis; species Ovis aries. The sequence continues at coordinate 40,466,118 of NC_056078.1, read as the reverse complement.
CTCAGTCGTGCCAACTCTCCGTGACCCCATGGACTGCAGCCTACCAGGCTCCTCCGTCCATGGGATTTTCCAGGCAAGAGTATTGGAGTGGGGTGCCATTGCCTTCTCCGAGAACAAAGCTAGAGGCCTCTAACTTCCAGATTTAAAAGCATATTATACAGCTATCGTAATAAAAAACTATGGTGCTGCTATATATGCAGATCAAATGTAAAGACAAATATACAGATCAATGGAACAGAACTGATATCCCAGGAAAAAACCCTTGCATGTACAGTTAGATAATCTTCAACAAGGATGCCAACACTGCACGAGAAAGGACAGTCTCCTAACAAACAGTGCTAGGAAAAGTGCATACCCACATGCAACAGAATGAAGGAGGACCCTCATCTACATCACACACAAAAATTAGCTCAAAATGGATGAAAGAGTCAAACATAAGATGAGAAACTATAAAATTCTAGAAGAAAATATAGGGGAAAAACTTCATGACATTGTAATAAACAAAGATTTCTTGAATATGCCATCAAAAGCACGGGCAACAAAAACACAAACCTCTGGCCCGCCTCAGAAGGAGAAAAGGGAAAACACCCAAATACATGCAATAAGAAATGAAAGCGGAAAAGTAGCAACCAACACAAAGATATAACACAGAAACACAAAAAACCGTAAGAGAATATTATGAACAGTTATACGCCAATAAATCGGACAACGCAGAAGAAAATGGACACATTTCTAGAAACATACAGCCTGCCAAAACTGAACCAAGATGAAACAGATTACTGGAACAGACCAATCACTAGAAGTGAAACAGAATCTGTAATAAAAATTAATAAATAAAATTTTTTTTAAAAAATCTTCCTTCAAACAAACATTCAGAATGGCCTTATTGGGGGATTTGACTAAATGTACAAAGAACTACACCTATCTTTCTCATACTGTACCAAAAAACTCACGAGGAGGGAACCCTCACAAATTCATTTTATGAAGCCACCATCACTGATACCAAAACCACACAAAAACACTACCAAGAAAAAAAAAAACTACAGGCCAGTATCTTTGATGAATGTAGGTACAAAAATCCTCAGCAAAATATTAACAAACCAAACCCAGCAATGCATAAAAAGGATCATACACCATTATCAGGCTCTATTCATTCCGAGTCATAAGGATGGTTCAGCATACATAAATCAACTACTATGACACAACAGGTCAACAAAAGGGAAGGCAAGAACCACACGGGCGTCCCAACAGGTGCAGAAAAACGTGACAAAATTCAACACCCACTCTTGATAGACATTCTCACCAAAGAGGGCACAGATGGAACATGTCTCAACATCATAAAACCCATTTACAACAAACCCACAGCCTACATAACATTCAAAGGTGAAAAGCTGAAAGCCTTCCAGCTAAATTCAGGAACAAGACAAGGATGTTCACTCTCACCACTTCTATTCAACACAGTATCAACAGTCCTCATCACAGCAATCCCACAAGAAAAGGAAATTAAAGGTATCCAAATTGGAAGGGAAGAGGTAAAACAGTCACCCTTTGCAGAGGACTTGATATTCCATATATGGAACCTGACAGCCTCAATGCAAAAACCATTAGAAAAAGGAAGCCAGCAGAGCAGCAGGGTGCAAGATGAACCTACGGAAATCCTTACACCAACAATAACACATCAGAAAGAGAAAATGAAAAAACGTCATTTAAAATCATTTAAAAAATAAACACATAGGGATAAACTTATTAGTCAAGGAGGTAAAGATCTATATGCTGAAAACTATAGAACGCTGATAAAGGAAACTGAAGATAATTTAAAGAGATGGAAAGACATCCAATGCTCTTAAGAGTGGAAGAGTTAACACTGTCAAAATATACAAACTATCCAAAGCAATCCACAGAGTCAATGTAATCCTTATGAAAATACACATGACATGTTTCATAGAACTAAAACAAAAAAATCCTAAAACTATATGGAACCACAAAAGACTCAGAATTGCCAAAACTATCCTGAGAAAGAACAAAGCTGGAAGTATAACCCTTCCAGACTTCAGACAATATTACAAAGCTACAATAATCAAAACAGCAAAACACTGGCACAAAAAAAGACATAGAGAACACTGGAACAGAACAGAGAGCCCAGAAATAAAGCAACATCTGTCGTCAATCTACAACAGAGGATGCAAGAATATACACTGCAGCAAAGATGGCCTCTTCAACAAGCTGCATGGGCCAAGCTGGACAACTACACGTGAATCAGTGAAATGAAAACACTCCCTCACAATGTGTACAAAACTGAACTCAAAATGGTTTCAAAACCTAAATATAAGAATGCATGCATGCTAAGTCACTTCAGCTGTGTCCAATTCTTTGCGACCCCATGGACTGTAGCCTGCCAGGCACCTCCGTCCATGGAATTTTCCAGGCAAGAGTGCTGGAGTGGGTTGCCATTCCCTCTTCCAGGGGTCTTCTCAACCTAGGGATCAAACCCATGTCTGTTACGCCTGCTGCATTGGCAGGCGGGTTCTTCACCACCAGTGCCACCGAGGAAACCCAAGCATAAGAAAGGACGCCAGAGAAGCCCTACAAGAGAACCCAGGGAGAACATTCTCGGCCATAAACTGTAGCCGCATTTTCTTACATCAGCCTCCCACGGCAAAAGACAGAAAAGCAAAAATAGATAAATGGGACCCAATCAAGTTTAGGGGCTTTGGCAAACCAAAGTAAAACACCAACAAAATACAAAGACCTATGGAATGAGAGAAGATATTTGTAAATGATGTAACCGACAAGGGGTTATCATCCAAAATAAACAAATGGCTCACAGAACTCGGTATAAAAATAATTAAAGAATGGGCAGCAGACCTAAACAGTGAAGTGAAAAGTGGCTCAGTCATGCCTGACTCTTTGTGACCCCGTGGACTGCAGCCTGCCAGGCTCCTCTCTCCGTGGAATTCTCCAGGCCAGAATACCGGAGTGGGCAGCCATTCCCTTCTCCAGGGGATCTTCCCAACCCAGGGATCAAACGCAGGTTACAGACATTTCTTCAAAGAAGACATACAGATGGTCAAAAAATGCTCAACATTGCTAACCACCAGAGAAATGCAAATCAAAACCACAACGAGGTATCACCTCACACCAGTCAAAATGGCTATCGTCAAAAAGCCTATAAATAATAAATGCTAGAGAGGGTGTGGAGAAAAGGGAACCTGCTTAGACTGTCGGTGGGAATGTAAATTTGTGCACCACTATAGAAAACAATGTGGAAGCTTCTCAAAAAATTAAACACAGAACTATTTTATGACCCAGTTATCCCACTTCTGGGTATATATTCAAAAGAATTGGAAAAAGGACTTTGAAGAGATATTTGCACAATCGTGTTCATTACAGCATTATTCACAACAACCAAGAAGTGGATGCAATCAAAATGTCCACCAACAGGCGAGTGGATAAAGAAAATATGATACATAAACACAATGGAATATTATACAACCTTTCAAAATAAGGAAATCCTGTTATATGCTATAAACACGAATGAACCATGAGGACATTCAGTTCAGTTCGGTCACTCAGTCGTGTCCGACTCTTTGCAACCCCATGAATCGCAGCACACCAGGCCTCCCTGTCCATCACCAACTCCCGGAGTTCACTCAAACTCATGTCCATCTAGTCGGTGATGCCATCCAGTCATCTTATCCTCTGTCGTCCCCTTCTTCTCCTGCCCCCAAACCCTCCCAGCATCAGGGTCTTTTCCAATGAGTCAGTTCTTTGCATGAGGTGGCCAAAGTACTAGAATTTCAGCTTCACCATCAGTCCTTCCAAAGAACACCCAGGACTGATCTCCTTTAGAATGGACTGGTTGGACTTCCTTGCAGTCCAAAGGACTCTCAAGAGTCTTCTCCAATACCACAGTTATGCTAAGTTAAATAAGTTAATCACAAAAAGACAAATACTATGTGATTTTAGTGACATATGGAATCTAAACTAATCAAGCTCATAGAAGAAGGCAGAATGGTGGTTGCCAGGGCTGGGGTGAGGAGCAAATAGGACACTGTTGTTCAATGGGCAGAGTTTTAGCCAAGCAAGATGAAAAAAGTTCTAGTATAACAATGTACGTATAATTAACAATACTGTACTGTACACTGAATATGTTTTTTTTTTTACAACAATAACAAAAAGTTAAGAGTGGGCACAATTGGATTTATCTAACAGTGAAGTGAAGTCGCTCAGTCGTGTCTGACTCTTTGTGACCCCATAGACTGTATGTAGCCTACCAGGCTCCTCTGTCCATGGGATTTTCCAGGCAAGAGTACTGGGGTGGGTTGCTATTTCCTTCTCCAGAGGATCTTCCCCACCCAGGGATCGAACCTGGGTCTCCCGCAGTGTAGGCAGACACTTTACCGTCTGAACCACCAGGGAAGTATCTAGCAGTAGAGTTTCTCAACTAAGAAATGTAGCAAGGGCAAAGGTGCTGAGTATTTGCAACTGAAAAATTATGACTGACCACAGAATTTAAAATGAATAAGGAAATGGAATGGCACATAAGGAGACTGTGGTGAGAAATGATAAAAAAACCAAAAGGGTCAATGGGGTGTAGGCCCCAGTAAGGTAAAAGGATAGCTTATACCTAAAGACATGAACTGGAAAGGTGAGAGAAGTGGTCATCAGAGAGTTCAGTACCTGCAGTTGAACTTACAGAGGAGGGTTTCAGCTACTATAATTAAAAGCACATTATTACTGAATAACAGATCTGAGTTATGACCACAGGTGGCTGGAGTGGAAGACACAGGAAGAGGTCAATAAACTAAGAGGCCAGGAAGGGAGTCACAGAATCACCCATCTAGATGTTGAGATCAGCAAGAACAGAATAAAGTAGTATTGGAGGCAGCAAAACAAGATAAAATCTTCCCAGAGTAAAGGGGGAGTAATGCCAGCAAAAGCCCGTCTAGTCAAGGCTATGCTTTTTCCAGTCGTCACGTATGGATGTGAAAGTTGGACTATAAAAAAAAAAAGGCTGAGCACCAAAGAATTGATGCTTTTGAACTGTGGTGTTGGAGAGGACTCTTGAGAGTCCCTTGGACTGCAAGGAGATCCAACCAGTCCATCCTAAAGGAGATCAGTCCTGAATATTCATTGGAAGGACTGATGCTGAAGTTGAAACTCCAATACTCTGGCCACCTGATACAAAGAACTGACTCATCTGAAAAGACCCTGATGCTCAGAAAGATTGAAGGTGGGAGGAGAAGGGGATGACAGAGGATGAAATGGCTGGATGGCATCACCAACTCAATGGACATGAGTCTGAGTAAACGCCGGGAGTTGGTGACGGACAGCGAGGCCCGGCATGCTGTAGTCCATGTGGTCGCAAAGAATTGGACGTGACTGAGCGACTGAACTGAACTGAAGCCACGGTTCAATGGAAAATGGCCAGGAGCAGTAGTAGTAGGTGGTGTTACCTGATGAGACAACTTAAAACCATCTCTTTTGTTTGCTCCCAAATAAGGCAAGAGGGAGAATGGTGCAGAAGTAGCAAAGAGGGGCAAGGAGGATAACTCATCTCCAGGACCAAAGGAGAGGTGGTCTGCAGGAGAATCAGTATCCTCTGGTGTGAACCAAGTTTCATTTGCAAGAGTTCTTAATCAGAGGCCCATAACTCACAAAATTCAGGAGGTCCATGAACTTAGATGAGAAAAAAATTACATCTTTAGTTTTACTAACCCCTAACTGAAATTTAAACATAATTACTTATAATTATGAGTAGGCAAAGCGCACAATAGTAGCAGCAGTACCTGCAACTTTGTAACCAAAAGAATCAGATATGCTCATCAAATTATACTTTTGCAGATAACTCAGAGTATTATTTATGTTCATTATTATTTTAAAATTAGGGCAGTTATTAAAACTCATTTAATGAGTTAATAAAAGAAAATATATATTACTAAATCTTAAAATTTTTTAATTACTTTAATAGTATTTCAATATAATTGGGTTTCCTCTGTAATCTGGTATATTTTATTTTACACATTTAAAATGTTATTTTACACATTTAAAAACAGGGGGACACAGACTGTCTTGAGAGCCAGAAAGTGAACAGAAAGGTCAGAAAAAGAGGCACCCCAAAAAGGCTTCAGAGATTGAAAAGCAGAGTAAAGGCTCTGTCAAAGAGATTACACTGAGTCTTACAAAGAATAAAGGTCAACATGAGGTTAAAAACGAGAGAGATTCAGAAAATGTTTTGTGAAAAAGGCAAGCTGCAATACAAAATGCATGATACCACCTGTATGAAACATAGGTGGTATCATATATTGATGGAAATGGAAACGTATTTTTGTAAATGCAGAGAAAATTTTAAGATACATAAAGTAGCAAGAGAGAAAAAGAAATTTCACTTTTCTATATAGTTTGAATTGTTTACTACACACATGTATTATATTAAAAAAAGAAAAAGAAACTTATTTGTTTTTAGAGGAATTGCTTTTCTATTTTCTTTACAGTTTCTTTGGTATTCTTGTAGGACACCAGCTAGGCCTCCAGGGAACTCAGTGATACATTCCTGGAAGGAATGTTGTCCAGAAACATTTTTTTTAAAGCAGGGTGAGACGGACATCACAAGGAATAGTTTTAGCTATGTGGGGCTGTCATGAAACAATCAGCCTATGTTATCCCTTCAAACATTTGCCTTTTGGACTGAAGCAAGCAGGAAATTGAAAGCTTCATCTCCTGCAGCTCTCTCTTCGTGATTCAAAGCATGTCTGGAACAGGTAACTGCCAAGCAGGCTAGGACTAACAGGCATTTCTTATCAAAGAAAACAAACACTGATAGCACTTTCAAGTTGACTGCTATTGCTGGCATATAGTGAAGCTGATTTTTTTCATTCAAAATGTATACAGCCACCTTATTGAACTCATTTATTAGTTTTCCAACTTCATCAATTGATTCTCTTGATTTTTCTAGGCAGATTATATGCTTTGCAAAGGGCACATGCAAACAGTACAAGTTCTGACTTTCCCTCTTTCAAATACTTACAGGCATATCTTCGTTTTATTGCATTTTGCAGATACTGTGTTTTCTACAAATTAAAGATCTGCGACAACCCTGTGTCAAGGAAGTTTATTGGTGCCATTTTCCCAACAATATTTTGCTCATTTTGTGACTTGACTCTGTGTCACAAAATTACAAAGTTTTTCATTATTATTTTATCTGTTACAGTGATTTGTGATCTCTGTGGTTACAATTTTAAGTGTTTTGGGGCACCATGAACCATGCCCACACAGACAGCAAACTTACCTGATAAATGTTGTGAGTGTTCTCACTACTCTACAACCAGCCACTTCCCCATCTCTCTGTCTCCTTGGGCTTCCCTATTCCCTGAGACAGGACAGCACTGAAATCAGACAATTAAATGCCATACAGTGGGCTCTAAGTGTTCAAGTGAAAGAAAAGTCACACATCTCTCCCTTTAAATCAAAAGCTAGAAACGATTAAGCTTAGTGAGGGAGGCATGTCAAAAGCCCAAAGTACTAGGCCTCTTGCACCAAACCAAGAATCAAGTCGTGAAATGCAAAGGAAAAGTCCTTGAAGGAAATTAAAAGTGCTGCTCCAATGAACACACACGTTAAGAAAGAAAAACAGCCTTATTGTTAACACGGAGAAAGTTTTAGTGGTCTGAATTAGAAGGTGAAACCAGTCACAACACTCCCTTAAAGCCAAAGCCTAATCCAGTGCAAGGTCCTAACGCTCTTCACTTCTCTTAAGGCTGAGAGATGAGGAAGTTACAGAAAAAACAGGTTGAAAACAAAAGCAGGTTCATGAAGTTTAAGGCAAGAAGCCTGCATTGCAAGTGCAGAGTCTTAACCACTGGACCACCAGGCAAGTACCAAAACTGCCTTATGTTGGAAGAAGATGCCATCTAGGACTTTCATAACTAGAGAGAGAAGTCCATGCCTGACTTCAAAGCTCAGGCTGACTCTCGTTAGAGGCTAATGCAGCTGATGACTTTAAATTGAAGCCAGTGCTCATTTACCATCCCGAAAATCCTCGGGCCTTTAAGAATTGTGCTCCATCTACTCCATCATGCTCCCTACATGAAACAGCAAAGCCTGGGTGACAGTACATCTGTCTACAACATGGTCTTCTGGACGTTTCAACGCCACTGAGGCCAACAGCTCAGGAAAAGATTCCTTCAAAATATTACTGCTCACTGATGTGACAGACAGGGGCTTAATCTCCAAAATATACAAACAGTTCATACAACTCAACAACAACAACAAAAAAACAAGAAACCGAATCGAAAAATGGGCAGAAGACTTCAATACACAATTTTCCAAAGAAGACATATAGATGGCCAGTAGGCACGTGAAATGACACTCAACATCACTAGTTATTAGAGAAATGCAATTCAAAACTACGATGAAGTACCACCTCACACCGGTCAGAATGGCCATCATCAAAAAGTCTACAAATAATAAATGCTGTAGAGGGTATGGAGAAAAGGGAAATCCTTCTACACTGTTGGTGGGAATGTAAGTTGGTGCAGCCACTATGGAAAACAGAATGGAGGTTCCTCAGAAAACGGAAGACAGAATCACCATATGATCCAGCAATCCCACTCCTGGGTATACACCTTGACAAAACTAGAATCCAAAAAGGTGACACGCAACCCTATGTTCAGGGCAGCACTATTCACAATAGCCAGAACATGGAAGCAACCCAAATGTCCATCAACAGATGGATGGATAGAAAAGATGTGATACTTATATACAATGTAAGGATAACTACACAGTACGATGTAGTTGTGTAATTACCTAGTACAGTGGCTGCACCAACTTACATTCCCACCAACAGCGCAGAAGGATTCCCTTTTCTCCATACCCTCTACAGTATTTATTATTTGTAGACTTTTTGATGATGGCCATTCTGACCAGTGTGAGGTGGTACCTCACTGTAGTTTTGAACTGCATTTCTCTAATAACTAGTGATGTTGAGTGTGCTTCCCTGGTGGCTCAGAGGTTAAAGCGTCTGCCTGCAATGCGGGAGACCTAGGTTCGATCCCTCGGCCGGGAAGATCCCCTGGAGAAGGAAATGGCAACTCACTCCAGGATTCTTGCCTGGAGAATCCCATGGACAGAGGAGCCTGGTGGGCTACAGTCCACAGGATCGCAAAGAGTCGGACAAGACTGAGAGACTTCACGTCACTTCACAATGTAACAGTAATTCATACACAATGAATTACTCAGCCAGGAAGAAAGAACAGGATCATGCCATCTGCAGCAATAGGGATGCAACTAGAGATTATCATACTAAGTGAAATAAGTTAGAAAGAGACGGACAAATACTAGATGACTGTCACTTATACATGAAATCTAAAATATGGCATAAACAAACCTACCTACAAAACAGACTCAAAAGACGGAGAAAACTGACCTGTGGCTTCCAAGGGGGAAGAGGTTGGGGGGCGGGGGGAAGGACTGGGAGTCTGGGATTAACAGATGTAAACTGTTATATACCGGATGTGTAAACAACAAGGGCTACTGTATAACGCAGGGAACTGTATTCAATATCCTGTGATAAAACATAATGGAAGACTATTTAACAAACAGTGTCTATGTGTGTACCTGAGTCACTCTGCTGTACAGCAGGAGGAGGCACAACACTCTAAAGCAACCATGCTTCAATTTAAAAAATTAAAATGTAAAAAAAAAAAAAAAATGCTATTGCTCACTGACAATGCACCTGGTTACCCAAGAGCTCTGCTGGAAATGTACACTGAGTTTAATGCTGTTTCCACGCCTGCTAACAAAACATCCATTACTCAGCCTATGGATCAAGGAGTAATTTCACCTTTCAAGTCTTATTACTTAAGAAATACATTTCAGAGGCTTCTCTGGTGGCTCAGTGGTGAAAAATCCACCTGCCGATGTGGGAGGCTCCAGTTCAACCCCTGGTCCAGGAAGATCCCACACACCTCAGAGCAGTTAAGCCCAAGCGTCACAACTACGGAGCCTGTACTCCAGAACCCGTACTAGGTTCTCCTCAACGACAGGCCCCTGCAGTGAGAAGCTTCGCACCAACTAGTGTGGGCCCCACTCTCCACACCTACGGAAAAGCCCTCGCAGCAACGAATACCCAGCAAAGGTAAAAATAATTGTCTTAAAAAACCAGAAACACATTTTGTAAGGCTATAGTTGCCATACACAGTTATTCCACCAATGAATTTGGGTAAACTGAAAACCTTCTGGAAAATATACACCACTTAGATGCCATTAAGAGCATTCATGATTTATGAGAGGAGGTCAAAATATCAACATTAACAGAAGTTTGGAAGAAGCTGATTCCAACCCTCATGAATGACTTTGAAGGGTAGAAGACTTCAACGGAGGAAGTAACCGCAGATGTGGTGGAAACAGCAAGAGAACTGGAATCAGAAGTGGAGCCTGAAGATGGGACTGAATTGCTGTAATCTCACGATAAAAACCAATGAGGATGAACCAAGAAAGTGGTTTCTTGAGATGGAATATACTCCTAGTAAAGATGTGGTGAAAACTATTGAAATAACAAAAGATTTAGAATATTACATACGCTTATTTGATAAAGCAGCAGTAAGGTGTAGGAAGATAGGCTCAAACTTGGAAAGAAGTTCTACTGTGGGTAAATAGCTATCAAACAGTATTGCATGCTACACAGAAACCACTCATGAAAAGAAAAGTCAAACAAGGCCACAAACACCACTGCTGCCTTAAGAAATTGCCACAGACACCCCAACCTTCAGGAATCACCACCCCGATTAGTTAGCAGCCATCAACATTAAGGTGAGACCCTCCACTGGCAAAAAGACTGACTCAACTGAAGTTGCAGATGTCAGTCAACAATTTTTAGCAATAAAGTATCTTTAAGGTACCGATGTTGGTTTTTTTAGACAATGCTATTTCCCGTTAGTAGACTACAGTGTAGTATAACTTTTACCTGCACTGAGAAAACAAAAATTCGTTTGACTTCTTTTATTAAGATATATGACTGACCAGCAACAAGATTATGATACATGCTTTACTGAGGTGGTCTGAAACCAAACCCACAACATCTCCAAGGTATGCTTCTATACTTTTTTTTACACAAAACTCCTCAGGCAGAGATCGCCAGTTAAATGTTTAACAGTAGCAGCAGCAGCAGCAGCAGCAGCAGCATTAAAAATGAGCTCTTAGAGTAACATGGAAATTTACATTACCATATGTAAAATAGATAGCCAATGGGAATTTGCTGTATGGCTCAGGAAACTCAAATAGAGGCTCTGTATCAATCTAGACAGGTGGGATGGGGCAGGAGATGGGAGGGTGGTTCAAAAGGGAGGGGATATATGTATACCTATGGCTGATTCAACCCCACTCCAGTACTCTTGCCTGGAAAATCCCATGGACAGAGGAACCTGGTAGGCTGCAGTCCATGGGGTCACAAAGAGTCAGACACGACTAAGCAACTTCACTTTCACTTTTCACTTTCATGCACTGGAGAAGGAAATGGCAACCCACTCCAGTGTTCTTGCCTGGAGAATCCCAGGGACGGAGGAGCCTGGTGGGCTGCGGTCTATGGGGTCGCACAGAGTCGGACACGACTGAGGGGACGCAGCAGCAGCAGCAGCAGCATAGCTGATTCATGTTGAGGTTTCACAGAAAAAACAACAAAATTCTGTAAAGCAATTATCCTTCAATACAAAAAATAAATTTTAAAAAAATGAGCTCTTAGTATTGTTCTTTTTCTCATGGAAAATACCTTGCCAGTTGTATTTGCTGTACACTTCAGTTAATTTCATCTCTTATCAGGTTAAGGAAGTTTCTTTCTGTTCCTAAACCTAGTCTATCAGAACAGCTTACTGAACTTTATCTAATAGTTTTTTCGTCATCAATTAAGATGATTACACTGTTTTCCTCCTCTGGTTATTAATGTAGTGTTAATGATACAATGTGGCAACTGAACAACAATGATACTAATAGATTTCCTAAGGTGAAGTCACCCTTGAATCTCTGGGACAGTTTGATCCTACAGCTTTAATATACTTTTGGGTTTGATTTCTAGTATTTTATTTGGGATCTTACAATTAGGTGATGAGAAGGGCCTATTGCTTTCTTTTCTTGTGCTATCCTTTTTGCTGTGAGTTAATGCTAGTTTCAAAGAGTATCTTCCTGCATTTTTTCTTTCCTCTGGAAATGATGTATAACAGGAATTATCAGTTACTTTAAAGTTTTATAAAACATCTGGCCCTTTTAAGGATGTATCTTTTTGACAACTTTTTCTATTTCTCCATTAGCTACTGGATTATCAAGCTTTTCCATTTCTTCTGACCATTTCAGTAATTTCTATTTTCCTAGGAAATAATCCATTTCATCCAATTTCTAGGAAATGTGGCATAAAGTTGCACATACTATTCTATCACAAGACTTTTATCTTGGTATTTATAGAGTAGTTTATAGCTTTGTTTTAACGTTTGCTTCCAGTTCGTTTTCTTAATCAGACTTGCCCAGAGTCTGCTAATTTTTTATTTTACACCAGTTGTTTTGGTTTCCATTAACTTATATCTTTATATTTATTATTCCTTCATTCTATTTTATTTGACTTTATTTTGTTGTTTTAAATCAGGTGAACTGAATACTTTGTTCACTCAGTTTTAATCTTTCTTATTTACTGATTTTTAATTTTTATGAATTTCCCATAAAATTTCACATTGCCTTTACTCATATTACATGGTGCTCTCACTGTCATTTACTTCTGAATTGTGTGAGTTCAGCTATGACTGTCTCTTTAAGCTATTTAAAAGCTATGTCTCTTCCTCCCAAACACACACACACACACAAACGCAGGCGTTTTTGTTTCCGATTCATGTCTCTGTTTGCTCTGCTTTTATTCTGGAGGGAGGTCAGGCAGCCTATTGCCAGTCATTCTATGGCACTGTGATCAGAAAACACAACCTGTTTGCTCTTTGCTTTCTGAAAATCTACTGATTATCTTTGTGGCACAAAACAAGTCCACTTTGAGGGACTATTCCATGTATTGGGAAAGCATATATACTCTTAAGAAGTAGACTGAGAAATGGAAACCACTGAATACCAACAGCTATTTTTTCTCTCCAAAACTACACTTTATTTCTTCAACGCATCTGATTCATTCTTCTATGGATAAATTTCTTAATACTTAAGCATTTGAATCCCACCACCCTGACTGGGAGCAAAGCTTCTGTGTCTATTGGCCTAAGCATTCCAGTCGCCAGTGGCCCAAAAGCAAATTCCTAGGCAAAACAATCCAACCAGCCCCACTTGAATTAGAGGTCCATCCTCAATTACTCAACTATGGCCAGGAAAACCAAGATCGTTTTTAAGATTTTTTTTTTTTTTTTTTCGTTTTTAAGATTTTTAAAGCTCACCCACAGCCAGGTCTCCTCTACTCCAGGGACATGGAAGAACTATACTTCTTTATTCCCTTGCAGTTAGGTAAAGCCAAATGACTAGTTCCTACTACTGAAGCTATATAATTGCTGGTTACAAGATCCTCCAATGTTCTCTTCCCTTCCATAGCAACCAAGAAAGCCACTTGGTTATAGAGAAACAGCTACAGATGGTAGAGCCTCTGACAGGTTTCTCTCAACTGCTTATACTTGACCTAACTTGACTGTGGGATGAGAAACAAACTTCACTCTGTCAAGCCACTAAAATCGGAGAATTTTTTTCATTACTGAGCATAATTTAGCCTATTCTGATTAATAGTGTCCTCTTGATCACTACCTCCCATAGCTGCAGGGAGGTCAAGTTCTCTGATATATACTCTATTTATAATAAAATTGACATCTCTAGTACAAATGAAATTTGAAAAAGAGAGTCTTTCTTCTCTACAGTCTCCAAATTTTTTCTAAACATGGCATATATTGTTTCCACAATTAGAGAAAAATACTCTTTAAAGAGCTAATAACAGTTTCAACAGAATGAGCACTTAAGTACTAGAAACAGCAATTATCTGGTCTAGTCCTGACCACTTCTATTCTAGAGAACAGAGAACTAAAAAGCATGTCTTGAATGAGGCTGCTGCTGCTGCTAAGTCGCTTCAGTCGTGTCCAACTCTGTGCGATCCCATAGACGGTAGCCCACCAGGCTCCCCCGTCCCTGGGACTCTCCAGCCAACAACACTGGAGTGGGTTGCCATTTCCTTCTCCAATGCATGAAAGTGAAAAGTGAAAGTGAAGTTGCTTGGTCGTGTCCGACTCTTCGCGACCCATGGACTGCAGCCTACCAGGCTCCTCCGCCATGGGATTTCCCAGGCAAGAACACTGGAGTGGGGTGCCACTGCCTTCTATCCAATGCTATATACCAAACTAAGGATAACCACTCAAGCCTCTGGATTAGTCAGTTAAGGTAACACATTTTAAAATTTATTTCCCCATTAAAAAATATACTTCCTATGATTTTTCCATTCTATTTCCCTACTTTATTCTAATTTTTTAATTCTAATTTTTACATATCTTACCACATTCTCAACCTACATAAGCTTAGGTCCTCTACTAGCCATTCTACTAGGACTCTAAACTTTCCTTTCCTAGCACCAATACCACACTGTCATGGCAAAACTGGGTGGGTTTGCTTTTTTTTTTTTAATGCTAGTCTCCCCCATTAAAGCATAAGCTCCATGAAAGCAGAACTCAGGGCTATCTTCATTCACTACGGTGTAACCAAGTCTGGAGAGTCTTTAGTCTGTGACAGTCGTGCATTATGTACTTTTCAAGTTGATTTATACTTTACAAGTCTTAAAGACTTAGAAATAATTACCAATACTAAGCTGATCATCTCAGAATTGTCTATGCTTCCTCAAAGAGACTTTCTTTCTCCTTAGAAAAGTTAAAGGCTCTATGGAAGGGCCAAGAAAATGAGAGGTTTTCATAAACGGTACTGAAGCCTCCTCTGGAGAAGGAAATGGCAATCCACTCCAGTATTCTTGCCTGGAGAATCCCATGGACGGAGAAGTCCATGGGGTTGCAAAGAGTCGGACACGGCTGAGCGACTTCACCTCACCTGAAGCCTCCTAGAAATCAAGTAAATTAGGACTCAAGCTTTGGGAGGGAAGGGAAGTGAAGTCGCTCAGTCGTGTCTCTTTGCAACCCCATGGACTGTAGCCTACAAGGCTCCTCTGTCCATGGAATTTTCCAGGCATGAGTTCTGGAGTGGGTTGCCATTTCCTTCTCCAGGGGATCTTCATGACCCAGAGATCGAACCCAGGTCTCTGGCATTGTAAGCAGACACTTTACTGTCTGAGCAGGGAGAGTTCAAATGTACTAGTTTAAAAAGTACAACTATTGTGGTCAATCATACCTTTCCTCCTACAAAGGGATAAAAATGTAAACTAAAATTCCTCCCCACAACCCCACCCAATAAAACCTGAGACAGGAAATCTCATTTTAATTTCTTGAGACGGACGCTTAAGTTGTTTATTTGCAGCCTTTCTACTTTTATAATATATATTTCTAAAGCTATAACATTTCCTCCAAGTACAGAATTAACTGTATCCCCAAATTTGAAATGACATGTATTTTAATTATTTTTGAATCCAAAATAACTTTGAATTCTTTTGTAATTTCTTATTTGACCCATGTGTGGTTATTTAAAAACACAGTCTAATTTCAAAGATTTTCTCATTATTTTTTGTTATTGGTTTCTAATTTAATTCCACTATCATCAGAGGACACTGTGAATGATTTCAATCCTTTGATATTTTTTGAGGCTTGCTTTAATGACACAGTGGGTCACACTCTATCCTTATTGGGTGTGATGTTCTCTATTAATTAGGTTATGTATTTTGTTGCAATATCTGACTTTCTGTATCTTTACTAATTTTTTGTTTACTAGTTTGATCAGCAGTCAGTGTGGTTATGGTCCTTAATCTAAAATTTTAGTTAACTTATACAGTGCTTATAGTGGGTCAGATACTAGTTCTAAAATAAAAAATACATACATATATATATATGCTCCATGAAAGCAAAACTATATATATATATATATATATATAAAAATTTACAACCACTCCAGGAAGCAGAAGCCATTATTCCCACTTTACAGATGAGGAAACAGACACAGAGATGTTAGTTTACCAAAATTGCTGATAGGCCAGCTAAGAAGAAGCAGAGCTGGGATTTAAACCCAAGCAGAGTCCATGCTCTTAATACTATATAACACATGATCCTAGGATAAAATGTTTTCCCTCAAGTAGAAAAAAATTCCAT